>NW_027271839.1:130000-634400 GCF_040938485.1 Diadema antillarum | reverse complement strand
ACCTTGTTTTGTGTGTGCTATATGAGCCATCATGGCTCGACATTAGCGGTGGTGGCCTGGTAGGCTGGGGCCACTCAAAATTAGTATCTGTCCACCAAAATTATCTTTGGTAGCCCGCTCGGTCAACTAAGATTCATAGTGGATCAATGTTGCTATAGCTTTTATTTCAGGCCACTACATATCTTTTTCGGCCACCAAGACTTCAGGTTCAAAGATTTTAGTGACCCGATGGACCACTAGACAGAAAAGATAGTGTCAAGCCCTGCACATACACTGTATATTATCGTCCATAAACATCAGAACTATTTCAATAGTTATTGGACTAATTATAAAACTAACTATTTCCAATAATGCAATCATGCTTTCTTTTGCTGGGTTTACACGTTATAATGATACATTTGATTGATGCAGTCATGTAGCATAGAGCGATACAATACTGTATGTATTGCTGGCCCATGCATGCATTCAGTCGTAAATACCACACATAATTTTGTCTGGACACCTACAGTATTGTATGTGTACTTGCATGTGTGTGACCAATGCTTTACTGCTGTTGATAGCAGTGGACTCAGTAATTTAATAGAAGCAATAAGTAAGAAACATACATTGTACGTACTCATCACTGTGAAAATGCAGAAACAGACTAAAGTTGCACACAGGATTTGTATACCGGTACTCAATTGTTTCCATCAACTTCATTAATTATTGTGTGGTTTTCTCTTCATGCTGTAGATATACCATCAGCATGTGTTTTTATTGAAAGCAAAAGTAGCTGAAACAAGTTTTCCTTTTATAGCCTAGTTGTCACTTTTAGCATGAATGCCTGAAATTTGAGTATCAGTAAATAAACCATGTTATCATTCCATTAGGTCTATTGTACAAGTACCTTTTTGGAGACAGAATACTGGTATCCTGCCAACAGTACATCTAAATTTTATGTGCTGCACAGTTTTAATAGCACCTAATTAATCTCGGAAGTGCTTCCATAAAATTGGCAGTATCATAATTGAGTACATTGTGTCCCACAGCCCACTAGTCTGACAGGAATATAGTCCTGTCTGAATGCATATGTATGGGAAGTACTTTAAAAGTGGATACTTACGCATGAGTATTTTTTTTTTTCACTCAGTAGGGCAAGATGAATTTTGTGTTTTTTTAATGCCTTGAAATCAGAACATTGATTACTGGAACATGGCATGCAAAAATATTTGCATGCTTTTATTTCCACGCTAGCTTCTGGTTGTGCAAAATGTGTAAACATTTTCACACAGTGAAAATTTCCACTTATTCAGTAGTTTAAAGTAGCTATATATGTGTGCTGATCTACCACTGCTCAAAATGTGAAAATTTGATAAGACATTTACTTTACAAAGTAAGCGGAATTGGACATAGCTCTAAAACAAAATTATTCCCATACACCTGCACAACAAATCCATGTTTACTCCTGCATCCTCATCAATACTATCATGGGACCTATTTTGTGACAATCTACATAATTCAAAAGAACTACTGTATAAGCTGTTATTTTTGCAAGGGTTTAATTTTTGTAAATTTTGCGAAGGTTTAATTTTCATGAATTTCGCGAATTACAGTTGGATCACAAATTTAGCAACATGCGAAAATGTCCCCATACACTTTTATTTATAGAGCATTAATGTAAAGGTCGGCGTTGATTCGCGAAAACAACATCTCGCAAAAATGTTTATGACCTCGTCATCTGCGAAAATATACACAAAAATAACAGCGTATACAGTATATTGACTGTTTATGACAAAATGACGAATTGCGAAGGATATTATTCCGACCATTAAATTGAAATATACCCACCCTAAGACTATATTTCCAGCAGTCCAATGCATGCAGTAACTAGGGTAACCGCTAGATACTGTACGCCATATATTTAGTGAGTCTAATTTTTCACGGGACTTCCTAGCAACAATTTCGCGAGTGGTTAAATTAAGCTTGTGGAATACAGTACTGAACACAGAAAAGTATGCATGCATGTTAACCTGTTGAGGACGAGTCCCGAGTGTACTCGGGCAGGTGTCTATGGGAAATGCGTTATGTAGCAAAATCAGTCCGTCCTCAATGGGTAAAATTCATGTCGGGATTAGAGTTAATATTTTTGGGTGGTTGCAAATAGCACCCAACTTGTGAAATTCGCAAAAGTTAAAACCTCACGAAATATTCGGCATTATATACATGTATAAGCAATTACCCAAGGCAGCTTGGTGCATGTTTTCATACATGTATGTATGTGACAGTCAAGGGGAGAAATGCCGACATCACGTGTAAGTCATTTAATATTTTGAGATTCCTGCAGTGAGCATTTTATTCATATATATTCCACATTAGACTTTACCAGCTAGGGTAAAAATACATGTATGCTCTCTCTCTTCTGAGTGAGTTTTGCATTGAATAACATTTTGTTTAAGGCTGTTGATACAGTTGCTTGGCAACTTTGAGTGAAATGTTGCAGTATTTGTTGTGTGAATTTTGTCTTGCAGTGTGTATACCGGTAACCCTGTTAGTCAGCAGTGCAAACCTCAAGGAGCAAGGATACAATGTAGGCTACATGTTCATGAAGAAAAATTATTAGTTAGGTCTCATTAAAATATTTTAACGATATCTGTGCATGGACATTGAGCTGCATGTTTCAGACTTTAGGAGGCGGTATAGCTTATCATAATCCTATTTGTTCCTTGCCATATTAGGTACCCTGGTTACTGCAAAACCAGACATTTTAGTGTGCTTGACACTTTTGTGAATTCAACAAGAATTCAGATTCACGAAAGTAAATATGCATGCATAAGTGGTGTTCTTTTTTGATATAGAATGCCAGTGGCAATTTGTTAAAGTTTCACACCATGAAAACAGCCATGATCATCTCCAATTCATGAAAGTTTCGTGCTGCAAAATGTTTCTGGTTTTGCTGAAGTGTTCAAGAGCTCATAATTTTGTGTACTTGTAGAGTTTGTCATTTTTCCGCTGCTATCATTCAGTGGTGTGCAGCTTATCCATTGAAAGCGAGACTGAGTGCGTTGTGTGCATTCCTAGCTGCAATGTAGACAAATTGTCATTGTGTCACGTCTAGCAAGAGACCACATGCTTCCAGAGTATGGGAGAATTTGACCCCGTGTTGACTGATAGTGGAGCGGATCCTGCTGTAGCACACTTCCTGGTTTGGAGTCAGCAGCCAGCTCGATGTCGCAGCCTTGATTGTGTCATACATTATTGTAGGAGGGAATTCTGTAACCATTTTACTGTACACGATGGTTTAATGGAGGTCACCTTGCATACATTTGTGTGTCAAACTTGCAGGATCACAAGAAATAACCAATTAACCGACTTGATGAGTTAAATCCTCTATTTCAGTTCAGAACAGTTCAGTTTTTATTTATTGTCCACTTAGGAAATTTGCCTTGTTTGCATGCATACACATTTTTTGGTGTATACATACAATGAATACATACATAGCAACAGACATAGATCTTCTATGAAACTTCTTTTTTCTTCTGATGTTACATGAGCAATTGAGCTTTGACATTAGATTTTTTTTTTTTTTTTTTTAGACAACGTGAAAGCATATCTTTCGAACACCATGACAGTCTTAGGTTAAAACAGTTAAGATCCTGTTACATCCAGCAGCATGGCGATCCTACTTGTATCCTCTCTGATTTCCAATTTTTTATTACTTTAAAATGGTATCACACATAGTAAGGGTTATCATATTTTCACCTTCATTCATTGCATGGCTATCATGAACCCACTAAGTGAAACATTGTTCTCATTGGCGAAATACCACAGTAATACTTACCATGCAGGATGCTACATAACTTTATTTTACCACTTACCCGGTCGAGAAAGCAGATTTTCATATTTGCTGCAAATTCACTTGCCCAAAAGGAAAGTCCAAAATATGAGGAAATAATACAGAAAATCATATGTTAGTCAATGGCTTAGTAAACCACAATCATTGGAATATCCAGAGCACACATTGATTTGCACACTTCTTTGGAGTAACAAACTTGGTCCAATCAAGTATTGCCGTTGCATTGCATTGGACTTCTTCACATACGTGTTGGAAAGTTGCTGAAATGAAATATTCACACCAGCCATTATCTTTGGGCTTCTGTATGGTTGACTTTGTGGGTTTGTTGGGGGGGGGGGGGGGGGAATTTCGAAAAGTGAAAAAAAGGTAGCTTCAAAACTTTTTGCCTGCCCAATTTGTGCAAGCATTGTTCTTACTGTTCAAAAACCCTTGCCCGGATTTGATTTTCACTTGCCGCGGGTGATCGGGCAAGTGCTTACAAAGTAGCACCCAGCCATGGTATTTCTATTGGTACCGTTCTCATTCACAAAATCCTGTGGTATTTCTGCCCTGAAAGTACACCTCTCTGAGGCAAGCACTGTGCATAATGCATCTCCTATGGGAAGAAGACATAAAATGTGCCAGGTAATGTGAGAAATACACTGCTATGTAGTCAATGGTTTTTGTATCATACACGATTCACACTCAAAAGCTCATGTGTATCATGCGTGAAGTTTGAATTACAACCCTTAATACCACGTTATTTTATTATGTATCATGTGAGGTATTTTGCAGTGTATTTGCATTCACATTATAAAATACCACACAAGATATAGACCCCGTTTACAGTGCGAGGCTCGGCCGCGGCTCGGCCCAGCCCCGCTTCAGTGTAAATGCGCAAAAGGCCAAATGCGGCCCGGCCTTTTCTCAGTGTAAACGCAAACTGGGCCAAATGCGCGGCCAATTTTAGTCTGGCTTCCAAATCCTCTGTCCGTACTATTTCGTTATTCAGGATATTAACCCCCTCAACGTCGAAAACTAGTATAGTTCAAGGTGGTTTTGTCCTGCAAAGAATTTTTCCTTCGGAAAAGGCCTTTGCCCGAACTGCGACTTTGTCGCCACGGAATCCAGTTGGCAAAGGGTCTGAAAACCAGACAATACCAAATTGCATTTGTTTACAAGCAGAGCGCCACTACGACAATATATTGAAAGGTTTGAATTAAAAGCGCAGCCGAGCCCGGGCAGTGTAAATGGAATTGCGGGGCTCGGCCTCGCAATTGAGGTTGGGCTCGGCCGCGGCTCGGCTGCGCCCAGGCCCGCACTGTAAACGGGGTCTACACAATTAAGCCTCCGAATTTCAAATACCATGGTACATGTGTTAAACCGTATAAGAACGAACTGGCCTTTTTTCTCACTCTTGGTCTTTTAGGCTAGGGCCCCTTACTTAGAGCAGGTGGGTGGCCATTCATTCTTAATACTTGCTGACAATGAGTTTTATATGCCTAGGGCAAGTGGGCAAGTGGCCTTGTAACATCCTAAGATGTCATTGTACATTGTAGTTTCCTAAGATCGTCTGCATGGAAGTGGCAGTTTTCCCATGTGATGTGACATGTAGTTACAGTTGTAGCTGAACATTATTAGAAGCGTAGTATATAAATGTGTACAGGGATTACTCAGCTAGCTTAGACTCCATTTTTCTCTAAAGGCAGCTGAAAAGGTACTGGCCTCAAGTTTAAAACAACAAATAGACAATATTTGATAACAGAGAAAAATAGGATATTGGAAAGAAAGTTATTGATTGATTGTGATTAGAGTACTCTTTAGAAGTTCATACAGCATTACATTCGTATGTGGAGTGGCTATGGCTAAGACCTGCAGCCTTTTCGCCGCACCTCACTGTATGTTTGCAATGGTTACAGGATGTATGAAAAGAGGCACATCCTTGCTGCTATAACCAAGGATTGGACTCTGCTCATAGGAACACTCACAATGCAGTGATCAGGGGCAATAGAGAGGAAAGTCACAATTAAATGATCATTTCCCCCAATACAATGAATCCTTTGCATTACAGTGATGATGGTGTAACATTATTCAATTACAGTGGAAATGAGTGTGGCGCATAATCATATACACTGTATATGAGTCAGTATGAGATTTTTCCTGGAGAACATACCCCTCAAAAGTACCTCTCAGAATTTGATCTTTGGGAAATTAGCTTGTGGTTTGTTTATGAGTAGTCATATAAGAGAAGTGGGATGTTGCCCAATGTATGTTTTAATAGTCTTATACAGGTTTCGTTCTGATAATGATCAATTGATTTTGAAGTAGCACCCATATAAAAGTGTAGACTCTCAACTAAACTCCTAATTGCAGGGCTTTATTTTTTATTATTTTTTTATTTTTTATTTATTATTATCTTTTTTTTTGGGGGGGGGGGTGTTTTATATTGTATTCAATGATACATTCTGAAAGTTGCTTTTTGATGATTTTTTTATTGAAAGGAGATTAATGACTTCTTCATATTGTGAAAGTGTAAGATGTAAATTTCAAGACTCTTTCATATTTTTTTTTTAAACTAAAACTTGTTTGAGTGCAGCTTCGATGATATTTTGATTGACGATAGTGTACTTTATTTGGATGATGACTAAATACACAGAATATTCCATGTGAAGGTTTTGAAATGTCGATAGGCACTTACAAGTTCTCTGAAATTGTACCCATATCTGAAACCATGAGATGAGAGCTTTCTGTACTATACAAGCACCAAGTCATTATCTGTTATATCAATAACTTGGTCAAAGTACTGTACATATGAAAGTATCATTATCTCTGCCAAGGGAGGAGGTTTTAATATGTTTTCATCAGCGTTGCTTTGTTTGTTGGTTTGTCTGTGTGCAAAATAACTCAAAAGTTGTGAACGGATTTGGCTAAAACTTACAGGAAAGGTTGAGAACAACACAAGTAACAAATGAACAAATTTTGGCAGTGATCTAGGAATTTTTGTGGATTTTATGAAGAATTTTCAATATTTTGGCAAGTAGGGTCAATGAACATTGGAGTTCAAGCTGCACATTTTTTAAGGCTTTCATACGCGGACTAAAGTGTATGGTCTAGTGTCTGCTAGGGCAAGGTACACAGCTTGAGTGTACCTTTTCAATATTCTGTGTGAAGTAGAATTAGATGACTTGTACAGCTTTACTTGGAGGCAAGAGGTTCAGTGCACTTTCTCCTCTGTCCTTGCCATCTACTGAGTAGTTGATTTATTTTAGCTCAGTCTTATTACAAGATGAAGCCACAGTTCTGAATTAAACATTACTTCATAACCAAAGAATTTATTCTTATTTTTTTTTTCTATTGCAAATACCACCATCCCAAACATCTTCAGTGTTTTATCGGTTTTAAACAAGGATGTGAGTAAATGCTAGAGGAAAAAAGCAAGCTTTGATCAAATCAGAGTTTGCAGTGTCAAGGTTTGTCAAGATCAGAGTTCATTTACAAACTGATAGTTAAAGACCTTGTCACATGGGAATTCATCGAGTTGGAAGACTGGGCCAGTTCAGATGTGTTTGAGGATCCTCATAACAAATGGTGTACAGCTTTATCACAGATAGCTAAAAGTACGGGGGCTGTTCGTTATTCCGAAGGTTCATTATTCCGAAGGATCGTTAATCCGAAACACGCAAATTCCCTATACCTAGAGGTTCGTTAATCCGAAAATGAAAAAGGGTTCGTTAATCCGAAAATTTGTGGCGTTATTCCGAAGGTTCATCACTCCGAAGATTGGTTAATCCGAAAGTGAAATTCAAAACAATGAACCCTCGGAATAACGAATCTTAGGAATAAAGAGCCTTCGGAATGACGAACCTTCGGAATAACGAGCTGTAACCAAAAGTACACACACAGCCTCAGAATCTCAACTGGAGTTGACCATTACTGATGAGAGTTCACTTCAATGCACATATTTGCTGACTGATGCCGTAAATTTATAGTTTTTGTATTGTATATAAAATACCCCAGTGGGTAGCGAATTGATTAGACCCCCCCCCCCCCCCCCCCCCCCATGAATTCCCACACTACAGGGTCTTTAAAATTTCTACCTGTGAAGTGTTCAAAGGCCATATCAGTACCATGAGCTACAATAAACAATGTATCACCTGTGCTTTACAATATCCAGACACTTATTGTGTTTGGTCAGGTATAATTATCAGTCAACCTATTGAAGGTGATGTGATAAAGGTTGAACACACATTCCATCTGCAATTTAAACCAAAGTACAGAGGAGTGGATCTGTGGAGAAGTAGGTGAAAAATAAAACAAATGCTTGTGTTTGACTCTGTTGAAGTAAAGCAAACCATGAGTCAGATCTATGGTTGTTTGCTTGTTGTAGAACAAATACACAGGCGCTAGAAATATTGTTGCATGGTAACTGGGTACAATAAATTGTATGTTTATATTGGTGCACAGACCGGATATTTATTCTGTTGATTATTAGTTTCAGTTAAACTAGCGGTTGAGAACTAAATGATAACGTTTCCGGATGAAAGGAGTGAATTTCCCCCAAACTCCCCCATGCAAAAGATATGTGAAGGTTAACTAGTAGAAGAATAAAGTCAACAATGTGAGTCACAAGACCGTCAAAAGCTCACGAAATGTTCATTTATTTTATCAGCAACTATTTTGTATTTAGTATAAACAAACTATAATGTTGCATAATTTTTCTGTGCTTATCAAAGGATGAGCTCTCGGAATTAAAATATGAAAGTGAAAAAGTATATTTGTGCAGAAAAAGTCTCAAAACAAGTATATTTCCTTGAAACCAGTATTTTTTTCTTTAATCAGCATATCGCACAATGAACTTTCAGAAGTAGAAATGTGCTTGATCATAGATCTGTCATACAATTTACATCAAAGCAAAGCCTGGCATTTTCTCTACAACTTGCTTATTACATGTTAAACATGTTCAGGGTAACAAAAATCTGTAAAAGTTACAGAGATTTGAAAAAAGAAAGAGAAAGTTTTCCCAAAGCATTCCTACATTGCAATCTCAGAATAATGCGGCACACAGGGAGTTCACACCATGGCAGATAAAGAGTTAACAATATGGAAGCCTTCCATATTGTTAACTCTTTATATTCAGTTGGAAATGTATAAATTATATATAAATTCAGTAGGAAACTCTGTTTGATAGTCAGTCACCACATAAAATGCAAGCTTAATGTGGCAGGAATGGAACTGTGAAAAACACTTTGATTGAACCGTGGCATTTGGTGATTTATCGATCAGTTTGGGCGGGTTTGTGAGTTTGAGCAGAATATGCGAACTTGGAATCAGTACAGTGCAATACATGGTGTACTCAGCGCCTTGGTCACCGCCTCCGGGGCGTGGCGCGCATTATAATCAAGGGTTTAGGGTCTGTTGATAATACTCTTGCTGCCTCTCTATTGGCCGACGCTGCACAGGACTGGTAAAGGGAATGCTGAGTGGGAGGAGTTTATTTTGCGCCCCCTAATCAAACTTCGTCAAAAAAGAAAAGCTGATACACTACTAGTATCCCACATAATACTACATGCTTATCACATGAGAACATATACTTCATTGGGTATGTCAAATCATGCATAATTCTGTGAATCTTCATAAAAACCTGCTTTTCATACAACATCAAATGATGATGAATTCAATCCAGTTAACCTTGTCTTGCCATGCCGAATCATGTGATATGTCTTGACATGTGATCCTTCCTGCAGCAATATACAAACCAAGAGATGTAGAAGACATTTTCGCGCTTGGCCGGGTCGGAAGAGTTTTGCGTGTTTTTAATTCCGCGGAATCAAGACATCACGCACAGGCACATATGGCAAGCAAAAATATTCGCGTCCTTTTATTTTCACGCTAGTTTCTGGTTGCGCGAAATGCGCGAAAATTTGAACACCGCGAAAATTTCCACTTTTACAGTATTTATTTCTGAGATTGCACAGGCTGGCATGTATTCATAAATGTAAGTGTGTTTGTTGATACACACAAAACTTGTTATTTAAAGAGAATTAATCTTGATAAAACACAATTAGAATTTACAGTATCATGTGTAATGTACTATCCCATTCATAAGTGATTTCACAGATTTTTTTTTAAATTATTTGTGCATGTTTATCAAGTTTCTGTTGCCATGAATTGTCAAACCAATCTTGGCATTGAGTACCTCTATTCAAGATGTATGCATGATGAAGGCAATGTTTTGTGCTTGTTATTTTATGAAGACTCATATTGTACAAATATGTCTCTAAAGTTTATATCATCTTGCCCTCAGTATGAGGGACTTCTTTTGTCTTCTGCTACCCCTATCATTTCCGTCGATATCCAGAAGTATCCTATTAATATACATTGTAAAGTACAAAATAATCTCAGAATAATTCTTGTGGTGATTTGTCCAATTAATGCTAGATATTACATTGTACACCGTACCACTTTAAGTTGCGTGTGAAAGGAGTCATGAAGGGTTATGTCTATAATATTACTAGATTTTGATCCAGACGTTTTGATGCTGCGTGAAAGTAGACAATTATAAAAGGGACAAAATAAAGCAGAAAACCTTTTAATGAGTATGAGAGGGTGTGACAGACTCAGATACACTTTACATGTAGCAATCTGTTTTCTGCCTATGTTACACTACCAGTGGTACTTCATACTTGTCTTAAGTACATACAGTGTATTGTCACATATTGTATTGACAGATATTTGTCCAAACCAGTGTCTAGGCCCTTGGATAGAAAGTGAAACCATGCAATAAAATAAGATTTGCATACATTGTGTGTAGAGAGTGATTTTGGGTGTAGAATACTTTTCAGTGAATTCAAATACATTGGTCAACATGCAGCATTTACTGACAAATTAATTCTATATGATTTATAATTTGATTGTGGATAATATTCTTGCCAGTATGGCTGGATTTTTTAACCTTACATTTTAAATCATCCATAGGGTCCTGATTGTCTATAATTTGTGACTATGCAATCAATTCATACACATACATTTTGCAATCAACATCAAGGGATCGCCTGTGGCATCTGTCCGTCCTTCCTCCATCGTCCGTCCATCCGTCGTCCGTCCGTAACGCTGCAAAAACTTGAATAACTCTCTACTGAGAACTTCAATTTCAATCAAACTTGGAGGGAAGAGTTGTTATGCAAAGTTACACATTTTACCAAACATGAAGTACACCTCAGGGTCAAAGGTCACAGGCAGGGGTCAATGAACTTTCGGGCCAAAGTTAAGTTTTTACGGCGCGTTTTGATTATGGCTCATAGCTTTTGATATATATGTCTGCTTGTGACCAAACTTGGATGGTTAATGTCCCTTGGGGAGTTAAAGGTCACCATAAGGTCAAAGGTCAGTGGCAGGGGTCAGCAAACTTTTAGGGCCCAATGTTATGTTTTTGCGGCGTTTTTCAATTATGGCTCATAACTTTTAGTTTGTGACCAAACTTAGATGGTAGATGTCCCTTAGGGAGTTGAAGGTCATCACAAGGTTAAAGGTCACAGACAGGGGTCAACAAACTTTTAGGGCCCAATGTTAAGTTTTTACGGCGCGTTTCAATTACGGCTCATAACTTTCGATCCCTATGTCCGTTTGTGACCAAACTTGGATGGTAGATGTCCCTTGAGAAGTTGAAGTTCATCACAAGGTCAAAGGTCACAGACAGGGTCAACAAACTTTTAGGGCCCAATGTTAAGTTTTTACGGCGCGTTTCGATTATGGCTCATAACTTTTGATCCCTATGTCTGTTTGTGACGAAACTTGGCTGGTAAATGTCCCTTGGGGAGTTGAAGGTGACCACAAGGTCAAAGGTCATAGGCATCGTTTGAGGCAATGAACTTCCAGCACTTAGAAAATATTAATTTCTTCTACGCGAATGGGCGAGACACATTTTGGCACTTGCCTTGTTCTTCTTAAGTCAGAAATTTGCATATTTTCTTGGGATTCAACCTCATTTGCATATTTTCCTAAGTTTCCCCATATATTTAGGGAAAAAAGTTCGGAAGAAACTTAGGAAAATTGTTAGAATACCACCTAGGAACACTCCTAACTTTAATAGGAAGAAAAATCTTTCTAGTAAGGATTTCAAGATACCACCCCTAATGTGCAGATTTCTTAGTGTCAAGTGACTCCAATCCAGAGTGTCTGGATGGTACCTACAAGTATGTGACTTTATGCATCACAAAACTCCTAATGTTTACAGAAGACGGATTCCGAGTAGGCCTGGAAGTACAAGTTTCAGTCATTTTTTAAAAAAATTTACTTTCCTTTTGTGTGTACATCTACTTGCATTGAGAGCAAGCCAGTGGGCCTCACTAGACCCAATGTTTCAATGTCCCTTTCTCTCAGAAGCAATATTACTAGAGGTTGACAGGGGCAGATCCAGGAATTCCGTAAAGGGAGGGCGCCTTTGCAAAATTAAAGGGCGGCGCACACAACCACCCCCCCCCCCCCCCCCCATTTTGTTCTTATTTCTTTTGTTTAAATAAAAAAGAAAGAGGGGGCATGCGCCCAGTGCGCCCCCTCTGGTTCCGCCACTGGTTGAGTTTCTATCATTTATTTGGTTTGATAGTGACATCAAATTTTTATTAGTTATTAAAGTGACTTTAATGCCAAGAATCTCTTTGAGAATCTGGCTTTAGAGGAAAAAATCTTGCTATTCAAGACATTTTGGAGTTTGTGCTGCAGGGTCACATCAATGTCAATGTACAACACACAGTCATTTTTTAGTCAAACCTGTGTATAGTGGCCACCCAAGGGAGATGAATGAGATTGTCATTATAGACAGGTGGTCACTCTAGACAGGTGACCACTGAAGCAGGTTTGGCTGGACATCAAGATATAACTTTAGGCATTTACACAGTAAAAGGTTACATTTCAGGGATGTCACTTTATTCTCTGTTGTCAATGTGCATTACCCCCCATACAATACAATATTTTTCAATAGAAAACTTAAATGAGAGATAACTTTGCCCTAAAATTGCTTCAAAGAAGCAGTTTCTTAGAATTGTTGCCAAAACGAATATGGGGGTACCGTATGTAACACTGGACATATATGCATGTAGATGTCTTTTATTGCTGAAGCTACTGATTTCAATGTGCATTTTGCTGACAATCAATAATTCAATTTTCCTATCTTTATCTGTGGTATATCTCTCTTTACTCTTTGTAGTTCATGGAAGCACATGGTAACCTAAAGGCAAAGCAGGGCTGTGAGCAGTACGTACCCAAATTCTACCGCAAACCAACAGACAAGGATTGCCAGTGAGTCAATATTGTACCATAATACAATGTATCCATAGTGTCACATGTTGTTGATTTGTCATAGTAACATGTATTGACAAATTGAAACGAGCACGAAAATGATTACATAGCAATGATTATTACTTTTTTGAATAGATTTTTTTAGATGAAAATTGTGATATGTTTATTAGTAGTGTGTCTGTCATGTAGCAAAAGAACAGCATTCTTGCCTGGCAGCACCAGTTTAGGCAGGTAAATACATGTACATGCATAAAATGTACATACAGGATGCAGTGCTCAATATAAACCTCAGTCCTGTGTGTTAACATCCCTGTGACAGGTCTGTGGCAGGTAGTTTCTGTGATGCAACTTTAACCTGTTGATAACAAGCTGATATTACTGTAACACACATTTCCCATAGACATCTGCCTGAGTATGCTTAAAGGGACAGATTTGAGAGTGATGGAGCTAAAAGTATGAATTATTAAAAAGAAAAATAATCTGTTGACACTTAAAATTGAGGATGGCTCTGGAGCTTTATATTAACAGATTGCCTTTAAAAACAACAACAACAACAACAACAACAACAACAACAACAACAACAACAACAACAACAACAACAACAACAACAACTGAAGAACTGAAGTTACTTGTTCCTCTTTAATAGAGAGGGAATATGTAATTGAACTTGCCGTGCTCATGAACTCCGGTTACCATTATGGCAATAAGAATTTGAATTGGTAATAGCCTTGTCTAAAATTAATCTTGAAATTCCAGAATATTGAATTTGTTTACTTTTAAATCTCTTTGTTGAGTCAAACATAGAACTTTGTATATCTTTAAAAAAGGGAGAAAACTTTCACATTCTCCCACTATTTTGTGATTTACGTGACTGGTCTCTCCAAACTCATGGATGTTGTGTTCACTGTTTGATGCAAAATTGCTGACTACTATGGCATTATCCTCTTGTGAAATTCTATGTGCAATGTATGAAGACAAGTTCTCAAACTTATGTGAAGGTTGTTTCTTTTCTGTGTTCCTACATCACATGGTATCTTATATAGGCTCTTGATTTCAAAGTTTCTGTTATAGTCACATGCAACAGCATGAAATGAAAGCAACAATGGCAAGGTAACCACACAAAATTGGCTATGGTGCCAACAACTTCCTGAATACCACAAATGAAACTTAAACTAAGTGACTGGAAGTACTACACTGTGTGTCAAAAGGATTGTACAAGAATGTACTAGTCTTTTCTGTATTGAGAGATGTTTGTTTCAGCACATTGTGGATAATCAACAGAGTGGTTTGCTGCGGTTAATTGGAACACAGACAAAAGGAGTACAGTGGTATCCTTCCTGCATTTTCTCCATCTTCCTGCATTTTCTCCATCTTTTCTGTACAGAGTTCTGAGGGAGCAGTGGATCCGAGCCAAGTATGAGAGGCATGAATTCATGGACATGGACAAACAGACATACCGAACGGGGAAGAAGACTGGCTACTTGTGGAAGAAAGGTCGCGACGACAGCAAATTCCAGCATCGTCTCTTTGTCTTGTCAGAGGATGATAACACTCTCAAGTATTACAACAAAGAAAACGTGAGATGATTTCTAGCATTGCCAGCTGCCTTGTGACAGTGTCTCTGATATCACGATTTTTATCCATAAAAATACTCTCACAAATTTTGTTAATATGTCGTGGGAATTGATACACAAAATTATAGTAATGCTTTAAATGTTATTAGTTAATCAGTAAATCCTTCTCTAAATTCGTGTGACCCAAATCTCTATGTAATGAATTTCTTGGGTATTTCGTGATCATTGAATGTGTACCTCGTGATCATTCAATGTGTACCAAAGTTCTTACCCCACCTCTTCAAAGTCTTCACTGGCTTCCAGTCTGTTTAAAAAAAAAAAAAAAAAAAAAAAAAAAAAAAAACAAACTCTTGGAGAAAAGGCTTGAATTTCTGCAGCCCACCTCTCCTGATTCTTGAATGCTCTTCCACTTAGGATTCAATCACTAGAATCCATAGAATTTGAAGTCATGTATGATCGTATCTAGTTTTGGTTGGATATTTGTTAGTCTTGTATCTCTCCCATTTCCTTTTAACTTTTCTGTGTAATATATGTAATTCACTCTATATGTTTTTCAGCACATCAGATTTGGTCACTAGGTCAATGGGGCATTTAACCTGTGTAGGACAGTTTTGATTTTGCTACAACACAAATTTCCCATAGACGCTTGCCTGAGTATACTCGGGACTCGTCCCCAGTGGGTTAATACAAATGCTGGACTAATTACCTCTGGCAAGGTGGTTATTTATTTCATTTTTTCTTTGGGGGGGGGGGGGGGGGGGCAGTGGTTTGTTTGTGTGCAAAATGACTCAAAGAATTTGGAACAGATTTAGATGAAATTAGCAGGAAAAGTTGATAATGACACTAGGAACAGGTGATTAAGTTTCGATAGTGAGTGATCAGAGAATTGTTATGACTTTAAAAAGGATTTTTTTATGTTTTGGCAGATAGGGTCAATGAACTTGGTAGTTCAAGCCACACATATTTGAGGTTTGTATACATATGCGCAATAAAACGCATGCTCTACTCAAGATGCAGCGCAGCATGCTGGAAGCTGATGAGGTAAACACAAGGCTTCTTTATCATTAGTAGAATTCACACCTATACAAATCTCGAGATATGGATTGCTATCGCTATCCCGCTATTTTGTATGTGTGAATGTGGCTATAGGAATATTGGGCAATTTTTAGCATGCATGTATGGTTGGAAATAGGCTGCTTGGCAGAGATCTGCGCTCCCCGAGTGCTTTTCTAGTTATGTATGTAATGATAAAGTTTGTAGCATTCAGATAGAATTTATGTCAAGAGTTCTCTGTATGCAATACATTTGATGTACAGTATGTACTGCAGTCATGTAGCCATCTTCCTGACAGAAATATTTTGTGCTTGTCTGTACAGGCCAAAGAGCCAAAGGCTACAATACTCCTATCTGAGCTCAATGCTGTCTTTGTGCCAGAGAAGATTGGGAATCCTAACGGCCTGCAGATCAGCTACTTAAAGGACAATGTTACAAGGAATATCTACCTCTATACCAATGATGGAAAGGTAAGATCTGTTAGCCAGACTTGAGCCTGGTTAATTCTTTATGTGCCATGGTGGAAACCCCCTGTGTGCCACACTATTCTGAGACACCAACGTAGTCATGCTTTGAGAAAACATTCTGTTTTTCAAATCTATGTAACTTCTACCTAGATTTCTGTTAAACTGGTCATGTAGTGAGTACAGTTGTAGAGAAAATGCAAAACTTTGCTTTGATGAAAATTGTATGACAAATCGATGATTGTTTTTCTTTGAAATGACCAGTAGCTACATTACTGTACAGGCATGACTTTTACCACTGGTACACACAAAACAGTGACAGAAACTTAGAATTGAATTACACCCAAAGCTATAAGGGAACACCTCTTGATAGTCAGTCACAACATAAAATGCAAGCTATATGTGAGACAATCGGAAGCGCGAGAAAAGCTGTCATTGTACTGCGGCATTTGGCGATTTATCGATCTGTTTGGGCGGGTTTGTGGATTTGAGCAGACTATGCGAAGTTGGCACGCCATCAACTGAGTCGGACATGCGAACGTGTTACATAAAGAGTTCATCATACTGATGGATCAATACGACCCTCCATCACTAAACCTGCAAGAGGTCACCTCACCAGATAATATATTTGAGTTCAGGTCAGGTTCTAAAGGAGGAAATTGTCAGTTTTGAAATCATATTTGGATTACTCATCAAACTTCAATATTTCTACTCCCCCGCCCCCCCCCCCCCCCCCAAGTAGATGGTAGAAATAAAACAGGTAGGATTGCTGCTGATCAGAAAAAGACTTTGACACACTCTCTTGCCTTATAACATGATAAAGAGATATTTGCACATTGCATAAAAATGTAGCCCTAAGATGAAGTGTGTCCAAAGACAATGTTTTCCTGGAAGGTGATATTGTTGGTAGGTAAAGGCAAGCTTACAAAATATAAGCCAGCAGCTATACAAAGTAATAGTGTTTGAATATCATACCTGATGGACTTGAAAGGATTGTTGTTTCTTGTTTCATCCTCTTCAAATTTTACACATCTTTTACAATAGCAGTAATTCAAGGAGTTGTATTGCAGGGAAAAAAAAAAAAACTTATCAAAGTGTAAAATGTTCTCATAGCATGAAGATTGTTTCCTGAAATGTTAACAATTTCAAGAGAAGTAAATACCAGAGAAATGCCTGAAAAGGAGCATTGTGGTAACTATAAAAACTTTCATAATAACCTCTAGCCAGACTTTCATGGAAGCACTACATACCTGCTGACTTAGGTACTCAATTTCTTGAGTATTTTTGCCATTATAGCAAATGGTAATACAGTTTCTCTGCGTATGTGGCATCATGCTTACCAAACTTACCCTTACCATTATACCGTACGTCCGAAAAAAAAATTTACAACGGGACCCTCCGCAATGATAACTTAGTGAAATAGTGAATCAATCCAAATACAATTTCAGGGTATGAAACTATAACTTATTACCCACTTCTTGCAGAAAACCCACTCCGGTTTGCTTCAGTGGTCAAAGAGAAATGAGGAGTTTTGTAGAGCATGTCAGGAATCCTTCCCTCCAAGTTCTGTCCATTGTGTTCACACATTGATATGCCGTTCCTAGAGCATCCAAGTGCTAAACTTGGAAGAATCACATCCACGACATGCTTCACAACGATTCACATTTCTATGTGACCACTTAACCAAATTGAATGGGGTTTTCTGCATAATATAGGTAAGATGTTATATTTTCAGACCCTGAAATAGCGTTCAGATAGTTTAATCATATTGGAAGTTATCAATGCCAAAATCTGATTGTAATTTTTTGGGGGACACACTGTATATCCCCCTCAGAATAAATTCACATGTAGTGGGAAGAGAGAATGAGCCAGCGGCAAGGCTTGTGGTAATGAGTAGGAAGGATATTGTGGATGTGTAAACTTCCTGGGTTGATGTGTATCCTGCTTCATTGTGTCTGCCCTACATACGTTTTGTATCTGCCGATGATGATAAAATGTACACCATTTTAGAATATATTTGGGAAAAAAGGGCCATTCATTGGTTTGTAATGCAAATTTTGTACCCCATCTTTGTCCAGTAATAGAATTAATAGTAGGGTGGTCCACAGAGGGTTTGAACATGATACGTAGCTGCAGTATGCTTGAATTCTTGTGCAACATCCTCAAAAGCCAGCAACATGCCATGCAACATCTTCAAGAATTGGCAACATGCTCAAAATAGAATTAAATCAAATGTGAAAAACATGTGCAAAACTTGAGAAACATCAAACTGCATGCACTTGAAAATTTGTGCAGAAAACACAAGACAGAACATCGAACATAAGCAGCGCAAAGGAAAAAAGTGCTCGTGATGTGCGCTCTTGGCACATACATGTATGAGGTCTCCAATATTCTCACATTAAGAGCTTGCAACATACCCAGATTTGAAGTTGTGGACCACCCTAAATAGATTTTAGATTTAAACTGTGGCTACAAATCTCAGAGTTTCAAAATCTGCCTAATTTTGCAGGAGGCTTCTTATAGACTTACAAATATCTCCTCATGCTATGAAAAGAGAAAATATGCTGCCCCTAGATTTCAAAATAAGAGTACTCGTGCCTACTGAGATGAATGTAGCATCCTGATTATATCGCTCCATGAAACATCCATTATTTCAATGTGTGAATGTTGGCAGCCTTGTATGTCGTAGGGTGCGTTCAAGCACTCCTAGAGCGAACTGTACCGTACCATACCCGTACCATACCAGAGGAGTGCTCGAATGCTCCTAAAGTGTACTGAACCGTACTGTACCAAGCTAACAGTGGACCACTTCCCGATGTGCTCCAAAAGGGTACCTATTAAAAGTGTACCAAAAGTTTGCATGTGAGAATGCATGTATCATCCGCATATGTCACAGTGCAAAGAGTTTATTTTCTTTGCTCGGGACAGGTGTGAGTACTGTAAAAGTGGATATTTTCGCGTGACTAATTTTTCGCGCTTGGCCGGGTCGGAAGAGTTTCGCGAGTTTTTAATTCCGCGGAATCAAGACATCACGCACAGGCACATATGGCAAGCAAAAATATTCGCGTGCTTTTATTTTCGCGCTAGTTTCTGGTTGCGCGAAATACGTGAAAATTTGAACACCGCGAAAATTTCCACTTTTACAGTAGTTGAAGCGCGCCAGGTGAATGACCCTCTTGCTACAAAATGCGTGACCCCCTCTAAAAATAACTCATGAGGTACGCTTTCTCAACAGAGTGCACGAACACTCCAAATCTGGCCCTGTACGGTATGATACACTTTAGTTCAGTTTGCTTTGGTTCACTGTAGAGCGCTTGAATGCACTCGTAGCTTGCTTGTACCACTAGTGAGATTGTGAAGATATGTTGGACTGGGTCAAGCAGAAATGCAACATGTATGATGTAGAGAAAGGTGCACAAATTATTAGAGTCAGTGAGATAGGAATTCTTCTACAGAGTAAACTTTTTGTAAGTTGAAGATCTTTGATTTTATCTGTTCATAGCACCACATTTTATGATTGTTTTGTCTCACTCTCAGAAGGAACCACAACATAATGTGCATATGCCATATTTTGTGAAGCACCATATCTTCTCAATTCAAAATATTGACTGCATGACATGGAGCTGACTTTACTTGGTACTTGATACTTCCTTGAGATCCTCCTGAATACTCCCACTGGAGTTTTAACTGGAGGTCCCGGAGGGTGGATGTTTGAACAAATATTTCATTGAGAAACATCTCTTCAAATCTAGCTGGATCAGTTTGTGTGATTACAGAGGTGTGAGTTTTATTCCATGCTTTAATTGTGCAAGGATAGAATGAATTTCTGTGGATTTGCAGTCTGGAGGATGGTTCTTTGAACTGGTGAGAATGTCCGCATCTGCTTCTAATGAATTTGGGTTTGGTGTGTAATAGATAATCAATATCAAATCTATCATTTAACATCTTGTGAAAGCAAGTCAGATGATGTGCTTCTCATCTTGCTTGTAGTGACTTCCATCCAAGAGAGTTCAGAAGTTGAGTGACACTAGATTATCTGCTGTAAGTGTTGGTGACAAAACGTGCAGCTTGTCTCTGGATTCTTTTGATGGACGTTGAGAAGAATGTTTTGGCACTAATTTTCAGACACCAGTCCCTCCATCCTCAAGAAGGCTGACAAAACAAAGATTTATTATATAAACTTTCCTCAAAAGCCTTTTTACCTTGTACTTTAATTTGCTTGGCAGCATGACATCATCTTAAAGGGGATGGCTAGTGACCGATCAGTGGGGATCAGTGGGAATGCTGGAGGATGATTTTTCCAATCCTTGTGGGATTCATTTAAGAGTACATTATATATCTATTGTTATGTGAAAATTATTTGCTTCAGAATGGTCTCATATTCAAGTAATGTGCAGTTTAATGTTTCCAGGTTAGCGTGCCTGGTCAGTGACGGGGCATTAATCTGCACATTACTTGAATATGAGACCGTTCTGAAGCAAATAATTTTCACACAACAGTAGATATATAATGTACTCTTAAATGAATCCCACAAGGATTGGAACAATCATCCCTCAGTATTCCCACTGATTCCCACTGATCGGTTAGTAGCCATCCCCTTTAACAAAGTAGACTGACAGGTCCCTGGGAAGTTTGCTTTGACTTTTTATTCTGATTTCTTTCCCCCATCTTATCTTCAGGATATTGTAGACTGGTATATGGCTATCAGGCATGCCAAGTTCAACAGACTGAAGGTTGCTTATCCTGGCGTAAGTGATGATGAGGTAAGAGTGAAGAAGTTATCTGGCTAAAAGGAAGTTGTTCCCACTGCCGCACCCCCTCTTTCTTTGAGCTTTTTACATTTAAGGTTACATAGATTGTATTTACACAACATTTTTCTATTCTTATATCATAGCTGTCCCAAAGGATGCTCGGAGGGATTATTAAATATGATTTTCTAGAAATTACCAGGTACTGTGAACATGGAAATTTTCTTATTGTGGAATTTTCATGCAATTTGCGCCACATGAAAGTAGTGTGAAAACAAAAGCACACAATTTTTTTGCTTGTTGTGAGTGGTACTTCAATGCACTTTATAATTATATTGAGTTCGTGGAAAGAAATGCATGCAAAATTCTTACTTGGCTGAGTGCGAAAAATTACTCGCGTGAAAAATTCAGCTTTTACAGTGGGATGAAAAAAACAAAGATTAGATCATTCGAACGAAAACTGAAAAGCATATTACAGGGTAAAAAGGTCCCTGCTAGACAACAGAAGGTATGAGAATAAAATTCATGATGAAATACAATGTAGGAATGTCGCTCACACCAATCATGGTTTGATTTCAGCTTGCCGACCAGCTTACAAGAGACTATGTGAAGGAGGGCTGGCTGAGTAAGACAGGTCCAAAGGGTAATGAGGCATACAAACGCCGCTGGTTCTCACTGGATGGAAGGTTACTGAGCTACTACCAAGAACCGCTGGTTAGTCTCAATCCCACTCCGCCAAATAAGGAGAGAATATGTATCTTTTGAGAAACATAAACATAACCGTGTTTATAATGATTTACATGTGCTTTTTGTATTTTTTCCTTTTTTTTTGTCTTTTTGTAACAAACAAAACATGGTACTTCAGCTGTGTGATAACCATTGTTTTTACATGTTATGGTCTGTATTCGTGAAAAAAAGTTTTTTTTTTTCCAAATGTATCTTTGGATACTGTTTTTTGAATGATAATGCAGTTTCAGGGAGTCTTTGTCATATTTTTTGTTCAACTGGATTCGATCCATGTTTCTTATGCTTAAGGTGTAATGAGTGAACTTCTATTTTTACCCATCATACATACACACTTTCCCCAAATTTTTCCCATAAATGCTCTTTGGTCTCAGTTTCATTACTTGTAAGAGAGCAAACCATTGCACGATTTGGTAGCAAAAAGCCAAATAGTTTACTTCCAAGACCCCAGCACAAGTTTACAAAGGACTGGTCATGTGCATGTAAAAATAAATAAATATATCATGATAAAAATGATATCAAAACAAACAGACAAAAATCCTCAGTAAATAATTTCCTGAAATTCATATACTTATATCTGGCAGAATTACCTATGATAGATGAATGATATTGCATCAGCAATGAAATATTTTTATCCATAGCCTGCAGGTGCTTAACCCTAACTAGGCCGGGCTATTTAGGTAGATGATAGAGCCGGGGGGGGGGGGCCTCCCAGGCCCCCCCTCCAGATCTCGGCCATCGACTGCGCTATCGCGATGAAAATTGGCACACACATTGCCTATGATGTAATCTAAAGTACCATGAAGTTGATTTTTTTTTAAATTATCATTTACACTAAATTATGCTAATTTATGCATAATGATGCATGAAATCAGACAATTTGGTATAAATCACTAAATAAAGCTCAAAACAGGCACATTTTTTTGTGTAAATATTCTTTTTAGTGTCCATAGCAAATGTAAGAGAAAAAAATTGCACAATCAGAAAAAATTTCCTAAGTATTGTATTGTTTTTTGAATTTCTTATTTATTTCTTTGTTTTTTCGACTTTATGTTTTTCATTGTTTTTTCAATGAAATTTGTTCGCGACATCGTTCCAAACAAGGAAATGTGTTATTCATTGATTTTAATCAATAAAACCCCAAAATAACCATGCTTTTATGAAATTTGCCTGTAAACACAGTTTGCATTGAAATTGTACACGAATTCACGTTTTTGAGCAATTTTTGGTCTGACATGCACGTGCATATTTATGCGCAACTTCGGAACCGCGTACCCGGGCATCACAAATTTGGTGTCAAAAGATGCGGGAGACTCGAAAGAAAAAAGTCATGAAACGTCGCGGCGATAGCTTCTCGCGATAGCGATACATAGCGCAAAACATCGAGGCCCCCCCGGCCTAGTTAGGGTTAACATGAAGACAGCTAATTACATAACCCATTGAGGACGAGTCCCGAGTATACTCAGGTAGGTGTTTATGGGAAATGTGTGTTGTAGCAAAATCAGTCCGTCCTCAAGGGGTTAAGGAAGATATCTCTATACTGATATAACACCTCTTTCTCCAAAGTATTTTCTGTGAGAGTCTCAAATCAGGGTCCTGTTGTATATATATATATTTCTTTTTTTTTGAGACATATGGTAGTAACCCCTCCCTCTCTCTCACTTCAGGATGCATTCCCCAAGGGGCAGGTTGTTCTGGGAACCAAGGCTGATGGCTTCACAGTACGAGAGGGGGTTCCCCCAGGCCGGCTGGATCAGCTCTACAGCTTCACACTGGTCACACCCACCCGCCAATACTACCTGAGCGCTGAGCTGCAGGATGAACGCCGACAGTGGATGGAGGTCTTCATGAAGACGATAGAAACACCGCTGTCCAGGCAAGACATGACGCTGATGAATTTACTCAACAAGGAGTGTAGATAGATCCACAAGCTGTGTAAATTTGCTATGCTTTAATAGCAGTCTTCCATTTTCTAACTCTCTCTCTCGCTGTCTTTGCAAGGGAATCATTGGAAATGTATTTGGGGAATGTCTTGTTATCCGAATTGATTCCACAGTCTTTGGTTTTGACATGCTTGATCCAAATAAATCATTGGTGTATATATAGATAACTTCATATCGTGCAGTTATCCTTTAATTTGAATGCAAATTATTCTCCTTCTGAAGAGCGGCATTGAAACATGATCCTGACTTGATACATCTCTGAATTACCATGCATGATACTACGTAGCAATACCTGTATTTGTATTTAATTGCTGTTTTTATATTCTGCTTTACTGAAACAAAAAAAAAAAAACCCACAACAACATGTAATTGTAAATATATTAAGCATCATCTTCACCACGACAATGCCATGATGTACTGCATGTTATAGGTGCTTTGTAGTATCTTACCAAACAGTGTAGTGCCTATAAAGAAAAAAATGCACAGAACATGCGATAGGTAGGTACCTAGAGGTTTGAAAAAGAAAAGATATCATTGCTCTCTTTGTGTACAGACTGAACCTGCCAATCAAAGATATATAGGCTCCGATCAGCTACAGTGTAACTCACACAATTCTTCATTCACCAGTATTAAATTAACTTTTGGCTTTGATGTGGCATGTGTTTCATGCTTGAAATTGGATAGGAAGTGTTATCTAGCTTAACATGTGGTTCAGCCATGACATCAGGAAATCACTCTTATTTTAGTGCTGAAAGTTTTCAAATAGAATTTATTGCCTCTGGGTTTTTAGCCATTATAGAAAACAGTAATAATAATTGTACAATAGTCAAAATGCATGATTTGTGTCGTTGCATTTATTAAAATAAAATGAGTCACATTTTAGATCATTGCAAACTGGTTTCTGCCATCAGTACAGAAAAAAAAGACAAATTTTATCAAGGCTCTACTGAAAGTAGTTTTGAAAGTTTTCTATCATGGAGAATAATGTGCATCCCGAGTATGTGGCAGATATTAAAACATCAAAATTAGTCAGAGATAAACTTATCCAACCCAGTAGCATCAAATTATTCTCTGGTGCCATAACGTGTGTTTGTTTTAACAGTTCCATGTCAAACCAGGAAAAACAAGAGACTACAGCTATGGCAGTCAACAACTTTTGCAAAGTTTTCTGTAATCCTATTTCTTTAGCTGAATGTAATCTATAGAATATTTGTGAAGACATGCTTCAACCTCTTGATTGATTTCTAACACAGAAAATGATTTTTTGACCCATTTTGGTGATCAGTGTGCCATTTCTGAGAAATCATGGTGATGTATTATAGCAAGGTTTGTAAGATCAAGAGAGAATTTCTATTTCAGTTATTATATGTAGAAATGATTTTCATGATACTGTACATGCCATATATGTCGTGAGGTTTCTATTTTTGTGAATTTCGCAAGTCTGACGCTATTCGTGAATTTAACAACACACAGAAGTATCATCTCTGATCCCAACATGAATGTGACGTGCACGCATGCATTTACCTCCCTTCATTACTGTACTCCACGGATGTAAATTTAACCACTTGCGAAATTGTCTTGAAGTCCTGATTTGCAAAAACTTAGACCCCATTTACAGTGAGTGAAAGGGCCGGGCTCGGCCGCGGCCAAGCCCGGCCTTCATTTCACTGTAAACGCACAAAAGGCTACATGCGGTACCCAAATCGGCCGCGCATTTGGCCAAGCTCTGGAGGTAGTCTCGGACGCGGCCGAGCCCGGCCTTTTCTCACTGTAAACGCAAACTGGGCCAAATGCGGTTCCAAATTTAGTCTGGCTTCCAGTCCCTCTGCCCGTACTATTTCACTATTCAGGATATCAATGCCCTCAGTGTCGAAAACTAGTACAGTTTAAGGTGGTTTTGTCCTGCAAATGACTTCTTCGCCGCTGAGTCCAGTTGGCAAAGGGTCTGGAAACCAGACTATGCCAAGTTGTGTTTGTTTACAAGCAGAGCGCCACTACAACAAAATATTAAAAGGTTTGAATTAAAAGCCCGGGCCGAGTCCGGCACTGTAAACGGACAAAATTGCAGGGCCGAGTACCGCAAGTAAGGCCGGGCTCGGCCGCGGCTCGGCCCGGCCCTGCACTGTAAACGAGGTCTTAGACTCAACAAGTATATGGCATATACAGTAGTCATTACATGCTGTCCTTGCTAATGATTTAATTCTTTGTTTGAGAACTTCACTTGCTGAAAAACAGTATAAAACAAGATTTGTGCCGACACCACTAAAAGCAAGACCAAATTAACTGCTGCATTGAACAGTAATGACCTTTTTCTTATTTTATTAAAGGTTTAGATAAATATAGTAATCAAGCTGTATAGCAAATATGATTTTGGTTACAACAGTGATTTTGGTATAAGATCTTTATTGGAATAATACATGAGAGATTTTGTGGTGAAGGTTGTTGAAATTTTTTCACCTTCTTGATGGAGAATTCACACATGAGATACTGTAAGTATAATCTTGTTTCTGTAGGTTGAAAGGAACATTTCAATGTGATTTTGTGTAAATAGCAAGCTAAATGAATGGCAGATTTATTCAAATTTTTAAAGTAATGAGTGTATAACAATAAATGTTGTACTATGCAAGTTTTATATCAAAAGGAAATACGGTATAGAAAATTGGAAGACTGTAATTCATGTTTCTTATTGCATTTTTTTTTTACTTAACGGTGCTGACAAATGAAATCACACAGTAAAAGTCACTTGCACCAGCGTAATGCTAAATAGGAAAGGCAGAATCACTGGCAATTGAACTTTACACTCATGTGTTCAATGAATGGTATCCCACAAACTTCAATCACCAGTACATTGAAAACAAAATGCATCATGGATAAAGGATGTATTGTGTACATTAAAATCATGTAGCATGCACTTGTATTGAAAATTCTTCTGGCATTGTAGAACTCTGTTGATTAGCATCAGGATCTTACCCAAAAATTATATGTATGGTTTGGTTCAGTGAGAATTAACAGACCTGGGTGAGGGGGGGGGGGGGGGGGGGGGGGATAAAGAGGTTACCTGTACAGTGTGTTTCAAATCCTTTTGTTCCTTCTTATTTGGAGCCCCTAATATACTGTAGCACCTTTAAATACATCACAATGCACAGAATATCATCAGCCAAAGCCTGTACAGTCTTACAATAATGTACAAACATTTTTTGCCCATTGCATTGTATTCTGATACTACTCATTTCCTTGTATATTTGGATACACCAGTATGCAGTAGTAAGTCTGACAGGGCAATTGATGTGTATGAGTTCAGTGTGTCAGCATGAGACACACACTGGACATGTTATCATATCTGAAATCCAGTGATACGGTGATGAGCTTGGCAAGTGGTATAAAAGTTTTGATCATCATTAATGAGTGCAGGAGATCGTACAAAGTTATACACATTCTTTTTTTCAGAGTGGGAGTGAAAACTGTGCTGTGAGTTCCACTGTAACTTAGAAAGTTAAGTTGAGATTTTAGTAATGGGTATGACAACTGGGATCCATTCACAGAGTAAGTTTATGTGTGTTGACGAGTCAATTTGCTTCCCATGTATGCAAACATGTAATACAAACATTGGTCTGTACTTAATTTCCAAATGTGTAGGTCACAAAATGCAAGTCTTCCAAGCTCTTTCATACACAGTAAATCAAGTATTAAGATGTTTTATCAGGTTTTACAATTTATTTTATTGTACAGGCAATGAAAAATGGATGTATAAATATATATTTTTTTCTTTTTTTGCAGCAGAAGATAGAAGCTTTAATGAAATGACTTTAATTTTGTACACTTGAAACATTTTGTATGAATCATCAGAAAAGCTGAACACACATTCTTGAATTGTGTTTGATTGTATGCATTGCTGAGGTGTAAGTTTCTTTGTATCTAATTGAATTTTGCTGAAACATGAAGTTTGCCTTTGCATTGCTCTGTGCATGCTGTTTACTTTTTTTTGTCTGCTGAATTACTGTCCTCTTCATGAAGGATTTTGTGCAAATGTGTAATTTTATGACCAGAAATGCAATCTAATCATTACTCTTACAACTCCTGAATGCACTGTTCTTAAGGTAGTTCTTAGACTAATATGTTAATAGAAGTAGTAGATAGAACATGTAGTACGGATTACTGTGACAGATACTAGTCAAATTCTTAGGCTTCAACTTCCATCAATTCCCTTTTGTGACTGGCGATGGTCGCATCTTAAACGAGACAAATTGCTCCTAAATTACTTTTAAGAATTTTGACTGAAAGCCAATTTTGATGATATTTTTTTCTTCTTTCTCCCTCAAATTTTGAATGTGAGAAATAAGGTAAAGATATATTGCAGGCCAAGTAATGCTTTCCAGAATACTGCCCAAGGAATGCAAACTTTGGAATTGGTTTTTAAAGATCAGTGATACATTTTGCACTTTACTGTATATATAAAAGAGAGATCAAGGGAAACTGGTGTGTCGTATGTTTATTATTTGTCCATAGATATTGTTCTATTCCTAAGTAACGTTTGAGTGTTGGTCTCCAGAATGCGTCCAGTAGCAGGTCGACAACCGACACTGATATTTCAACATTTTGTGTAAAAAACAATCAGCACACACACACACCACACACACACACTAAATAGATACAGTGCACCCCCGTTATAACGAAATGCTCGGGACCAGCAGTTTTCTTTTGTTATAACGAAATTTCGTTATAATCGAACAAATACAATATATAACGAAAACAAGGAAACCACGTACATATATCATATTCTGTTTGCTGAATACTCATCATACACTGGAAAGCTATGTGAAATGTGATGGGATAACTGTATCACAATAATAAAAGCAAGTTCCCCTCAGAAACTGTGCATGACACAAGGAGCGAACACACAGTGGTGAGAAGCGTTCACCCACTCAGAGACGCTATGCTCGCTCCGCTATGTATTTTCGAAAGCAATTCACATTTTGTTATAATGGAGCACATTTCTTTTGGTTTTCTTTGTCGTGACACTCAAAAAAGACTTCGTTATAACGGAAATTTCGCTATAACCATGTTCGTTATAAGCGAATTTTGTACCAAAGACTTTAATGGTGATAATTTTGGGACCAGAAGATTTACTTCGTTATAACGAAATTTCGTTATAACCGTGTTCGTTGTAACGGGAGTGCACTGTATATACATATGACAAAATTAAACTTTCATTTCCATGCTCATTTGAAGGAGACAAGGATAAAATGATAGGAAAGTTCTGAAAAAAATTGTTTTTACCTCCTGAATTTTGACAATCAAGTAGCAGCATGAAACACTATGAAGCATTCATAATATTTATGTATGGAGTGTGCAGTAAAGTTTCATTTATTGTGAGTTTACTAGTCAACTTGATTTCAGAATAACAAGAACTCAAATTAGTGGTTATTCTCAAAAATGTTTCTGCAGTTTCCTGGATATAAAATCCATTACGTGTACCAGGAAATTGGTAACAAGCTGGAAGAAAAGTGGAATCTTGTCCAACATCACACTAACCATCCCAACATAGCACCAAGAAAAAATGTTGGTGTGGAACTGCCAAAATTGTGTTTACATTTGCACTTCTCTGAAATATCAACCTTGTATCATATCGTCTCATGCATAAAAGGATTGAATCTTTATGTCACAGTGTAGGAAAGATTCCAACATCTAGCTGTATAGCCACACTTTAGGCATGTTCTATTGCTCCACGATTCATGATAGCATTACTATTTATTAGTATTTAATCAAGACAGAGTTGTGTGGCATTGCTGTCGAATACTACTAAATACTGGGCTTATACAATATTTACCAGCCAAGTTAGTTTATTTACAGCATTGTTTAGCATGTAAATATCACTGATTAGATGATAATGTCAAAGACACTTGGGAGATGCCACACGAAAGGATAAATTGTGATTGCATACCCTCATCACACCATAAGCTCAAGTGTAACTTAATCAAATCTGAATGTGTCACAAATGACTGCTTCTATAGTCATCACATGTTACTGCTTTCATTTTTTTCTACATGTATGTCCTGTTTTGTACCAAGAGTATGTTTTGTATATATTTGTATGTAAGTGTAAGGTCTACTAATGAAATGCCAAAATTTAGGCTTGTATTATGTTAGCAAGGTTTGTCTTACGTTGTTGACATTCACCCATATTGCACCTGCATTTTAACACTAATACAAGACACAATTATGAAAAGGATGAGATTGAAGAGGGAAAAAATTGTTGTAACACAACATGCATTCTCCACATGCCCCAACCCAAGTCTGCTCATGTCAAGACTTGATGAAACGGTTAGTGCAAGGTGCATTGAACAATAGAGGGCTCCCTTGCAAACTCGTAGGACTTCTCTGGACACATGCTTCGCAAAATCTTGCAGAATGACATTTGTCTAGACCCTCAGAAGTCATTTAGTGTTCACCAAGACGTCAATGTTTCACAGAGATGGAATGATACTGTAAACGTTGATATTTTCGCGCAAGTAATTTTCCACGCCCTGCTGGATGAGATGAATTTTGCACGATTTTAATTCTGTGGAGTCAAGACATTCATTACTGGAACATATGGCAAGCAAAAATATTTGTGCAATTTTATTTTCGTGCTAGTTTCTGGTTGCAGAAAATGGGCAAAAATTTTCACATCACACAAAATTTGCACTTTTACAGTGATTAAAAAGTTGACAGAATAAAAGGCTTATTTCAAGCAGATCCTGGTAGCTGGGATTAGGTTCATGTTTAACCCTATTGGAAGCCCCATCTCAAATCTTTCATTGTTATCATATAGAGTTGCCTTGCCTTTGTGGTAGAGTGAAAGTGTTACGATACCAATCCAGAAGATGCCTTTCTTGGTGTTTGTGGAGTTTACATGTCTAAGTTTACAACTTAATAGTCTTCCAGAGATCATGACTTAGTATTAGTCACAGTCATGGATGAAATCTCTACTGAGACATATCAATGTAATGGCTCACCAAGTTTGTGTCGAGATATGACTCATTTTCTGTACCATAACTTGAACACCAAGGACTTTGTAATTTCTGACAATCTCTTGTGTAGTTGTGTTCATTGACGAACCCCATGAAAAGAGGATCCAAAGAAGCAGTCTAGGATGTTTGCAGAACATTCATGTACATGTATGTCTCATCTATTCTGCAATATACATAATATATCATGCACCTGTACATGACAACTCTGTATTGTATCTTAGATGCTGTCGTCGTATGTAAGCATGCTGTTTGAAACTGGTATCGTAATAGCAAAGTGACATCAGCCTTTTGTGAGCTCAAAAATCAGACTCTTAGTACTCATTTGTTGTGTCAAGAGAGGTCCATTCTAAGAGGAGTTTGTTGTGAGTTGGTTGGTCATGGTGTGGAACTCCTATGGAGGATTGTAATGGAATTGTGAGTGGCAGAGTATACAGGATTGAGGGTCAAGATGTTCCAAAGAGTGACTTTAGTTCCAAAAAGTATTACAGTGGACTCTTGTTACAACAAAGTCCTCGGGACCGGCAATTTTCTTTCGTTATATGGAAATCTCACTATAACCGAACAAATAAACATTAAAAAACAAAGAACAGACAAATTTTCGGCCTGAATTTATATTTTCTTGTTGGAACCAGAATTTCGTTATAACAGGAGTGCATTGTACAAAAACTCTTAAAGCCTCCTACAAGCCCCTATGATGTTCACCGTCATTTATCACTTTGTTCATACTCTTGATTTTATGCATATACAAATGTACATGTACATATTGTTTACATAATGTGACTTTGCTGTTACATCAAGTTTAGCCTGTAAACCTAGATTTAGAAAAAAAAAATGTCTTTTAAAAGAAAAAAAATACACTCGCACTTCATAGACTTACTAGTCCAAGCACACAAATGCATGCACACAAACGCATACACAAACACAAACTCAAACACATACTCAAACACATACACAAACACATACACAAACACATACTCAAACACATACTCAAACACATACACAAACACATACTCAAACACTCAGACATGATACTACTGTAAAACCAGAAACATTCGTGGCATGAATCTTTTGCATATTGGAGCCCACAGCTTTTTTTGCAGCATGAAACTTTCTTGAATTACCACTGGCATTCAGTGCATTGTGGACACAAAACCTTCACATGCATTTTACTTTCACGAATCTTGGCTCCTCATGAAATTCCTACAAGCCTCATGCACACTAAAATTTCTGGTTTTACAGTAATTTCTGTACAATGTATTGCTGTGTCAGTAATAACAGTCCAACTGCAAGATTATTATTTTTTTAGGGATAAATTACATCATGTATACTTCTTTTTAATATGCACGAGTACCCATAAATAACACATAATGATTCTAATAACAAAAACAATGACCATCATGAAATGCATGACATGTCACAAATCGAGATGAACTCAAAAGGAGTCATTTCCTGGTGTATTTCTTCGTCATTATAATTTACACTGAACTCTTGTAAAGTGCTAGCATGTCCTTTGTACAGTGTACTTTTAAAGGCCTGTTACAGTATTGGAGATGAGGATTGGGTTTTTAACTTTTTGCAAGATACGAAGAAACCACTTAATACAGAGCTTAAAATTCTAAGAGGAATTCAAAGTTAATTGAAATCTTAGAAGGCTTCCATGGTGGTAGAACGTTGGGTGGTAGAAGGCTTCACGGTGCACCACGTATTCTTTCTGGAGTATGTGAGTGGCCCTGAAAAGGGCCTACCCAATCCCGACGTTTCGGCAAGCATGTTCTCGCCGTTCTCAAGGGAATGCCCTTGATAACGGCGAGAACATGCTTGCCGAAACGTCGGGATTGGGTAGGCCCTTTTCAGGGCCACTCACATACTCCAGAAAGAATATGTGGTGCACTGTGAAGCCTTCTACCACCCAATCAAAGTTAATTAGATGAAAATCAGTTTTGGAATGGCTGAGACATACAAAAACAAAGTACTAAAACAAGTGGGTGCCACCTTTTATTAGGATTGCTCTGTTTTGGATATCTCCGCCATTTCAAAACCAACTTTCCTCAAATAAATGTTGAATCCCTCTTGGAATTACATGCTCTTCCATTTTTTTAAGAGGTTTCTCATTATCTCACCAAAAAAATGTTTGAAACCTGAAGTTACGTCTTAACCAAAACTATGCGATCCCTTTAAAGACCTAGTAGCTTGGGATTCATGGGTGGCCCGATTCATTCACAAGCCACATGGGTACATTAAAAAAACCATGAATAGCATACAAATAGTGAATGGTCACGAGTGCAATGGTACAAGATTTCGCACGAGGTGAAAGATGGAGGCACTCTATTCAACGAGGCGAAGCCGAGTTGAATAGTGCGCTTCTATCTTTCACCGAGTGCGAAATCTGGTTCCATTGCATGAGTAAAGACCATACACTATTTGTTTTATACAACACCTCGAACGTCAACAGATTTGGTACTCACAGATTCTTGAATTTAGCACAGAAATGGCAACCATTTTCCGTGAAAGACGAATGAGTAGCCCCACAGTCGCAGTCACCGTGTATGTACATGTACGTATCCTTTGCGAAACAAAGTTGTTTTACAAAAATGAGTGACAAAAGTACGCGCTTGTAAGCGCGCGTGCAGCACATGTTTGTTTATTGTGACATCAGAGCGCGTGCAATGAAACATTTTGGTCGAACCAAAATTGCACTGCTGATAGCCAGAGCGTGCAATGGAACTCTTCACTAAATGTCACATGCTGGGCAATCGACCAATCGGATAGCTACATTCTTTGTAGGTGTTGTATAATACCAGTTAGCAAATATGTGGATCATAGCACAAGCTAAATGTTGACGGTCAACTCCAGTCAAGATTCTGTGGCTCTGTGTGTGTACTTACAAAGTGGTCAGTGATAAAGCTGTACATAATTCATTTTTATGGGGATTCTCTAATATCATATCCAATCCAGGCTAGCCTTCTCACTCCATGGTATCCCCATGCTACCAGTAGGGTGTTTCATAAAGCTGTTCTTAAAGTTACAAATGACTTAAGAACGACTGGAACATGTTCTGATGTGCTGTACTTATCAGAATTTCAATAATTCAACACAAGTGCTGATCACCAGCCGTTCTTAAAGTTAGCCTAAGAACAACTTGGTGAAACACCACCCAGGTCTTTAATGTTTGAGGACATAACTACACTCCCCAAATCACACAATGCCTTAAATTGGTGTCTTCCTTCCTCTAATAAAATTCTGCACGTCAACTATAGTACGAATCATGTAGATCAGTTGTTTGCAAGCAGTTGCAGACACTCTGATATTGACCTCCAAATTTGAAATATACAGTAAAACAAGAAACATGATGCCCCTGCTTGAAATTCTAATGCCTTGTGAAGTAGAAAAGTCATTAAAAACAGGACTCATCATTTGCCGTTGAATTTATTTCAATAATCTGTCCAAGCAATGCCCACAGACTTCACAGAGGGAACATCAACTAGTGTATTACCTGGTCATCAATGGCTGACCACAATTATGGAATGGGACATTATGAATATTTTCAGCATATTATCACTATATCTCATACACACTGTTAGCCATGCACACACAGTAAAACAAAATCCATGAAACGATTTTCATTAATTTTTTTTTAGCGGTCGTAACATACTCACTGTTCCAATGTGCTTACATACAGGTGTGAACACAATCAGTTCATAGCAGTCATAACACACTCACTATTCCAAGTGGCAATGTATATATGTACATACATGTGTGAACACAATCAGTTTATTTGCATTTCTAGCACCCTCACAACAGGAACATGGCTGTCATACTGGTCATGTATGCTTGGCTATGAGTTTCATAATGCTCTGAAAACAGCATTTTCTTCCATTTCTCCCTTTTTGGCAAAAAGCTGAGACTGCTTCCAAGCAAGACAAGGAATACTGTTAAAACCATATTTTGAAGTGGTTAAATTTTCACATATTTTCCAGGTCAAATGATGTTTCCACCATGATATTTCCAATATGCCAAAACTTAACATACATGCATATCATTGTACATTATCCCCAAGGTAAAAATTGATAACTTAATGCCTCTTGAAAAGGGATAACACCAATATTTCATTCTATTCTTACAATTTGAGACCAAGTACTGAACCAATCACAAAACTGTTTACAAAATCTTATTCACAATAAAAGGCCCGGACAGTGCTGTTTACGATGTTCTATCTCTCAAGTCATGTCTATGACTACCTTTCTCCTGCATACTGACAAGACTGATAAGAGGTAGAGGAATATAATCAGGTGCACGTCACGAGACTGACACCCATGAGTTCGACACTAAGCTAACAAGGCCCACGAAACCGATACATTAAGCCATGTGTTGTATCTGTCGAACTTGTGGGCTGTTTTCACCTAGTGTCGAACTCATGGGCTTTATTTGCCTAGTGTGGAACTCGGGCTGTACGACTCGTGAGCTGTATGACTCATGGACCTGTTTTCAATGTCGAACTCGTGGGCTGTATGACTCGTGGGTGTCGGTCTAGTGGGATGACCCCATACAATCCTTCCTTCCAGGCTTCCAGCCAGGCAGCTATCTTGAAGTCAAGATGACCTCGCTCAGTCCTGTGAAATCCTTTCTCATGGATATTTTCCATAACATTTGATCCTGTCCACGTAGCAATCGGCTGGCTACATCCTCATCAAGAGACCAAGGATTGAGGACCCACATCAAGGAGCGGATGAGGACCTGGTTTCCTTTGATTTATCCTCTTCTCAAGTTTCACCAATATTGCTGCAGGGTGTCAGGTAAAGAGATAAAAACAAAATGGAAAGCAACAAAATTTAACTGCCTCCTGTTTGTTTCATTAGGCAGTCATCATGATGTTATGGATGCTATTATATTCGAAATAACTACCGGGTATCATCATTTGTAATCATTTATAATGGCATTCAAAATTCTTGCATAATTGATATTTCTTCCAGTCTGGAAAGGAACCACATGCAACAATTCTCTAATGTGACACTCAAACCACAACTCTCAAAATATAAGTTCATCTGATATTACTAGCGAAGCAGCTCATACAGTAACAGGGAGCTTACAGTCAATAAAACGGCATTTTTGACTCTCTGCTACTTTTTGTTTGAAAAGCTGACACACCCATAGACACCCAGTTTATGACATCACCAGAGCTTGAAAAAAAATCCTTGAGATGTTTGAGAAGTCAAACATAATAGATTGTGCTTCTCTTTGGGCAGCAAATAATGACCTCTGAGGAATTTTGTTCATACAAGCCTCTAAAAGAGACAATTTGAATTGTCAATGGAAGTACGGTAAGTTTTGTGCCATTTACTTTAATACCACAAGTATATTTAGCAAAGTACCACATTGCAATTAAGGGGGGGGGGGGGGAGCCACCTTCAACTCTCCTTAAAAAAAACAAAAAAAAAACAGATAAAATAAAACTACTAATAAACAATGTATACAAATTTTGAATGTGTGTATTGTTTGCATGTGCATAGGAGAACCAAATTTGTATAGATACGAAACTAATTAATGCTTGACCTACCTATCTCTTGAATCTGTGCTACCTCTTTGGGCTGTACTCTGTGATATTCTGGTGGTTTGTCTTCTCCTCCAACCACCGCTGGACATCAGGATTGACCTCTAGCTCAAGGGTCACTTCTTGGAAGACTTTACTCACTGATGTCTGAGAATTAAAATGTAAAAATCTAGTAACAATCACCAAAACAAGTATGATACACAACGACAAAACCACTTGAGGAGAACTTACTTATTTATACAGATATTATCTGTATCATGTGTTTAGAATTGACGAGATACATGTGCATCAAACTTCCACGCAAGACATTGCATTGTAATTTCTTTAAGTTGAGAGAGGGGAAGATGAAACGAGATGACATTCTACACTGCTGCACAGTAATAGAACACAATGATGACTTTTTCTTTAGTAGTACAGTCAGTTGTAGTTGCTTCTCATGAAATTACATATGCTGCAAAACAAAAAATATTCATGGCATGAAATTTTTGCAAATTGGAGCCCATGGCCATATTTACAGCATGAAATTTTGGCGAATTGCCGCTGGCATTCAATGCATGTAGTGCAGACAAGAACTTCTGTGTGCATTTTAAATTCTGCTAATCTTGGCTCTTGCAAATTCTTGAAATTAGAATGCATTCCATTATTTCTGGTTTTACAATTGAATTTACAGTATCCCGACAACATAAAATGGAGACTCACCTCTTGAAAGCCAAGCTTTTTGAAGAGCTGGAGACTAACTGTGTTCTTCTCGCCAATCTTTGCTACATATTTCTTCACCTTCAAGAATCTAACACCTGCCAGCATACAACAGGAAATAATATTACAAAAACAAATTGCACAAGGATTCATATTGTGCAATAACTATCAGCACTGATACATTATACACATTGCTGCCAAAAACACAGATAATAAATGCATAACATATATGCCTTTGCACTATATTGTTCAATCTAAATGTGAAGAAACCTTTGAAACATTTGCTAATATTCAAACAGTTCAAGAACTCTACATAACATGAAATTTGTGTGTATTTGTCTGTACACATGGACTTAAACATGGTGTTATCTCAAAGCTCTACTCCTTTTATACCACCATGCAAACTTTCAAACAAACACGTTGAATTTGTGAGTTAATGTAAAGCTATTTAAGCCCTATGTCTTAATCTTTTAATACCAGTTAACATGCAGAGCCTTTCAGAACATTTCCTGTACACTTCTCTTAGTGCGATTTTCAGCCAAGGTTTGTTGCTTACTCTCTGTGTCAATTCTTCCTGTACTACTGCAATTACTTGTGCCCTCCTCTTCCCTTTCACTGCTAATACACTCCCCTACCACAGAAAATTAAGCAATTTGTCCACTATCCATTCACACAATTATTTAAAGGTCTTGTTTACCATTTGGAGCAGTGATTTAAAAAATGTTCACATTTGATACATGTGTGTAGGTCAATTGTATCATAAAACATCCTACCATATAAAAATGTTGCAATAAAACATAAAATATTTAAGGAGATAAACTGTAACTGTAGACGGTTTAGTTTGGAAACATTCTTATTATAACCATTGTTCACATTTTGAATATTTAACAATACTTAACATTGATTATACAAATTCAAATTTTTACATAGGCAGTTTCTATCCCTAACTCACAGTTTAGATCTATTTTGAAGCACTAATGCTGGGTTTTTATTTCATCTGCAAATGGTAAATTATGATTTTAATCTATGAATCACTCATGTTTTAAGTTGTCAATAGATCAGTGAGGCATCATATCTACTGACCATAGTGCATCATGATTAGAATAGCCTCCTTTCCAATTCCCTTTCCTCTGCAGGCCTGTTCTGGGGAGAGAAAAAAAGAGAAGATAAAATAGGTAAGTAAAGATACATTCATATCATGTTCTGATTCATGTACATCTTTTAATCAACAACCAAATTTAAAAACTGACTAAGAGGGCAAGGGGTCAAGCTTCCACAAGCCTATTTGGGCCTGATTAGTCGACTGAATAACAGACCTACCCAAATACATTAATTCAACCAATAGTATTGTTTCTTCTTCCATGAACATAACAAGAGTGTTTATAGCAAGTTTGAAGATGTTATCATATCCAGTAACAATTTCATTTTTAAATGCCAAATGTTGAGGACTGAAACTACTAGATATCAACTGTTGTATTATGAGTCTTCCCGGGATTACTTAGGGAAATGAGAGGAAAGGAGCAGAGCAACTAATGAGCTCACATTCGTTAACCCGTTGAGGACGGGCTGATTTGGCTACAACACGCATTTCCCATAGACACCTGCCTGAGTATACTTGGGACTCGTCCTCACCGGGTTAATATAAGACTAAACTAATGGACTGGTTTGGAATCATAATCAAATCACATGCATACTATCCACAGATTGTGTTTGATATTCAGAAAGCTTGCCCAACAGGACAACTACAACTATGCATACAAACATTCATGTAGTGAAAAACACATTTATGGGAACATGTTGTGGACAAGTTTGGTACAAGGTTCTATGGGAGGAATCTATTAATTTGATGGTTCGTAGCATTATAGTGACATTTTGTGATGCGTGTGAGCACTGCAGTCAATGAAAGTATTTGAATGGAGAACAATGATCTACTCAATATATTTTGTAAGGTTTTCATTTTGCAAATTTGGTGAGTACAATGATAATCATGAAATTAACAGCAAGTTAAAATATAAACTCTGAAGCCTACATAAATGTAATCTACATTTCTCCTTTCATGTACTGTACTCTACAACTGTGAATTTAACCACCCTCAAAATTGCAGGAAAGTCTTGATACACGTAAAAATTAGACTCGCTGAACATACATATGGCATATACAGTTACTGTAGTCAGTGAAGTGTACACATCACTGTGGCAAGTTAAGGTTACAGAACTAACACTCACCTGCAACCATAATTTCAATCTCAGCTGATGACGGATCTTCTGATACATTGAAGAACAAATTCACATCCCCACACATAGCATCTATAACCAAAAATAATGGCAATATTCGGCAATACTGACTATACGTAATATTCGCTGATTTGAGGCTTGTAACATAAGCTTCCACATTGGCAATACAGAGAAGATGCAAACATGTACCTGAAATCCATTTCAAAATTGGTTGGGAATTTCTGAAATAACAGCTGTGAGCTCTACCTAAGCTTTCTGTCCATCACACAGTTAGCCAGAGCTCTAGGTGATAACAACTAATAAACTAGATCAAGAAAGGACTAGACTAGCACATTATATTACATTGCTTTTAGACTCATTGCCCTATTCAGTTTGTCAATAGCATATTCAAGAACAATCCTTTAACCGCAGGCAAGTTCTTGTGTGCATGTTGTTTTCAAAATACTATACCAGCCCTCCTAAGTTGTGAGTGCTACTCGCATGGCACATAAATGTTCTCATACTTGTAGTCTGACACAAGGCTATCAAATATCTAAAGTCACTCATCCAGTAAGTAGCTTGAAGAATTTCGAGAAAACTCACCTATTTCATTTTCTCCTCCTTCCCACTTGCTTCTGTCCAGTAATATGAATGTGCATTCTGATAAGAGTTGAAACAATGAAAAACAACACATTCTTTCATTGTTTGCAAACATCATTAAATCCTGAAGTACTCATGAACAAAAGTAGATCCATCAGTGAAAAAAAATAGTATCAATGATTAATGAATATATGTCACATGGTGATATGCCCGGAGATAATAGGGCATCACACAAAGATCTTTTTTCTTTTTTTTTCATTCCCCCTCCCCCCCCCCCCCCCCCCCCATACTGCAAAGCTGAATTATGGTGTTTTGACTCAATATCAAATTATACTTGTTTTGTTTAAAGGGGAAGGCTAGTAACTGATCAGTGGGAATCAGTGGAAATGCTGGGATATAATTGTTCCAATCCTTATGGGATTCATTCAAGAGTTCATTGTATGTCTATTGTTGTGTGAAAATGATTTGCTTCAGAATGGTCCCATATTCAAGTAATGTGCAGTTTAATGCTTCCAGGTTAGCGTCCCTGGTCAGTGACGGAGCATTAATCTGCACATTACGTGAATATGAGACCGTTCTAAAGCAAATCATTTTCACACAACAATAGATATACAATGAACTCTTGAATGAATCCCATAAGGATTGGAACAATCATCTCCCAGCATTTCTACTGATTCCCACTGATCAGTTACTAGCCTTCCCCTTTAAGATCATAATACATGTGCATTATGTTATTCTACCGTCTCTTTTTTCTAAGTATACTACGTATATACTTTGTGAAATCATTTGTACTTCAACCTTGGGCTGCAAGTAATGATTTTATTGGATGAAATAAAGGTACCCTTCATCAATCAAATCAATCAATCAATCACTCATTCAATCAATCAATATCATCTGCTAAGATCACTAAATATTAGTCATAAATCAAAGCAGCAACATAATCCCGATGTGGAAGCAGGATGAAATAACAGTGAATAAAAAGTTGTTCTCAGACATGTTATCAAAGAGTGTCAAAGGATTTGTTGTGTTCCCTCTTACCACACTTGAGATACTTATAATTTCTGTATTTCATGTGGCAGTAGGGGAAAAGGGGGCTGAAAGACTCCATTCAAATCAAACCCAGTAAAGATCACCAGAACATGGGAGACCAAAGCACAACCAACAGGCAAGATTTGATATCCAAACTGACTGAATCATTGACTATCTGAATTACCTATGTAATGATGATGCCCTGTGAGTAAAAGACTTGCACAGGGCCATTCAACAGGCCTAATTCTGAGCCTGGACAGTTCAATTTGATGTGGTCATTTCATGTCGTCTGGATTTACCTAAATTTATTACAACTTCGGTTTCCCGTGGTTAATGAGCCTACACTTGAAGGCATTAACTGATGATGCTTCAATAGTATCTGCAGAGAGACTGTTCCAGGAGTTCATCAATCTCAGGCTGAAGAGTGTAAACTCTTTCTAGTACACCATTCCTAAAAAAAAACCTCCATATTTTCACTTCCTGAATCTTTTCCTCTGTATTTGTGTTAACTCATTGTGTGACATTTATCCCAGAAGAGAGCCTGAAACAAATACTCACACAAGTCACATTATCATCACTATCATAATCCTGTATTAGCAGGAGACTCCTGTATGTGGAGAGCTCTGTGGGTTATTCAGTCCTTTCGAAACAGGTAATGCCATTTATCTCAGCTACACTGTTATCCTGGATGACTGAGGCACACACTTTGGGTGTTCTCCAGTGAATTTACGCCTGACATGGGGGGGGGGGGGGGGTTGATGGAAAGAAATACCACTCCACAATGTATTTGAAAAGTGTAATATTGAGTGACACACAGTGCAGTTATTAAAACGTTCACAGAGCCTCACTCAACCAAGAGTTTGACATTTTGAGCAGTGCACCACCATACACAGTGTACTACTCCTTGCAGAGTGCCAGGCTTACTGTTTTCATCAAGATGCCAGCTCTCCTGCATCTGGTATTCCTCCTCCAGGGTGAGAGGTTCGGAGGCAGTCAACTCCTGAAGCTCACTCGACTGCATCCAGTCATGATACCTGCAAACAATACAAAAATTCAATTTCAATCCATCTGATATGTTCTTCTCTTTTCATCTTCACATTTTAGTTTGTCTTTGTCTCACTACCATATATTCCATCTGTTCTCCTTACCAGTCTCGTTATTTTTCTTTTCCATTTCTCATTTATTCTTCTTCTTCCTGTATGCTGTTTGTTGTTTTTTCTCTCTCTCTTCTTTGCCATTTTATTCTTGCAAAGAAAAAAAAGCAATGCCTTTGTCAATCAAAATATTAAATATGTGATACTTGTATTCAAGTGCAAAAAGATACATGAATAAATATGTTTAGGATTAGCTCACACTGTTCATTAACTTACAAGAAGGCATGCTGGACTCTACATGATAATTAGAATAAAATTTGGAAAACATATTGTAGTCATCACTCTCAAAGGCAGTCATAAGTCTGTGACAGACAGAGTGGGTGATGTAGAACTTGATAAACTAACCTTGGGACATGATACTCCTTGTATGGAACCAGGACCACACTGCTCCCACTGATACAGGTCGCTTCATTGATGCGCATCTTGACAATGAATCTATAAAAGCGACAGGATATTACAACAAGCAGAAAACACTGAATGTCTGTCTGTAAGGTTAAAACAGTGAACATACAGAAAATAGTCCCATGTACAGTTATTTAAGTTAACACAAGCCGTAATTCAACCACAACGCCATCCAAAATTTGACTGCTTGCTACTTGTAAGAAACCTATACTATTCCTATCCTAGATCCTAATGCTTTTGCGCACGGTCAATCGAACCTTAATTGGTACGGGAGGTCGAACCTTGGTGCGGGCGCCGATACAGGTTGAATACAACTGGTTGACGTGTAGGAGGTCTAATTTGTATCTAGACCTATACGACTATAGGCCGAGTATAGCACTAATTTACACCTGAATTATCTACAAAAAAAAAAAAAATTGCTAGAGCTGCATGGACCAAAGACCAAAAGACTCTCTGATCATTGTTAACCGAACATTTCGATAGTATTTGAACGACTACTTCTCTACATAATCTAAATTGGCACTGTGCATATACCATCCCATTGCTTCATACTCATAGCAGTCGTTAATACTGCCCCTGGGCCCTGTTTTATGTAATTATATAAAACAGCCCAGTCGCTGTACAGCGACGCGACTGGGCTGTGTATACTAGACAGTACACTTATGTTTTATGAAGACTACGTTATTAGAGCTAGTAAATTTAATTGATTATATTCATAAAACTGTTAGATCTATGTATTCAATTGATTCCTATTTTTAAGTCTATGGCAGCCTGTGTATGTATCAAGGAAATTTATAATCGATTATATCTTTTGATATAACGGGGCCCTGGTGTCATTCATCCGTGTTTGACCATTACAACACTGCAACACTAGCCAACCGCAACAGCTTTTTTTTAACAGGCAGGATGATATTATGCCATGGTCAGCTATCACGTTACTCATCACTATATAAATTTTAGTCCCACCTGTTTAAAATTGTGTTGTTCATTCGTGAGTCGGTACTTCAGGTCCGGCTTTGCCAGCTTTTATTCACAGTTTACCGTCCACTATAATAAATACCAGCTTACTCCTATTTCGTGCAAGGAAAAGCAGAATAAGAAAATACACTTACCTCGTACCATTTAACTTTCGGGGGACACTTGAGACTATTTGAGTTGACCGAAAGATCGGTCTGTATCTGTCCGTCGGGGAATGTTCCGCGGAGACTGCGTCTGGCTTCACGGATCCCCTCCGTATACAGACCGAAGTCAATGATGCCAGCTCCTGTGTGGCAGTAGCGCACATATCAAACGTTACGATAAACCAAATTTCAGACAGCTTTTTTACATTCAAACAAGTTTGACATGACATGACACATTATGCAGCAATATCTGGGGTTAATTTCTCACATTTTGCAATCGAAATACTCACAGTAACGCGGTTATAATGCAGAAATTTTATCCATATTGCAACATCGCCGTTCGCTAGCCGACGGTCGCCATTTTGAATCTGTAAACCAATCACACGCGAGGTACTTTATTAAGTAAAAAAAACACGTAGAAACTACCTCGCATGTGATTGGCTAATAGATTCATACTGTATGTTTCTGCAGTTTGAATGCGACGACGCGGCGGGCTGGTTGATGTGTGTTTTGCGTTGAAAATTCGACCGAAATATTGGATTATTCATTAATCTGGTGAGTGTAGTCTATTCTTGAATAGTTGATTTAACTATTCAAGCTTAAATTTGCCGACCTAGGGCCGTGAATTAGACGCAATCGAGAAGGGTGAGGTACCTCACCCAATTTTCCATAGAGACAGTGGTTAAGAACATCCACACAGCAATGGGTATGGTAGGTGTCCAACCTACCGACCGGGTCCATAACGACCGGCCGCGCATTATAATGGCATTGCGCGTACAGAAAGAAAATGTACGCATGGGACTACGCGCAACGGTGTTCGATTATTCACTTGGCTACGCTACCGAGTAAAATGTGGCGAAAACAACTAAGTATTCCCTCTAAATTACCGAAATTTAGCAAAATCGAATAAGGTTTATCGTGTAACTAACGTTACATATATTATAACTAGGCCTACCTTTGCTGACTCGTTGTTAGATGTAGAGTATCCTTCCGTAATAAATTTGACGATTTTGACCGCAAAATTGTCACCGCCGCTTGTACGATCGAGCACACACGTTACACATACACATGACATAAACATTTTGTCGCCCGCTACGACCGTACGAGTTGATGCAGAAACGAGAAATGAATGTGAAAAAACAAACCGACTCATCTAATTTATTTCAATTACGATGAAAAGTTTCCTTATGAAAATCAATTCAAAATCATCAAACGGTCCTTCAAAAGTAATATCGAAGGATTCAAAATATATTCAAATATTATTGGGAAAAAAATGACGGCTAGAAAAAAACAGCGGCCTGTCGAAAAAACGCATTTAAGTGCCCTTTATACGTATTCTCAGGGTGGTCGGTGGAAATGAGCAGGGCAACTGAGTGCGGAAAAAATGACACCCCACGCGTTCGAAGCCGCCATCTAAGAGCGCGTACCTCAGATCGCATTTTCAGTGCGCGCTTGTGAATCCGGAGTATTTTCTCCACACGTGAGTAAAATTTCAGGCAAATTGTGAGATTTTTCACGTTTCTATTGATAGAAAAACGTTAGGTGTCCGGTATTATGGACACCCAACCATACTACAACCTTCCGTCTGTCTACGGAGGACGGCGTTAATGGCAAAATACACAAGAGTCCTCCGGACAGACGGATCTTTCTGTCTACTATTTGAGGTGATCCCACGTCTGGTTCATCCTAGTCACCAGTCTCCGAATCGCGGCGAGTGTGCGATGTGGCGAGTGCTAGTGCCATATGATGCCATGCCAGGCGGCGCGCGGCGGATTGGTGAGTGGAGGGCCAGGGGGCGCGGCATGGGCGGGCGGCAAGGAAGGACTTCCGACACACCGCATCCGCCCCGCCCCTTTCGGTGGACGTCTCGTCCTCTAGGATCATTGGAGGATTCCACCTCCCTGATGTAGGGGAGGTGAGCAACACAACAATACTAAAACTGTGAAAACCCTGTTCTAAACCAAGTTCCACTTCATCTCCGCACCGGCTTTGATAAAATCAACACTCAATAACTCCTTGCAAAGGCTCCTTGTAAAGGAGAATTTCATGCGAAAAAATATAATGCATGAGAAGTCCCCTGCGCTTGTTGCTATGGGAACGTGAGACAAGCTTTTAGAGCCGAACAGGGAGAGGGAGCACATCACAATGAAAACGGCACAACCCCCTCCCCCCCAACCTCCCATCATCGGCCCGGGTGTCGGCTTCACCAAAGTAGGTTCAACCCCTTCACACACCGTTCTCTTCTTGAAGACTTTTAAACCACCCCAGTTTTATACAGTTACCTTGAGACAGAAATTAAGTCCTTTTAGACAGGGGCGTCACCAGCTTTTTTTCAAGGGGGGTGCGTTTTGACACTAAATGTTTACGAGATTTTTTGGACAGACATTTGGAATATAGGAAGCTCTCAATCCCTAGACTTTTACTGTTTTTTGAGGGAAACCAAGCGGGGAAAGGGCACCGGCGTAGCTAGGATTTCATCTTAAGGGGGGGGGGGGGGGGGTAGTATGCGAGGGAGCGAGCAAGGGTGGGGTGAGGGTGTGGAAGTGCCGGAGGGGGTTGTACCCCCTATAAATGGATTATGGAATGACGGTGTGAAACGACAAATTACTGGCAGCGATATCAGGAGAATGGCATAACGACTACATGCGAGCGAGGGGAGCGAGCGAGCTGGAAAATTTTGACATTTTACAGTCCAAAAACTGCCGTGTGTAGCCATATTTTTTTTTTTTTTCGCTTTGGAAATAAAGGAGGGGTGGGGGCGCAACGGGCGCAACTGCCGGTAATTACTGGTAGCAACATCAGGAGAATTGCATAACAATTAAATGCGAGCGAGCGAGCGAGCGAGCGAGCTTGAAAATTGTGACATTTTACAGTCCAAAAACTGCCGTTTGTAGCCATATTTATTTGCTTTGGAAATTAAGGGGGGGGGGGGGCACCGGGCGCAACTGCTGGCAATAATTACTAGCAGCAACATCAGGTGAATAGTATAGCAATTAAATGCGAGCGAGCTTGAAAATTTCGACATTTTACAGTCCAAAAACTGCCATTTGGAGCCATGTTTTTTCGCTTTGGAAATAAAGGAGGGGTGGGGGCGCAACGGGCGCAACTGCCGGTAATTACTGGTAGCAACATCAGGAGAATTGCAAAACAATTAAATGCGAGCGAGCGAGCGAGCGAGCTTGAAAATTTTGACATTTTACAGTCCAAAAACTGCCGTTTGTAGCCATATTTATTTGCTTTGGAAATTAAGGGGGGGGGGGGCGGCACCGGGCGCAACTGCTGGCAATAATTACTAGCAGCAACATCAGGTGAATGGTATAGCAATTACATGCGAGCGAGCTTGAAAATTTCGACATTTTACAGTCCAAAAACTGCCGTTTGTAGCCATATTTATTTGCTTTGGAAATTAAGGGGGGGGGGGGCGGCACCGGGCGCAACTGCTGGCAATTACTAGCAGCAACATCAGGTGAATGGTATAGCAATTACATGCGAGCGAGCTTGAAAATTTCGACATTTTACAGTCCAAAAACTGCCATTTGGAGCCATGTGTTTTCGCTTTGGAAATAAATGAGGGGTGGGGGCGCAACGGGCGCAACTGCCGGTATGTACTGATAGCAACATCAGGAGAATTGCATAACAATTAAATGCGAGCGAGCGAGCGAGCGAGCTTGAAAATTGTGACATTTTACAGTCCAAAAACTGCCGTTTGTAGCCATATTTATTTGCTTAAATTAAGGGGGGCGGCACCGGGCGCAACTGCTGGCAATTACTAGCAGCAACATCAGGTGAATGGTATAGCAATTAAATGCGAGCGAGCTTGAAAATTTTGACATTTTACAGTCCCCAAACTGCTATTTGTAGCCATATTTTTTTACTTTGGAAATTAAGGGGGGGGGGCGGCACCGGGCGCAACTGCTGTCAATTACTAGCAGCAACATCAGGTGAATGGCATAACTGTAAATGCGAGCGAGCGAAGAGAGCGAGCTTGAAAATTTTGACATTTTACAGTCCCAAAACTGCCATTTGGAGCCATATTTTTTCGCTTTGGAAATAAAGGAGGGGGGCGGGCGTACCGGGCGCAACTGCCGGCAATTACTGGCAGCAACATCAGGAGAATTGCATAACAATTAGATGCAAGCGAACGAGCCAGCGAGCTTGAAAATTTTGACATTTTACAGTAAAAAACAAGCAAACTGTCGTTTGTAGCTATATTTCTTCGCTTTAGAATTTAAGGGGGCGCATCGGGCGCAACTGATGGCAAATACTGGCAGCAATATCAGGAGAGCATAATGATTACATTCGAGCGAGCGGAACGAGCGAGCTTGAAAATTTTACATTTTACAGTCCAAAAACTGCCGTTCTTAGCCATATTTTTTCGCTTTGGAAATTAAGGGGGAGGGGCACCGGGCGGAACTGCTGGCAATTACTGGCAGCAACATCAGGTGAATTGCATAACAATTAAATGCGACCGAGCGAAGAGAGCGAGCTTGAAAATTTTGCATTTTACAGTCCAAAAACTGCCGTTCTTAGCCATATTTGTTCGCTTTGGAAATTAAGGGGGGCGCACCAGGCGCAACTGCCGGCAATTACCGGCAGTAACTTCAGGAGAATGGCATTACGACTAAATGCGAGCGAGAGGAGCGAGCAAGCTTGAAAAATTTGACATTACAAACTGTCCAAAAACTGCCGTTTGCAGCTATTTTTTTTTTTCGCTTTGGAAATTAAAGGGGGGGGGGGACGCCCGGTGCGCCCCTCCCCCTGGATCCGCCACTGGTAGTCAAGGGTGTGGTTTTATGTTCATGATTGGGGGAGGTATGACCAGCGAGGTGGCGTCGAAGTGACCAAGCGGGGAAAGGATGTCCAAAATCTGCACTTTAGAGCATCCCCTAAACTAATTGTGCGTGTTTGTTTGTGTGTGTGTATTATATACATGGAAAAGTTAGGAATTAGCCCAGGTCAAGTCTTTTTATTGGCAATGCAAGACATTTTTATATAGACTAGTATGTAAAGCAACACTGCAAAATCAATGATCTAGCTTTGATATAACGAAGCGTAAGGTACAAAGGTGTACATTCTACATCACATTGCGCAACATTGTAGCGACTCTTCGTTCGGATGTACTGATTGAGTACACTGCGCACATCCTGCTTTTATGCAGAATGCCAACCAGGAATCACAATCTTTTGTCGGGTCCGGGCTTTTTGAACAATGTTTCACACTGTATACCTATTTAATTATGGTTAAAAGAAATCATAGAAAAATATCTTATTTCTGGATCAGCCTTTCATTCAAAAGCAGTTTACTAACACTTGAACTACTATTTCGGTAAATCTTTTTTTTTTTTACCAGCGGATTGGGAGGGGGCGCACCCCCCCCCCCTCCGTAGTTACGCCACTGCTTTTGGGTGAAATAATTGGACAGATTTCTTGAATTCTAACAAAAAAGAAAGAAAATCATTTCATCTCGGGAATTATGATTATGTGGGGTGGGGCAAATGGTGCGCTTGCCTTCCAATATTTTTATGGGGGCAACATTTTTGTTTTCTTTCAAAAGCAAGAAAATCTCATTTCGGGAATTTTTAATTAGGGGGGGGGGCAAAACTAAAATATGCTTGCCCCTCTCTTTTTTTCTTTTTTTTTTTAAATCTGTTAATGAGGCTAAGGCTCGCTCTTGGGCTGGCAATATGGATAGGTCAGAAGTAACGTACGTAGACCCTACTACTTGTAAGTAGCACACGTACATGCAAACGTGTATAAGTGCTCCGTATCGTGCGGATGTACAGTACGGTCGATAAATAGTAAACACTGTAGAATACTAATAGATATGTATGAAATCAGTGCTGCCAGAACCAGGGGTGCGAATTGCCGACGATTTTTTTTTTCTTGTGTGTGTGTATGTCCCTGGTGCAAAATAAAAAAAAAAAAAAAAAAGAATAATTATTTAGCGTCCGGCGTTGAGGTCGCTCGCAGACTGATTTTTTTTTTTTTTTTTTTTTTTTTTAAGGATCTGAAGGGGGGTGCGTTCGCACCCAACGCACCCCCCCCCCCCCCCCCTGGTGACGCCCATGTTAGAAAAGCAATATCATGGAATGTTCGTCTAATAAAGTCGCTCATTAACTAAGTACGAAGATTACACAGTGAATTTCAAAGCTTAACTCATTTTCGCAGAAGATATATCGTCTGTCATATTCACGTGTAGGCCCTAAATGTAGGCCTAAATTAATTATTTGTAGCGAAGAAATGATTGATCAATCATTTAGTTATGAATAGGGCCTATAAAGGGGGAATATCATGTGATGAACAGTCTACCAAGTATAAGAGTGGCACAAAGTATTGTGTAATCAATCTTGATGAACTCCTTTACCACCACTTATAAGACAATCAGAGTGCATGTAAAGATGTCACGATAACTTATGCAGTCTCCTAGTCGCACTGGGCCTGAGCGGTTAGATTCACGACAGAAACACTTCGCTGAGGCGCTGCATCATGTAATTCGTGGATCATTTTGCTGTTTTTTTTTCTTAAGAGTGATGTTTTCCCTTCACTTCACGTGACTGATAGCAGAAAAGTTACAGGAATGGGAAATTCAAGAATTTATAAACTTTACAGTTTCAGCTAAAGTCTCGTAGCTAATTTTTAGGTTCTGGGTTCAACAATATCATCTAAAACACTCGTTTCAGATACCGTTATCATCAGCAATTTACGATAATTTTTCCGCTTACGAGATCCTTCCGCTACCCACAAACTGATTAAGAACCTGCACCCACTGTTTAAGATAGGTCTTACACAGCATGAATGATCGATGACTTGTAGGCCCTATAGTATTGCCTGGTCAGTTTAAAGGACCAGTCATTTAGCTGACCTATATTCCATCTGTAATTGGAGTATCACTGTTGGCCAAAATATAACGTATTTAAGTAGAACGAGACATGAAACTCGTCACTTTAAAGACGAGTTAGGTGATACGCTTGGGGTCATCAGATATCGGTTATCCGTGATCGACAAAGAAAAGAATGCAATATAGCACCTGGAAGTTATAATGAGATACTTAGTTGAACTTTTTTGGGCCTACATTATTCAGATCACATTTGTTTTTCTGTCACACAAACTAGGTGGAAATTCTGTGCGTGTGCGACTAAGTTGATTTACGGACTTTTTGAGTACGTACAGTGCATAAACTTAGACCCCGTTAACGGTGCGGGGCTGGGCGGAGCCGCGGCCGCGGCCAACCTCAATTGCGAGGCCGAGCCCCGCAATTTAGTCCGTTTACACTGCCGGACTCGACCGCGCTTTTGATTCAAACCTTTCATTATTTTGTCGTAGTGGCGCTCTACTTGTAAACAAACGCAATTTGGTATTGTCTGGTTTTCAGATCCTTTGCCAACTGAATTCCGTGGCGACGAAGTCGCCGTTCGGGCAAAGGCTTTTGCCGAAGGAGAAAATCCTTTGCAGGACAAAACCACCTTCAACTATACTAGTTTTCGACGTTGCAGTGGTTAATATCCTGAATAGCGAAATAGTACAGGCGAGGGTTTGGAAGCCAGACTAGAATTGGCCGCGCATTTAGCCCAGTTTGCGTTTACACTGAGAAAAAGGCCGGGCGCGACCGCGGCTCGGCCGCGGCCGAGACCACCTCCAGAGCGTGGCCTAATGCGAGGCCAAATTTGGCCCCGCATTTGGCCTTTTGCGCGTTTACACCGAAATGAAGGTGGGCTCGGCGCGGCCGAGCCTCACACTGTAAACGGGGTCCAAGGGATCCTCGGCACGTACAAATAAAACATGACAATTAAGTGTTTATAACCATCCTGGCTTTAACAGTGGCCTTTTAAAACATGACCTTTGACCATTATTTACATAACCAATATGACTCCCTCTAATCTTGCTATCATAATGATCAGTTCAGAGAGCTCTTACAGCTATATACAAGCCTGTGAGATTTATCAGCAGTAAAACCAATGAAGCCTCCGATACAAAACAAGGGATACAGAGCAAGTGAGTCTGTTTACATGAGAATGTGATTTATCCTGGACGAAAGTGATACCTCAATTAAAGAGAAAAGGGCAAAAGAAAAACGGGCCAAACGTACGGCTCCAGCGAAAGAGACATCGCCTTTAACCATGTAACTATAGGTCTCCTCCAACTAAGAGTACACTTTGAACGAAAGCTTATACGTGAATGATAATTTATGACGATCTCACGTGATCGACACACATTCAAAGGGGAGAGTTAGAAGTGGAAGGAGTGCTTAATCGTGTCATTAATAATTCCTAATCAATGACACCCCTACTATAGGCATATCATAATTTCTCATCTAAAATCAATGGCCTATAGGACTCATGCACCATTGCTTGTATCTTGCATAAACTTTGTTTTTTAAGCTTTGAGTGAAACGTGTCATAACATAACTCTGTAATTCCATCAGCAGTGATTGACATGATAAAGAAGAGAGATATATCACCGTATTGAACGCTTAGAACCTAAGGGGGGGGGGGGGGTATTATAGCATGATACTCGGTTCTTTACTGCCCAGATGCCAACAACACCCATCACCCACGGCCACGCATAGAGAAACAACCATGGCGAAAATAAAACTTTCCTTTCTCATAGGCAGAATGACACAGAACCCCGTCAAACACACTTCACTTTTATTGGCAGGGATGGACATGAAAAAATTCATTACTAATACTAAACAGCGTATGCATTCCATTCATGTGGCGCGAGATACCTCTATAGCAACATAAAGCCTGTCTTCAACTCCGTTGGTCGAACAATGACAACTTGAAATTTCAAAGAGATGAGTGAGACGCTATATTCACCTGGCCTAGAGTTAATTTATTCAGTTCTCATTCCTACTTCAAGTTGGGTTATGTTAGTGTAATCATTCCCATCTGCAGTATAACAAAACCAAAGTGAGGGAAAAGGGGAGAGAAAAACGAGAGGTGGCAGAAGTAAAACTGCATGCACAACTGCAATCCATATCATTGCGTGTGACAAGTGAAGCAAAGGTATTAGTTGTTTAGCAGTGTTTTATGAGCATAAACAGGCAAATAGACAGACAATGTCAAATATAAAAACCATCAATTTAATGTCAGAGAAGATGGTAAACAAGATGCATTGAAACTGTAACTAAATCGCTGCTCTTCGACTCGGTCAAGGAACGTCCAACTTTATATTCAACAAAAAAAAAATGTTAGGGGAAAGAAACAAATTTAGATATAACATTCGTAAATTAAAAACAAGAAAAAGAAAATGTCCACGTCAGGATTTTAAAAAACGCCGCACGCCGCATTATATTCTAGATGGGAATACGGTGTTGATGCAAAGGTCCAATGATTGTCTCATTACTTTAAAAGCAATCTATGGTTCCCTTACCATCACCAGTACCACACCACAATGACGTCTCTAAAATCAATGGTAGCACATTTATCATTGCATCGTGTATTAACTCCCTTTTCCTAAACTACCAGTGGAACGTGTCATATTATAGTGTGTATTTCGATCAGTAGTGATTGACTTTAAAGAAGAAAGATAATGCAAAAAATTGAACGCTTACCACATTGCTTATAGGGCTATTCCAGTTTGGTACTGATCTGTTCTATTCTCCAAGATGCCAGCAACATATATCACCTATGGCTAACTAGTGAAACAGCCATGACGAAAATAAACGACAGAGAACCCCGTCATAATCACTACACTTGGAAAGGTGTTGCCCGAAATTCCTCATTATGAAGCAATATCAAGTCACTTCCTTCCCTGCCTGTCTTTAACTTCGTTATTTGGTCAAACAATAACAACCTGGAATTCCAAAGAGATAAGCGAGACGCCATGCACCTGGACTAGAGTTAATTAATTCAGTTCCCATTCATGTTAGTTATGTAAACGTACACGTTCCTAAATATCCTGCTACCGTATAACAAGAACAAATGAAGAGAAAAGGAAAGAGAAAACGAATGGTGGCAAGCGGGGTACTGTGTCAAGGGGCAATTTACAACATTACGTGTGACAAAATTAATGAAGCAAACCCAACCTCCAAACTCCAATGCAAAACAAGGGAAATAGAGTAGCTGTGTTCATGACATAAGAGTGAAGCTGAACTGCAGAAAAAAAAAAGAAAAAAAGAAATAAAAGGGAAAAGTCCTGCGGGACTCGATTAACTTCTCTCCTTCCGGTCGGGCATTATAAACACGCAGCGTGCTAAGCGATTCTGCCACACGGAAGATCCGATGATCTTGTGCGAAACTTAAATCTATCTATGTATGCTATACACAACACAAATTTACATTGATATTCAGTTTTTTGGCTATATACGTCAAGTGACTGATAGCTCTATTCAACTTCCCACGAGTGGCCGCGTGGATTCGATCAATATACAGTTACAAAGATAAATCGGGAATCGTTTCAACCAGATTCCATTCTCATTTTCAGTGATCGACAACGAAAATAATGTTAAGTAGCGACTTGAAGTAATATTGAGAAATATTCGTGAAGTCCAATTCTTTATACAGTCCTACATAATTCAGATGAAATTGTTTCTGTCATGCAACTAATTGAAAATTTCGTGTGGTGTCGGCGTGTTCAAGTAAGTTGATTGGAAAGGATATGTGAATAAATATTTACCAATAGGTCTTTATATTGTAAAAAAAAATCAAACATGGCCATGCGGTCTTTTAAGAGTCATCTTCACTTTAACATTTGTAATTTCAAGTCCAAGTTGCCTGTCAAAGCAATGTGGTCTCCAACACAAAACAAAGGGATATTGTGTGTGTCTGTGTGTGTGTGTGTGTACGTTTACATGAAAACGTGATTTCTACATGGACGAAGGTGAATACTCCATAAAAGAAAAAAAGCAAAAGATATAAGTATTTTGTTTCGTGCTCCTTTGGGGTTCGAACCCGTACGTGTGCAACATCACGTCTCTTGTGACGTCGCCTTTATCCTCTCGGCCATGTACGTCTTGACGAGAAAATTTGAGGAACGTAAGCTTATAATGTGAAAGATGATTCTAGGAATCGTTTGGTCCACATTCCATTCTCATTTTCAGTTTTTAGCTGCAAAATTATCAACCTGATGAGGAGATTTGAAAAAATAAAATGCCTGATTACTGCAGCTTATTGTCTGAGCTACCACATACTTAAGTTTGAGAGGAAATGGAGCAAAATCAGCTGAAATAAAGGTGCTTAAACGTTGTCAAGTCAATGCATGGTTTTAAAAAAAATCACCTCCCATAGACATAACACGTCAACTTGTCTGATTTTGAGTCTTTACCTTTAATCACAATTTGAAGTATGATGGTAAGTCTTCTCGAACTAAGAGTGTGGAACGGAAGCTTCTACGTGAAAGACGAATCATGACGATCACCCGTGACCGACACATCTTCAAAGGGATCAGTTATTAGAGGTGGAAGCCCTCGTGCCAAGATATTGTCTCAGCAATTCCAAAGCAATGATACCCTTACATTTAGGTATACCATAATTTCCCTCTGAAATCATTGGTATTATTCATGTACAATTGCTTGCCTTGTCTATAAACTTTGCTTTACAAACTTTCGGTGAAAGGTGTCATAACATAATTCTGTAACTCCATTAGCAGTGATTGACTACATAAATAAAGATATATCAAATTGAACGCTTAGCGCGTATAACTAAGGGGGATTTTAGCCCGATGCTGTGCTATTCACTGCTCAGATACCAACACTACTCATCACCTACGGTTACGTATAGAGAAATAGCCATGACGAAAATAAGGTTTTCCTTTTCTTTGGCAGATAGACACACAACCCCTTTGAACACACTATAATTGACAAGGAGGGACATGAAAAGTTCATTACTACTACTAAACAGTGATGCCTTCTACTCATGTGGCACAAGATACCTCTATAGCAACATAAAACCTGTCTACAATTCCGTTATTGGGTCAAACAATAACAACTTGAATTTGAAAGAGACGAGCGAGACGCCATACACCTGGCCTAGAGTTAATTTATTCAGTTGCCATTCCTGCTCCGGTTGTGTTATGTAAATTATTTTCCGACCTGTCTTGTGCAGTGTAACAGGAACAAACGTAGAGAAAAGGAAAGAGAAAACGAAAGGTGGCAAGCGGGGCACTGTATACCAAGGGCAATTTACAACATTACGTATGATAAATGAAGCAAATCCAACCTCCAGCCTCCGACAAAAAAAGGGGGAACTTGAGTGACTGTGTGTCGTGGGGTAATGACATCGGAATGAAGCTGAACTGCCAAAAGAAAAACAAAGAAAGAGAGAGAAAAAAAATAATAGCGTCCTGCGGGTCTCAAACATCTCGTCCTAAGGTGGTGTGTAATGACCATGCAGCGCGCCAAGTGACTATAAAGCCACACGGCTGTCCCGAAGATTGGATGTGAAATTTATATCTTTATACCATATACAACATGAAAAAGTTCATTACTACCACTAAACAGTGATGCCTTCCACTCATGTGGCACAAGATACCTCTATAGTAACATAAAACCTGTCTACAACTCCGTTATTAGGTCAAACAATAACAATCTGGAATTTCAAAGAGATGAGCGAGACGCCATACACCTGGACTAGAGTTAATCAATTCAGCTCCCATTCCTGCAAGTTATTTAAACGTACATGTTCCTACCTATCCTGCTACAGTATAACAATAACCAATGAAGAGAAAAGGAAAGAGCAAACGAAAGGTGGCAAGCGGGACACTGTAACAAGGGGCAATTTACAACATTAAGTGTGACAAAATTAATGAAGGAAACCCAACCTCCAAACTCCAATGCAAAACAAGGGAAATAGAGTAGCTGTGTTCATGACATAAGAGTGAAGCTGAACTGCAGAAAAAAAAAAGAAAAAAAGAAATAAAATGGAAAAGTCCTGCGGGACTCGATTAACTTCTCTCCTTCCGGTCGGGCATTATAAACACGCAGCGTGCTAAGCGATTCTGCCACACGGAAGATCCGATGATCTTGTGCGAAACTTAAATCTATCTATGTATGCTATACACAACACAAATTTACATTGATATTCAGTTTTTTGGCTATATACGTCAAGTGACTGATAGCGCTATTCAACTTCCCACGAGTGGCCGCGTGGATTCGATCAATATACAGTTACAAAGATAAATCGGGAATCGTTTCAACCAGATTCCATTCTCATTTTCAGTGATCGACAACGAAAATAATGTTAAGTAGCGACTTGAAGTAATATTGAGAAATATTCGTGAAGTCCAATTCTTTATACAGTCCTACATAATTCAGATGAAATTGTTTCTGTCATGCAACTAATTGAAAATTTCGTGTGGTGTCGGCGTGTTCAAGTAAGTTGATTGGAAAGGATATGTGAATGAATATTTACCAATAGGTCTTTATATTGTAAAAAAAAAAAATCAAACATGGCCATGCGGTATTTTAAGAGTCATCTTCACTTTAACATTTGTAATTTCAAGTCCAAGTTGCCTGTCAAAGCAATGTGGTCTCCAACACAAAACAAAGGGATATTGTGTGTGTCTGTGTGTGTGTGTGTGTACGTTTACATGAAAACGTGATTTCTACATGGACGAAGGTGAATACTCCATAAAAGAAAAAAAGCAAAAGATATAAGTATTTTGTTTCGTGCTCCTTTGGGGTTCGAACCCGTACGTGTGCAACATCACGTCTCTTGTGACGTCGCCTTTATCCTCTCGGCCATGTACGTCTTGACGAGAAAATTTGAGGAACGTAAGCTTATAATGTGAAAGATGATTCAGGAATCGTTTGGTCCACATTCCATTCTCATTTTCAGTTTTTAGCTGCAAAATTATCAACCTGATGAGGAGATTTGAAAAAATAAAATGCCTGATTACTGCAGCTTATTGTCTGAGCTACCACATACTTAAGTTTGAGAGGAAATGGAGCAAAATCAGCTGAAATAAAGGTGCTTAAACGTTGTCAAGTCAATGCATGGTTTTAAAAAAAAATCACCTCCCATAGACATAACACGTCAACTTGTCTGATTTTGAGTCTTTACCTTTCATCACAATTTGAAGTATGATGGTAAGTCTTCTCGAACTAAGAGTGTGGAACGGAAGCTTCTACGTGAAAGACGAATCATGACGATCACCCGTGACCGACACATCTTCAAAGGGATCAGTTATTAGAGGTGGAAGCCCTCGTGCCAAGATATTGTCTCAGCAATTCCAAAGCAATGATACCCTTACATTTAGGTATACCATAATTTCCCTCTGAAATCATTGGTATTATTCATGTACAATTGCTTGCCTTGTCTATAAACTTTGCTTTACAAACTTTCAGTGAAAGGTGTCATAACATAATTCTGTAACTCCATTAGCAGTGATTGACTACATAAATAAAGATATATCAAATTGAACGCTTAGCGCGTATAACTAAGGGGGATTTTAGCCCGATGCTGTGCTATTCACTGCTCAGATACCAACAATGCTCACACCTGCGGTTACGTATAGAGAAATAGCCATGACGAAAATAAGGTTTTCCTTTTCTTTGGCAGATAGACACACAACCCCTTTGAACACACTATAATTGACAAGGAGGGACATGAAAAGTTCATTACTACTACTAAACAGTGATGCCTTCTACTCATGTGGCACAAGATACCTCTATAGCAACATAAAACCTGTCTACAATTCCGTTATTGGGTCAAACAATAACAACTTGAATTTGAAAGAGACGAGCGAGACGCCATACACCTGGCCTAGAGTTGATTTATTCAGTTGCCATTCCTGCTCCGGTTGTGTTATGTAAATTATTTTCCGACCTGTCTTGTGCAGTGTAACAGGAACAAACGTAGAGAAAAGGAAAGAGAAAACGAAAGGTGGCAAGCGGGGCACTGTATACCAAGGGCAATTTACAACATTACGTATGATAAATGAAGCAAATCCAACCTCCAGCCTCCGACAAAAAAAAAGGGGGAACTTGAGTGACTGTGTGTCGTGGGGTAATGACATCGGAATGAAGCTGAACTGCCAAAAGAAAAACAAAGAAAGAGAGAGAAAAAAAATAATAGCGTCCTGCGGGTCTCAAACATCTCGTCCTAAGGTGGTGTGTAATGACCATGCAGCGCGCCAAGTGACTATAAAGCCACACGGCTGTCCCGAAGATTGGATGTGAAATTTATATCTTTATACCATATACAACATGAAAAAGTTCATTACTACCACTAAACAGTGATGCCTTCCACTCATGTGGCACAAGATACCTCTATAGTAACATAAAACCTGTCTACAACTCCGTTATTAGGTCAAACAATAACAATCTGGAATTTCAAAGAGATGAGCGAGACGCCATACACCTGGACTAGAGTTAATCAATTCAACTCCCATTCCTGCAAGTTATTTAAACGTACATGTTCCTACCTATCCTGTTACAGTATAACAATAACCAATGAAGAGAAAAGGAAAGAGCAAACGAAAGGTGGCAAGCGGGACACTGTAACAAGGGGCAATTTACAACATTAAGTGTGACAAAATTAATGAAGCAAACCCAATCTCCAAACTCCAATACAAAACAAGGGAAATAGAGCAGCCGTGTTCACGGGTTACGTACACTTGATAAAATAATATGATAAATGACATCGGAGTAAAGCTGAACTGCCGAAAAAAAAAAAAGAAAGAACGGGAAAAGTCCTGCGGGAGTCGAACTTCTCTCCTTCCGGTATGGCGTTATGAACACCCAGCGCGCTAAGCGATTACGCCATACGGCTGTCCTGAAGATCGAATGAGAAACTTAAATGTATAATAACACTGTCGTTATAGCGTTGACTTGTGATGGCGCTATTCAACTTCCCACAAGTGGCCGCGTGGATTCGACCAATATCCAGTTGCAAAGAACAATCGGGAATTGTTCCGTACAGATTGCATTCTCATTTTCAGTTTTTAACTACAAAATTGTCGACCTAATGAGGAGATTTGAAAATATAAAATACATGATGACTGCAGCTTATTGTCTGAGCTACAACATACTTAAGTTTCAGAGGAAATGGAGCAAAATCAGCTGAGATAAAGGTGCTTAAACGTTGTCAAGTCAATGCATGGTTTTAAAAAAAAATCACCTCCCATAGACATAACACGTAAACTTGTCCGATTTTGTGTCTTTACTTTTAATCACAATTTAAAGTATGATGACGTCATCAAATTTTAAAACCATGACATGGACTTGAAAGGCAAATGTTCAAAGCAAAACATATCTGAATTTGGGGTAATATTAAGCTTAAACAATAGAGATACGAGCAAATGAATGTCAGAAACAGTACCTCAAAAAAATTAATTCCACTTTTTTGATTTCAGATGATGATATGATGACGTCATGAGTTTTCCTGGCAATATCAGTACTTGAAACGTTATTTCCAATTCATATGCTTTTGTAATATGCAAGAGAAATATAGGGTCAATGGACGATTTAAAGAGCTATGGCGAAATAAACGAATATTAATATCAATGAATATTGTTACTCAAAGTATCAGAAATCCAAATCGGTCAAAAAAATTGCATTTTCATGTTAGTTACGCCCTCTGCGCGCGAAATTGCGCGGACGGACGCGCACGCGAGAAAATGTTTGAAACGCTTAAAATTGTCTGAAACTTCGAGATTTCCCATTGGGAAGTCGTTTTGAGCCTTTTAAAATTTTGACGCGCGCAAACGCGCGCGTAATGATGACCTGGGTAACTAGCGTTAAAATGTAAGATAGAGCGTGACCTGAACTTTATGTCCACCGAAAATGATACAGAAATGATATCTAGTTATGAAGTTATGATCGATCATGTGACAAGGTCCGAAAATCACAAAATGGCGCCTAGATGACGTCATAGATATGTTACTGTCATGAAAACCTTATTGTGGCTAGATATTGTCATGAGACATGTTGACTGAAAATGTCATGTTATTCCGTAATGTCATTGTTGAGATATTGACGACACAAAATGTGGCAGAAAGAAAGAAGAATAAAAAACGAGACATGAAAACTCGTCACATTGAGGACGAGTTAGGTGATACGCTTGTGGTCATCAGATGACAGTCATCTGTGATCGACAAAGAAAAGAATGTGATATAGGCACCTTGAAGTTATATTGAGCGTGCATGCGAAACCGTTTCTGTAACCACTCGGCCACGGGTCATCCACGGAAATGGTAAGACAAAAAAAAATAATGTATAGATATAACAGGGGGAAAGTCAATGCCCACTCAACTAACGTGGCCGTGTGAACATCTATTGCATTGCTAGACGGAAAAGCGGCCTTGTAACGACTGAGGTCGCTATGCCATTTCTGGCAACTTGGGAAAAAAATACGTCCCGCAGACATAAAACCTATAATCGGCTGGTTTTCATACCTTGCCTTTAATCACAATTTTCAGTGTAATGACGTCATCAAATTACAAAACGATGACATCGTCTTGAAAGACAATTGTTCAAAGTACAACACCTCAGTCGTCGTCATTACATACTATGATCGGTTTGACAAAGTCAACCTGCAAAATGTTGCTGCAGTCGAAGCAATGTGGTCTCCAACACACAAAAAGAGGGATATGGCGTGTGTGTGTGTCTGTGTGTGTGTATAGGTGCGTTTATATACGAACGTGATTTCTACATGGACGAATATAGAATACAAATTGAAGAAAAAAAAGTAAAATAAAAAAAATTGTTTCGAGATCTTGTGGGGTTCGAACCCGCAATCTCACGTCTCTGAGACGGCGCCTTTAACCACTCGGCCATACGTCTCGACGAGAAAATATGGGGAACGTAAACTTATGTATGTGAAAGATACATGTGAAATCGTTTTGTCTACATTCCATTTTCATTTTCAGTTTTGAACTGCAAAATTGTCAATCAGATGAGGAGATTTCAAAGAATAAAATGCATGATTACTGCAGCTTATTGTCTCAGCTACAACATACTAAAGTTTCAGAGGAAATGAAGCAAAATCAGCTGAGATAAAGGTGCTTAAACGTTGTTAAGTCAATGCATGGTTTAAAAAAAAATCACCTCCCATAGACAATACACGTAAACTTGTCCGATTTTGCGTCTTTACCTTTAATCACAATTTAAGGTATGATGACGTCATCAAATATCAAAAGCATGACATGGACTTAAAAGGCAAATGTTCAAAGTACAACATATCTGAATTTGGGATAATATTGAGCTTAAACAACAGAGATACGAGCAAATGAATGTCAGAAACAGTACCTTAACAAAATTAATTCCACTTTTTTGATTTCAGATGACGATATGATGACGTCATAATGTAATTATGGAAATAATGATACTTGAAACGTTATGTCCAATTTATATGCTTTTGTAATATGCAATAAAAACATAGGGTAACCTGACGTTTTAAAGAGCTATGGCGAAATAAACAAAGACATGTTTTTTCACTATATTTGCACATAGACGCGCAGGCGAAATTTGAACTTTGACGCAAGTGCATTCCTTTGTTATTTGTCAGAATCGATCAGAAATCAATGGATATTGTTACTCAAAGTATCAGGAATCCAAATCAGTCAAAAAAAGTGCATTTTCATGTTACTGACGCGCTGTGCGCGCGAAAACGCGCGGACGGACGCGCACGCGCAAAATCGTTTGAAACGCTTAAAATTGTCTGAAACTTCGAGATTTCCCATTGGAAAGTTGTTTTGAGCCTTTTAAAAGTTTGACGCGCGCTTACGTGTCCTAGATGACGTCCTAGGTAATTAGCATCAGAGAAAGAAAGATAGAGCGTGACCTGAACTTTATGTCCACAAAAAATGATACAGAAATGACCTTTAGTTATGAAGTTATGATCGATCATGTAACATGGTCCGAAAATCACAAAATGGCGCCTAGATGACGTCATAGAGACGTTAATGTCATGAAAACCTTATTGTGGCTAGATATTGTTATGAGACATGTTCCCTGAAAATGTCATGTTATTCCGTAATGTCATTCTTGAGATATTGATGACACAAAATTGTCCAGAAAGAAAGAAGAATAAAAAGAAATAAAGAGAGATTTTGACAATCACAATAGGTGATACGCTGATAGCGTATCACCTAATAACACCGCAGACGCCCTTCATCGACGTAAGCCCCATACCCAAAGTGCCCCCCCCCCCCCCCCCCCCCCACCAAGACTGGTCAACCGATGATATCACAAAGTATGACCTCTCTCTTTTGACCGGACAAGACCTTGTCCTTTCATCATAAAAGATTCTCATCACACAACGGCCTCGGGCAAATTTAACAGCTGCCAAGTGGTATCAGGGATATGTATGGGGTTATGCTACGGCATTGCAAGGTTACTTACACTGTTCACAGTGAAATGGAAGGTTGTGGGCGATACGAATTTGGGCATTATATTCTGAGCTGTAGAACGAAAAAGACAACTCTTCAGGCTGCTACGATTGAGGCTCAAATCATGGCGGAAAGCAGGTAATGTAGAAATTTAACGTATGTTCACAGTCATAACTTAAACGATATAATTCCCCCATGATTACATACAAAACATGCATTGTGTAAGACATATAGTGTTGGCGAGAATTTTTTTTAAGGGGGAGGGGAGGTTGATGCAAAAGGAAAGTAGCTTGTTAGTAAACGCACTATTACTGAATTGTTTACACTTATAGTATTTTCAGACTTGAAAGGGAATAAAGTGCATACACGTGGAAAATGAATTATTACAATGGTCATAATCATTATTGTTTCCGTCACTCAATATAACAAGCCAGTTGCGGGTATTGATGTAAGCAGGGAGGTTCGTCTCGATCACCTCGCTTATGTAAGTAAGGACCGCTACACGATTTCTGTTACAATGATTTTTGGCATCATGCATTCATGCTTACTATCATAATGCAATCTCTTGTTGACAAAGTTTACAAATCCATGAAATCGTTTCTACTTGGACAAAATAAGTACTATATACATCGCTCTTTGCTTGGATTTATGATAGTAAGATTACATTTCATTTCAAGAAGATGATCAGTATCTGGATTTGTGAGAAACGATGCCACGTGATAGTTTTCTCAAACATTACCTGATTATTGTACATTCTACATTGATCCGCTTACTACTGATTTTAACTAGACGTTTTGCTCTCTTTAACTTTGAATGCTTGTTTGTAGTGTTTTTTTATGACTATATTTATGTAACATGATTTTATATTTGATAAATATATATCAACTGATATCTAATACATAACTATTATTGTAATGTTATAATATGTACATATTTGTATTGAAAATGTTCTTTTTTTCTCTCTCTCTTTTCACTTCCCCACGGCAGCCACAACTTTTATAGCAATATTCTACGAATATCAGTTTACTTCGAAAACACACAACTCTGTCTCTTCCTCTTTCTCTTTCCTTCTCCCCCCCCCTCTCTCTCTCTCTCTCTTTCTTGCTTTCCCAGCCCTCTTCCCTCCCCTCTTTCTGTACCTCCTGCAATATTGTGAGACTCTTTGATGGATATTATTATTAGAATACCTGGAAGATTTACAGCAATGCAATATTTTTGGTATGTTGAGAATGGCTAATACATAACTATTTTTGTAATTTTATAATAATTATATACTTTTTTATAGGTAATGTTTTCTTTTCTCTCTTTTTTTTCACTTCCCCCGGCAGCCACAATTTTCTTTTTGCTTAGTAATATAGAATATTAGCTTACTTGAAAAACATACAACCTTTCAACAGCTTTTCGCGCCCCCTTTTTTTTCTTCTTTTTTCCCCTTCTTTTTTTCTTTTTTTTTCATTGGTAACTGTTGAAAATTTAAATGTGTTTATTTGATGCTGTTTTTGATTCCCGGGGATATGTTATGAGAGTATATATTATGAGAGTATATTATGTTCGTTAGGCATATTTTATAATATCACACCACATCAGATTATCTTATTATACAGAATTCATATTTTTTGTTGTACTCCCATCAATATTTATAAACATTCACTACATTGTGCATTTGACTGTTTGTAAACATTATGTGATCAAAATGCAGTTTAAGCGTGACGAATGTATACAGTTATAATATTAGTAATATCGTGTGGTGAGAGAATGAGAATTTGTACGTGTCGGTATGTGTTTATGTGTTTGCGTGTGTGAGTGTCACTTATTGGATGTGATGAAGAGATGATTGTGTGTATGTGTTTGTGAGTGTACATGTGTTTGCGCGTGCGTGTAAGTGCGTGTATGTTTGTGAGAGAGAGGGAGGGGGAAGATGTGAATCAGTTTATTCGTTACGTACAGTGTGTTGAATGTAGTGAATGTAATAGATTTTATAATGAATAATGTTGTAAATGATGTCAATTGTTATTTTTTCAATAGTGATGAATGATTTGAAAATTGTAAATACTTTCTTTTTTTAATCAAATTTGTATTGTAGTAATATGTCTTTGTGAACAAATGTTGCAATTCAGTCTTTTGGCTGCGAGAACATTTTATCTAATAAACCATACCATACCATACCATATTTATATAGTTGGATTGTACAGGACCTTGATGTAAAACAGCACTCACCTGCTAATCTTGTTATCCTGTCAAAATATGTTGGAATAAACAAATAAAATATAGATTATTACATAAATTCATCGAAAGGAGATAACCCATTTATAACTTATGTCCATCTTAGTATTCGCTCGTCAAAACTTTCAATAATCTAAGCAAATATACTTTATAGTATAGTGTACAGGTACCTCATCACATGCACAAAGTATACCTAAAAGGGTGAGTGGGAGGTCTTATAGGGTAAAGACCGTGGTGGATACTAAAACACATTTGAGTATCTGAATATAAGAACGACCCAAGTCCATGGAAGACCACTTCGAGTAAACTTAAAAAAACTTCATATCTTTTTTATTTGTCCAATAATGTTCTATTTAACTGTGATGGGAAGGCAACATTCTATATACAAATTAAAACATATATGTTATTATGACAATTAACATTTAAATTAGTTGTGGAGAGGCCATTTTGTGTGATGGACTTGGGTCGTTCTTTGAATCATATGGACTTGGGTCGTTCTTTGATTCATATACATGATATTCTGCTACAGAGATGAGAGAAGGATGATAGAGGGCACTATAACATGAATGTATGGTGATGTGCCTTGCGATGTAGGTCTGAAGTAACATACTATGTGATAGACACTTCGATTTTGTTATGGCATTAGATCTGAACATCTTGGTAGAACTTTACTCAAAGACTTTTTCTCGTAAAATTTGAGTAAGAAGTTCTCTTGCAAATTTAACCTCATACTCAATGATGATTTACCATAATCCAGACTCACTGAAACATGCTGGCCATCCAATATGTTTATGAGTTATTTCACTTTCTTACCATTAAGTTAGTTAACGATAAAGGTTGTTAATTAAACATGATCGTGTCAAGGATATATGAATCCTAATGCCATAAGATTTGTAATGTTTTGTTGGGAATCATTGAATCTGGGTATATTTTATATACATATAGTATAAAATGTTTCAACATCTTTTCTAACGGTGTGATTGTATTCCCCCTTTCTATTTGCATTGTTATACCAGGGCTCGACACTAACGGTGGCCCAGTGGCCCGGGGCCACCAAAAATGAAAGTTGGGTCACCAAATTTTTAAAAAGAGTAAATTTGGTGGCCCGTCTCGGGCCACCAACATTTTTTTTAAGTATGTCAATAAATGTGTAACTTTTTGCGCGGGAAATTAGCAGTTAAATTTGTTTAAAGGATGGATAAAAAGGACTAAATGAGTGCCTGAGAGTGAGTGTTGCGACTTTGTTGAGGTTTATTTATGAGTAGATATGTCCAACTTCCAGTTCTTACTATGATAAAACTTAGATATTTGACTCATAAAAAAAGGACTTTTAATGTTTTTTTGTTGTTGTTTTCGGGCCACCAAATTTTTCTCTTGGGCCACCAAACTTTGAAATTAAAGATTTTGGTGGCCGTATCGGGCCACCAAACAAAAAAGCTAGTGTGGAGCCCTGGTTATACTAATATGTAATTATAAAGTTATTGTAAATGGTCCTCCTATTTATTACTCCATGCAGAATTTGTCGGGTTTTTTGATCGAAAACTTTTCAATTTGAGCAATAGCAAAACTTATAAAGCATTACATTACTTGCATTCTGTATTTTGCTGAAAACTCCTCACAACAATGGTGACTCTCTCTATCTCTCTCTCTGTCTCAATGATGTTTCTTATTTTTTATATGATATGAATTATTGGGTTTGACTCGTAAACAAATACATGGGTTTAAAGAAAAAACACACTGTGATATTAAGTCCTTTTCAGAATCCAAATATATGTATATATAAATATATATATATCATTCCAAAGAATGTCTGAATAATGGGTACCGTTTTAAAACAAAATTTCTGCATTCAGGAATGAGAAAGTTAATATCAAAATGGAAAACGGAAATTTAAAGGTTTGTTATGAGTTAAAATGTTCATACACGTTGTCATGCATGATTATCCTTCAATTTCATTTTATACATTAAGATATTGAACATCTCTTGGTAATCAACATGGTCATCACTTCGTAAGACAGACGTTTTCAGATTATGAAGAACACATGCCTTCACATTCAATCTGTTTCATGAAATATAAATTGATCTTTTCCATCACAATCAAGCTTCGATTCGGTCAAGCTTCCAGCCCCAGCTTGATAATCTGAATCGAGAAATCTTCACTCTAGTGGCGTTCGATCCACGGGGCTACGGTTGGTCGAGACCACCAGGCCGAGACTTCCCCGAGGATTTCTTGCTGAGGGATGCTAGAGATGGAAGAGACCTCATGAGAGTAAGAATTCTATTGCCAACCGTAGTGGCATAACACTCATACATCTACGTACGCAGGTTCCTGTATCCGAAAATGAAATAGGGTTCGTCCGACTGGAAATTAAAACACTTTTTTTTTCTCTTTCATTTTTCATTTTCGAATTAACGGACAGCTGACGAACCTTCGAAATAACACAATTTCATGAGAGTAAGAATACAAACTATTGGCAATCGTGATGGCATAACACTATGGTATACAATAATACTACGAAGTTCCGTTAATCCAAGAATGAAATAAGGTTTGTTCGACCGGAAAATTAAAACGAACCTATTTTGTCGGATTAATGAACCTTTGGAATAATGAATTAACCTTCGGAGAAATGATCTGCTACCAGATTGTGTCAATGCATTTGATTTTAATATCTAGTTATTTCTTTGTTCGTTTCGATATTAAACGTATACTCGGTACAATAGCTGAAGGAAATTGCTGAGAGTTGAGAACAAGTATAATACGCGCGCGAGAGAGAATGAACGGAATAGAATATCTAATTATTGTTCGCCTATGCAATACTAAGAGGGGCCCCATCACAGAAAGTATAGGTTTACCTGTCATGTATTATGCAAAATCACAAGCGATCATAGTGGATAATTGATTACACAGTAAATCTGTGTAGAGACAAGGAAACAAAAATATTTCTCTAACAAAAATAGACCAAATTAATGTTAGGAAAATAAGTCCACTGTCCCTTTCAGCTCACATTGTTACGTCCCTACCAAGCTTACTTTGGTTTTCTCAATCTCTCTCTCTCTCTCTCTCTTTTTTAATGTCTATGCGATATTTTTTTTCGAATGGAGTATACTTTCGGCGACTCCGAACCGAGACGAGGAATGAGATAGCTGAAAAAGGAGCAAACGAAAGTACATTTTTTGCTGTCATTCTTTTGTAATTGATATTTTTTCACATCCAAAGTAGGTCTGAAGGTTCGATTGCGAAAGCAAAAAAGAAAGTATAGTTAGGTGTTTCTCTCACTCTCTCTCTCTCTCTCCCTCCCTTGTTTGGTCTTCTTCCGTGGTATTCAGGTACATATCCAGGCTGTGGTTGTCATGCATTTTGCAGTGATATGTAAAGATAATTATACAGACATTAGTACATATTTTGAGGTAACAGAAATTAGAAATATTGGTATATGTTTATAGAACTGCTCAGAAAGAAAAATATTGTTGGCGAATGAGGAGGGTTAAAATGTCAGAAATAAAAATGGATATTGATTTTTGACACTCTTATCTATATCTATATCTATATCTATATCTATATCTATATCTAACGAAGAATAAACCGGTAATGCAATATTTCGCCAATATAAAGAAAGAATGAGTTTATTGAGCAACTCAAATTTTCGGTGGCTTCCATCCACCCTCTTCAGGAGACTCCTGAAGAAGGTGGATGGAAGTCGCTCAATAAACTCATTCTTTCTTTATATTGGCGAAATATTGCATTACCGGTTTATTCTTCGTTACATTGGAGCCAATAAGTGAATTCGCAACATGTTTATATCTATATCTATATAATTATATGTATATATAATGTACATATATATATATATATATATATGTATATATATATATATATATATATATATATATATATATATTCATACCATCATTCATGCCTTTACTCACTCACTCATTAAGTTTTCCTTTAGTAGGGTAGCCCTTTCAGTTCACTCCGAACTGCTCTGCCAAGGGGTCCTGCAAGACATACAAAAAAAAAAAAACCCACAAACTTACAGACATACTGACAGAGAAGAAACACAAACACAATAATATAAACAAATACAAAAATAAAAATACTCTTTAGGTTTTTTGATTAGTGATATCCAAGGATTGTTTGATTGTTTTCCTTTTTTGTTTCTTGCTTGTTGTTGTTGTTGGGTTTTTTTGGGTGTTTTTATTGATATTGTAGGTTTTGATGTGAGCTATGATAGGGAACCATTGGAAGTTAGGATGGGGAGGACGAAGAAGACATGGGATGAGAATTAGTGGTAAAGAGAAGGGAGGATGCGGAGTGAGACGTTGGGGAAAGGGAGGTTTTCGTTGTCATTTTTATGATATATTTCATTTAGTGTATTTCTCTGAGATGTTGCATATTGATCAAATCCCTTTAATCAATCAGTTATGTTTCTGTAAAGATGGATATAAAATGTCCGAATTATTTCTTAATTTGAACGTTCAAATAAGAAAATAGGGGTTTCACTTTTGTAGACTGTATTATGCAAAATAAATGAAAGAAATGATACCAACATTTTGTTTATTGGGAAAAGGTTATTCTTACACGTGCATGCATACGCGTGAATTAATGTGTGTACCCGTTACATGCGTGCGAGGTTGGACTCCCCTATCTTATTTCATCTTGTTCCGATCTCACAGGCTCTAGGTTACTCCAGGTTCAGTATTCTAGGCTGGTGTGCAGGTGGCATCTCTGCCTTACTTCTGGCGGCAACCTATCCTGACGATGTGAATAAGGCCGTGATTTGGGGCGCGTTTGCTTACATGACTGATACGCTGGTGGACACATTTGAGGGTACTGGACAATTTGTTTTCTGAATTGTTTATTTATTTATTTATTTATTTATTTATTTATTCCGTGTTCTTTATACAAGGTAGTCTCTTCAGTACATAAAACTGCTTTACAAGAGAGCCCTGTATTACATAAAAATATTAAAATACAATTTAGAATTTGAAACAAATTTTAAACAGTACAATGTTACAGTCCATAACGATATATTACATAAAATACAATACAAAATACGAAAAGTTAAAAAGGCAATCAAAATATAAAACTGAATATGATATGTTGAATAAAATGTATAACAATGTAAAATTAAAGCACAGCTTACATTCAGAATAATAGTATACATTTATTATAACCAGTAAAATATCACACATGATTGAAAAAACAAACAAACAAACAAATGCGATCTATCCATTATCCCCTATCCCCACATCACCCGCTTCCCTTTTCCGGATAATACAGTGTAGTTGCTGCGGCAAGATTTTTTGTGTGTGTGTGTGTGTAAAAAAAAAGAAAGAAAAAAAAGGTGTATACGGTCGACAAGAATATATTCAGCTAAAATAAAAGCAAAAATCAAACTCTCATATTTACATAATTTCTTTAGATATTCAAACTACACATAAATTTGTACATAAATAAATAGTCACTGTTTGGTTTGGGTAAAAACTCAGATGACAAAAATGTATAAAAATCAAAACTCAAAGGTCAAAACTTAAACATTTACGCTGTTTCATAAAATTTTCGAACGACACAGAAGTTTGGACTTGAATAGGTAACATATTAAGATACAATGTGCCTTGATACGAAAATGTTGACCTCATATATTCTGTACGTGGTTTAGGAACAAAAAGAGGATTGTTTGCAGCATATCTTGTATAATAATATATCGGTCTATTTGAAATGAGTTTCTTTGAATACATGGGTGTAAGATTATTGATAATTTTAAACACCATTATACAATGATTAAATTTAATCCGTTGTTGCACTGATTGCCAATTAAGCAGCCTCAAGAAATTATCAGTTGATGTATATCTATCAGCATTTGATATCATTCTAGCGTATCTGTTTTGAGCACGTTGTAATCTTTTTATATTACATTTTGTCGTAACGTGAATTAAGGATGTCTATTTCATTCATCCGAAAGACATATACATGTGACAGCCTCAATGGCTCTGAATCAGTCGCTTAACCATGGTAATAAGATTCGAGTATTAAGAAAGCACCATTAATTGCATGCTGTAATTGAGAAATAGAAGCTATTGACGACTTACCTTACTGAGCACATACAGCAGTTGATAGTCCGGCATCTTAGTTTTCTCCCGAAGTGCAGGTCGTTTGCATAGAGTGACAAATCTGATTACCAAACAATTAGAATGTTAACACGATGTTTGTTAGAACATTAACTTATTTTTTACATTGCAAGATATTTTCCCCTGCCCCTCTTTTTTTCCGTTACACTCTCTCCTACAGCTCTTCGTGATATAGATAGCTGGACTTTTAGACCAATCGTTGAGGAGCTGACCACGCTCTACGGAGAGAAATACTTCCGAGACACATGGAATAACTTCTGTGACGCCATGAACGCTTTCATTTCAAATCCAGATGGCAATATTTGCATAGAGGTGAGAAATAAGCAGAAATCTATGGTCGAATGGAGGCTTTCATTATTTGAGCTTAGAACTTTCCCTGTTTGAAAAAGAAGCACAGCTAAATATAATATAAATATCAATATAGTTCATTAGCAAACAGGCTCAGAAGATCTGCAAGCCAAATGTAATTCTTGTGGCCACTGATAAGTCCCTTCCCGATTATAACCAAAGAAGCTTTGAATTATCTTTCGGCGAGGATAAAAGGGATATCATCCATAAAATAATTAATATTTTTTACGTTCCTTTGTGGAGATATTCATTAGGAGCTCCCTCGTGGAGACCAATATATTTCATGACAATGTAAATGATAATGTTTGATTTGTTTAAGATTGATTGTGGTCTGATTTGATGTCAGTATTGTTTGGGGCTTTTTTTTTTTTTGTAGGGTCCCATTTCTTTTCTGTCTCTCTCTTTTTTTATAACAAATCCGTGAAATCTCACTGTCTGAAGACTTAGCGCTTTAGAATCTTTTGTTTCTTCATTCACCTTTACTCAAAAAGAATGTGAAACTCTTTTATGGCCCACAATTTCAGAATGGCATCTTACAAACGGTCCATTATGGAAATTACACCCCTCACCCCTAAAAAAAAACACAAAAAAAAAAAACACCCACGAATGAAATAAATGAATAGATAAATAAAAGATAGCCGAAAGCAACTAAATTGTGATACTCAAACGTTGGTGGCTCCAGCTCTATTTGGCAGGTTTTTGTGCTTGAAAACTTTCTTGCGCCTGAGCTTTAATTGGCCCCATTGGTCTACATGCTTTATAAAGCTAACAGAGTCTGCAATGAATTCTTGCATCATCGTCACAATGGAATGATCGAGCTGTAGCTCCTGAAGATTATTGTAGATTTCCACCTTCTAACGATAATTGTAATAAAACAACAATATCACACTGAAATAAAAAAGACGGGACGCCATAACACGCTAATAAGGTACACACAAGGTCGCCTTCGTCGCACAGGAGCAGAAATAACCCGCTGCGTTTCAGCATCTTCTTCTGAAGACGAGCAAATATAAACAAAACAGAAGAAGCAAATTAGAAAAAAAAATATTTTCTTGATGCATATATAATGGACATGCTGCTGAATACTACTCAGTTAAAAACAAACAAACAAACGAATGCATGTATATACATGTAATTGGGTTCACGTCTTGTTGGATCATTCATTTATTATTTTGAAACGTTATCTGAGCATAACAACATACTATCATACAGTTAATCGTCTGTTTGACATTCGCTTACCATGGAATGAATCATATAAAGTATGTTAGTCGTCCATTTTGCTTACGTTCTGTCTGCATGATATTTGATGTATGTAGGCGACAGAGCGCGTCACCTGTCCCACACTTGTCGCTTACGGGAAGCTGGACGGACTGATACCGGAGGAACATCCCCTCTACCTGGCTGAGAAGATCAGAAATTCTCAGTGAGTTAACGGCATACATTTTTCATAAGTCATTAATGGTTGCTTTTTAAGAGCATGCAAACATGCATATTCATCATTATTCATGAACTCTGCGACAGTCTCGAAAGCAGAAAGTTTTTGGGAAAGAAAGAAAGAAAGAGAGAGAGAGATTAATGGCGTTCGAGAGCATCAGCTGACGAAAAAAAAAAAAAGAGGGGCTTAAGCGCAGTCACCCCCTAATTTTTTTCTTTTCTTTCTAAAAAAAAAGAGAGCACAATTCAAGGCGGGGTGTGCGCCCGGTCCGCCCCTCCCTGGATCCTCCACTCATGTGTTACAGTAAGAATGGTAATGTTAGTAGCTCCCCCCCCCCCTTCACATACACACTTTCATTACATGTAGGCCTGCTTTTCATTTGGTCATTATTATTCAGTTCAAATTCACTTCAAATCTATTTCATATTTCCACTTTCTCGATGAGTGAGTTCACGGCATACATTTTTCATGAGTCATTAATGGTTGCCTTTTAAGAGCATGCAAACATGCATATTCATCATTATTCATGAATTCGGCAACACTCTCGAAAGTAGAACGTTTTTGGGAAAGAAAAGAGAGAGAGAGATTAATGGCGTTCAAGAGCATCAACCCCCCCCCCCCCAAAAAAAAAAGGCTTAAGCGCAATCACCCCCCCCCCCTTATTTTCTTTTTTCTTTTATTGAAAGGAAATAAAAGAAAACACAATCAAAGGATCTAGGACCCTAGATCCGCCAATGTGTTACAGTAAGAATGGACATGATATTAATACCCCCCCCCCGCCCATAGACACACATACACACTTTTATTACTAAGTAGGCCTACTTTTCATTTGGTCATCATTATTGGTAGTTTTTTATGTGATTACTGAAATACAGTTTAATTTTAAAACAATGTTTTACCACAGATAGGTGAAATATACCCTAATCTATAAGCATATATACTATTGATCGGCAGATATTCAATAATCATACTCAATTCTGATGTAAATCGTTGACACTATCATTTCTATTGATATCCTGTATTGATAGATGACCAGGCTATAGTCTCTATCGACACTTTAAGATACAACAAAATTGATTTCATTCTTTCTTTTTTTCAAACCTTGTGACTTACGTTTCATGTTTTGTTGCTGCTTATCCATCAGGCTAATTATGTTCCCAAGCGGAAAGCATGCCCTACACTTGCAACACTCGAAGACTTTCAACGAAATGATTGAAAAATTCTTGACGGACTTGTGAAAGAAGAGCTGTGGACCGCAAGGAGATCGTGAAAATTGTGGAAGATAAAAATTCAAACTCCTTTTGGCTTGACGCACAGCTTCCTTTCTAAGGTCTTTATACTTCCACAGAGATTTAAAGCTGGTATATGTTGGTGAGGCATCGCATGGCACATTCAGAAGCTTTTTTGTTGGGGGTGGTTGGCAGAAGAGGATTCAATTTAGTTTAGCGTTTGAATATTTGTTCCTTTTAAGGTTTCCTGCCCTGCGAAAGCATAAAGCATTGTTTTTAAAACTGAAGAGGCATAAATCAAGTTTTCGATGCGGCTTTTTTGTGTAATCATTAGAGGGAGAACAAGTGTATTGTTGAGTGCACAATCATTTCATCTGTTGAAACATACATCTGAAGGCACTTTCATAATGCAAATAAGACTTGACTTATGCTGAGCTGGTATGAATGCTGAAAAAAAGGACTACTACTTGTAAATGGTTGTTACGACAATCCAGGTTTCCTTCGGTCACTACACAATCAGACCTCAACTGAAAAAAAAAAAGAAATGGGACGTACATTGTATATCGTAAATTTCAGTGCTTCAGTGTGACATGTGAATAGATTGATAGATAGATGGATAGATAAATGGAATAAAGTAATAAACAAATAAATAAATAAGCATATGTGTGTGTGTGTGTGTGTGTGTGTGTGTGTGTGTGTGTGCGTGCGTGCGTGTCTGTGTCTGTGTCTGCGCCTGGATGATGAGTGCCTGAAAAAGGCCATGTAAACAAATGGGAATGATAAAATGCAGTGCACACAAGTAAACCGTCATCTTTACAGGCACCGAGTGAGTAGACAAATTTGGCCAGTTTTGCTGAATATTGTGTCGAACAGTACACAGAATATTTTTCGGGATGATGGAAATTGTGATTCTTTTGATATTTCTTGTAAGAACCATTTCGTGATGCTTTCAATAGGGAAAAAACAAACAAACACACAAACAAACGACGTAACAAGTATTGTATTTACCATCCTAACCAGAAGGAGAGTAGACAGGCGCAGGTGCGAATCTACAAGTCGTTTTGTGATGGCCGAAGAGGCGAGGACACGAGACAAAATAAATGACATCATTTATTAAACATGGGGCATTCACTATCATTCTTTTCTTTTTTTTTTGTGCGCGTGTGTCTGTCTCTTTGTGGTGCGTGCGTAACGTCTGCGTATGTGTCTCTTTCTTCATGGCGCCTGCACCTGTCAGCACGTGTAAAGAAACGCCCTCACTGCACCAAAACGGAGTCACACCATTCGATAGCGACAGATAACTAAAAGTCCCTTCCTTACCGTAAACTCTCATACCTACGTCCTTCATATTAATTTTTCAACTAACACTTCTTCAGTCTAGCAGTTGCTGAGTAAACTCCACGCAAAATTAATTCTGCAAACCTGAGGAACTAATATTTCCTGTCATCTCTCGTCAAAATTTTGAAGCCTATAGTGATAATGATTCGTATCGTTGGAAATTGTGGATAAATTGTAAACTCGCCGAAAAGGAGGTTTTGTTTGTTCGTTTGTTTATCTATTTGGTTTTATTTTTGGTCTCGAATAGTGTGTATCTTATACCGAAATGCACAAAGACGTATGAACTGTGAAATTTTGTTTTTCTATTTCATCTGCGTGCAGAATTACGTGAGTTTTAAGAGTTTGCAATGCGTAAAATATATCTGCAAAATACACTCAGCAAAAAAAAGAAAGTAAACCTTTTCAAGTTTATATTTCTCGTAGAATATTTGGGTAGAGGTTAATGTACTATATACCATAATGAAAGGTAATTCAATTGGCTATCACCCCGATGGGTCAATAAAAAGGGAAACCGTACGCATGAGTGAACACCTTTGTTTTTCTCTCCAAGGCACAAAACTAAACATTTCAAAAAATGAACAAGTTGTCATTCATGCGTTAATGCTCTTCCATGTAACATTAAGAACAAACGACAAATTTAACACAATAAAAAACATGAATCAGGTTGCAAAAATAAACCCGTGATATCTATAGTATCTTTGAAGCCAAAAAGATCAATAAAGGCGAAAAATAATGGGGGAAAATGACAAATCTTCTGTTAAATAAAAAGTCTAATTAAATTAAAGCGGAAGCAATATTAACAAAAATGGTTGGAATTTGAATTGATTGCTCAAATAAGGAAAATCATAAATAATATTTGATTCTTTAATTTGTCTCATAAACTTAAATTACTAAATCTATTACTAAACAAAAATGTTCTGTTCACTTTTATAATCATCATTGTGCCCTTACTCCCTATGGTCATTTGAAGTTTGAGTTAACAGTTTCTCTAGTTTCCCACTTTGATTTTGTCGCAGGTTATAAACAGAAAAAGAGTAAGAAAACTTATTTATTTCATTCATGTCTCTTATTGTGTTAAATTGGTCTTTTGTTATTATTGTTATCTTGAAGGGCATTTGCAAATAAAAGAGAACATGTCAATTTTGCAATTTTTTACTTTTGTGCCTTGGAGGACAAAAACGAATGTGTTCACTCATACGTGACATATCCCTTTATATTTACCTACTAGATCGATAGCCAATAAAATTACCTTTAATATGATATATAATATATTGATTTTCATCAATATCTTCAATGAAAAATATTAACTCGAAAAAGTGTTTTGCTGAGTGTATATCATAATCAGTTTCACAGACACCAAAGACTACATAGACGCTCTATCATTTCACGGTTTTCATTCTATTTCACATGAACATACAGATGATAGGAATTATGGCAACAACTCCACACAACATTAAAGTTTGGTAAGATATCCAGAGATAGATATCCAGAGATCGAATTTCGAGAAATTCTTATGCTTTCAAAACTAAGTTATAAATTTGTTGGCCTTGGAACACTTTCCCTCGTCAAAAAGTAATAATTCGACGCGAAGTTTATTTTACGGGCATTGATGAGTGGAATTTGTGTAATCTCACTCTCTTGTATTTCATCGTCTCATGATTATTTTCATAAAACTCTTTATTGATTATGTAAGCTATGATTGCTTTGGGTGTGAGCACAAGTTGTTCAATGCCACGCAAATATGTCAACAAAATATATATAATTATTGTTATAATTATCATTGCTATTGTTGTTATCGTTATCATTATCATCATTATAATCATCATTGTTATGTTACCATTACTATCATCAATAGTATTGTACACTGTACTACCATTTCTTAAAGTGTATCTTTGCCCAAAAAATTATTTTTGATATGTGAAAGAGACACATTTCAGGAGTCCATTGCACCAACTTTCAGAGAAAATGGGTCATTAATTAGTGAAATAATGCGTCTGAAAGTTTCTAAACACAATGGGTCTGGGAGGCAAGACTACAGCAAACCCTATTGTTTGCACTGGGTTACGGAACCACAGCGGTTCCTGAATCTCCCAGACACAGTGTGTTTGGAAACTTTGAGATGCATTATTTCACTAATTAATGACCCATTTTCTCTGAAAGATGGTGCAATGGATTACTGAAATGTGTCTCTTTCACATATCCAAAATAATTTTTTGGCCAAAGATACACTTTAAGAAAAATAATCAATATATATCAAGGGATCTATGGAGTATCAATAGACGTGGGACAATGAGAGATATTATGAGACATTTGGGAGTACTATGGAAATTCTTCTGTAGCACTGCTTTCACTTGAAGCAATCAACACAAAGTATGCACTGTATCAGATGAGGACATTTCAAGCACCCCAGTAGTAGACGAGAAAATACTCACACTTGATCGAAACATTAGGCATCGGTCACGATTCGGCACGATGTATCGCAAAACCTTCTTAGCACAGATATATCTCACTCCTGATGGGATCGTGTTCTAACCATGGCCCGAACAAAAGTCTTTTACAGTATCTGCCACAAGATAACACACTAAGTAAGTTAATCGGTGATCTTTGAACATCTCGTAAATAATCTATGCACAAATGCCCACATATTAACATGTAATAGCACACACATGATTTTTTGACTGTCAAGACTTGAATAATTGCAGACGCATATATTTGTGATTATGGTACGAAAATATATGGAAGTTAGAAAAAGATAAATACTCATGTTTCAGCCTTCAGCTTATAGAAAACACTTGCATCGATGAAGACAGTGATGAATTATTTTCTCTTCAGCGCAATGCTTTAGTGATAACAATTTTTTTTCTTAAAAGAAAACGTACAGGTCATATCGCATTCCACAGTTAATGGAAGAGTCAAAATGATGAACCAAACAATACGGCTTCACACAGTGAAAGATTAACCGATATTGAGATAAACTGACTTTCAATAAAAACGAAGATCAAGTACATTGTGGCCGACAAGGCTTTTCAAAATGCCACTGTTGTTTAATCCCATATATATATGTAGTATATATATATATATATATATATAAAACCATTTTAAAATGTTACTCTGGGATAATAATGTTGATTAGTCTATATTATCAGTGACTGTTGGTTTACAATTCGACATGTAAGAGCTTGGCATCATGCTTCCATTAGAGTGAAAACAAATGATATGAGTAAACACAATCTTTAGGTGCGGATATTAATTGCTCTCAAAAAGAAGCTGATTCTATACCATAACACAATAGTCTAAAGGGGTTTGATGTTATTATACAAATAATGCACATGACTATTGTGAGAGATCGTTAGTGAAGATGTACCGCGCAGGAAGGTATTTACAATGACCCATCATGCATTGACATTGACATCTCCACTAACATCGCTGGCTTAATCCTGTGCATTATTTGTTTTATGAAATACTCAGTAGGTCCATAAACTCTGAAATTAGCTGATAAAACTTTGTTTTGCTTTACAATGGAGCCTCTCTTCAATCGGGCGTGCAGACATCGGCGCAAATCAAAGCGATCGTTTGTGTTTAGTAAAATGTATTAACCCCTGCACAGAGCACTTGGTAAACAGCCACAGCTCAACAAGCAGTGGAGTTACCGGTATGCTTTTTGTTGTTGTTGTACACAAATTTGCACACATAAGGTGGGCACACGTGACTCATTTCAGCCCCTCTGATAGGCTACATTCTTAAACCTTTATCATAATGGTTTTTATCAGACCACTGACGGTTTATTTAGAGATTGCAATATAAATATTGTTATACAGTGGCAGTGAAATTTTTTCTCCATGTGAAAGAAATGCAGTCTACTAATTAACAAAAAGATCAACACAGCTTGTCACATTTACATACAATACACAATAGCACCAGTGCATTTATAAGCATTAAAGCACCAAATACAATGTTCCTTTGGTTAATTTTAACGTCTCTTGGATCATTCACACCACTTCTAAATAAAGTCAAAAGACAAAGTGGCAATATTGACAATAAAATGACACACCCTGTACGCCAGTTCATTCACATGACACCATCATAAGCTGGTGTACATTGCTTAATGCATGCTCACTTCACATCGCACCAATAAGTCAAAGGTAAGTCAATCCAAGCAAAAAGAAAATAAAAAGTACTCAAGACGTCATTTGGTAACGGCATTTTGTCCTGACGTCACAGCGAACTGCGTAAAGGGATCATTACCACAGAAGTTCTGAGTGAGAATGTCTTCTACTAGTTGATCGTAACCACGGACAAGAATGTCCTGTTCATATTCAACGGACGGCGCACGTTGCCGTGAGTGACGTCACTGCATGTCTTGTAACAGGAAGGACATTAAGGCGCCGTTTCCTCGTAGACACGCCATGGAGCTGTGCTATAACAATGGACACAGGGCGCAATTTACAATGTTCAGCAGACAGTATGAATTAAAGATATCGAATATTTTATGTAGGAAAAAGAGATCGTTTGCAAGTCCAAAAAACACCTGTATGTTGAGCTTGTCTATGACCTTGCATTGGTTCTTGTCAGCTGTCTATATGGACACGGGTACTGGTGACACAGATGGCGAGTACTTGTGAGCGTACGCATTATCAGTGATAAGCTGGAGTTCTGGACAAGACGGAGAGTTGAAACTCCGCACCGATGTACTCCTTTTCCAACTCGTAGTCGACATCGATCGAGGAATGGTATTTTCGACGTCATGTCCCGTTTTTTCACATTGGTCATTACTCAATCTAGAAAGAACATTATCACTTCGTTCACAAGTTCTTTCCTTGGCAGTATGACTCCCTACGTCTCGGTTATCAACATGAGGCTTACTCCGGCTCTCATTTGCAGAAGAGGCCGTTCCGTTGTTTGAATTCACGTTTTCTGTCGAACCATTGGGTGTCCTTTCCGCATCCTGTGGATCCCCAAGGAGCTCTGGGGAACTCCTTTGCGGAGTTGCTCGAATGATTTTCACCTGAACCTTTGATTTGAACCGGATGTTAATGGAAGGTGAGTTGCTATGAGCGCACGAGTTGTTCATGCCGTCCGCTCTCCATGTCAGCCTGTCGGTGATGCATCTTGGAAGGAGCTTGATGAATGCTGACCGGAAGTCTTCCCGCGTAATTGAGTAAATAATGGGGTTACAACAGGGGTTTATAAAGCCGAACCAAGAGGCAGCCGTGTTGACGTAGAACGGCACGGCTTCGTTGTTGATCTTGATGACTTTGATAAGCTTGGTGAGTGAAAATGGTGTGTTACAGATCGTGTAGGCCAGGATCATGACGAGAATAGAGCGGATGGCTTTGGTGGAGTAGAAGCTTGGCGTGTTTTGCTTGCCCCGCTCGTCTTTCTTCTGTCGCCGTGGCCTGCCAGGTGTTCTAGACGTACTGTGCTCAGGTGAATGCCCGTTTTCTTGGCGCGCAAATTCGCTTTGGGAGTAACTCGACACTTCCCCGCTCAGCGGAGAATTTCTCGGATCTCTGTCGACGAAGTACCCCATCACCTGCGGGGGCGCTATTCGCTTTGCATGACTGTTGGCCACTTTATAGATGCCGACGTAGGAGTACACCATGACAAAGATGGGTGACATGAAGCAGATAACGAAGGCAGAGATGGTATAGGCAAGTATCTGCTGGTGATTGCTTTCCCAGTTGATGGCACAGATGATCTCCGCGTTGTCGTAAATCACCCATCGCATTAACGGTGGCGCGGCGGCGAAGACAAACCCGACCAGCCACGTACAGAACACGAGCACTATCGCTCTCCTGTGCATCATCAGGCTGGTGTAGCGGAACGGATGGACCACGTAGATGTGGCGGTCGACACTGATCAGCGCAAGGCTCAACATGGAGACGATGATGAAGCAGTAGTTGAAGAAACAGGCGACGTCGCAGAGGAAACCGCCGAAGATCCAGTCATCGTGCCAGACTGAGACGAGGGAAAAAGGCATAACGAGACTGGCACACCCCATGTCAGTGATGGCTAGATTCACGATGAAGACGTTTGACACCTGGATGGAAGAAGCAGGCAACAAGAAATCAAAATATTGTTATGTAATGATTAATATAAAGACAGATCCATCTTATTCAGTTTTAACTTTGTTTCAAGAGGAGAATTGAATGCCCTCTTCATTTTACAACAAGTCACCCTCCTATAAATCTTAAAATTTTACTCTGACAGAACAAAGAGACTTTCATTCTTTTTGTTCTTCATTTATCAGTAACTCGATCATTGGTCCTTCCCTTCCCTCTGATATCACTGTAAAGGCGACCTCTACTTGCAAACTTTTGGAGCCTTGAGTCAAACTCTAAACTCAAGAAATAAAGCTATACTCTAAAAGACAAATCCAGTCACCGAGACTTATGTTTCTTTTGCGTCTACTTACACATGATAATCTGGACTTCGTACTTCTACATCAAACAATAAACATACCAATCCCGAGTAGCGGCATCGCTTCACAACAATATCACGAGGTAAAAGAGCTGACTTGATGACAGACTTTCAATCCCAAGGAAGACATCACATGAGACTATATCTCTACTAGGATGGACCCATTTGCAACTGTTCCCTTTAACATATCTCCTTTATATGATGAAATTACTGCGCAATTAATTCTGACTCCCCCGGAACGCGTGCAAAAATAAAACAGACATTTTGGGAGAGCGGATGCAACTGAAGCAAACAAGAAACTTGATTGAGTTTGATTTTATCCCAGCTCTTTACGAAAACGTCCGAACTAGCAGTTATCATCCGTGCTTTCTCGCTGATATTCTCGACCATGTGTCTTCTAGACACATATATCCAAGTCACATACTTTCACCGCCGATTGATTATAGTGTAACTCTTCAGTGTTAATAGGACTCACATCAGGATAAAGTGGGCCTTGGGTAGGTGGAGGCACGTTCAAATTATTTGCGCCAACACATTGGGGGAATCAATGTCTTCATTATTGCAGCACTGACTGCCATACAGAAGCCACAGCAAACAAAGATTGTTGAATTACAAATATCACTTCAGCATCAACTCGGCTCATCAAGTAGCTGCTTGTTATCAAAACCTACGAATGAACTGGTGTTGACATAAAGCTTCTCAAGGTTTAAACTAAGATTCGCCCAATCTTTATGTACATCGGATGAAATGGGAAGCTTACACTGTAAAAACATCCGTGTTAGATTTAACACCATGGGTGTTAAATTTAACACCGATCAAGTGTTAATAGAGGACCACACCCACAGGTGTAGGAAATGCACTGTGATGGTGTTGAAAAGTGTTCACCTGACACTTCGTGGTGTTAATTTGACACTGTACCTGGTGATATTTTGACACTGTACTGGTGTTAATTCAAAAATGACACCACATGGTGTTGATTTGATATTTGTTGGTGTTAATATCAATGCTTTAACACCCGTCCAGCTTCAATAAGAGACCACACCAGCTGGTGTTACTGTGGTGTTAATTTATTTTCACATTTTTTCAAAAATCTAGTATTTTAATACAATAATAATAATAATAATAAATCATTTATTAAGCGCAGAAACTATGTCTATATATTCTACTGCGCTTCAAGAGCTCTTAAGTTCCTATGTTGCACAATGCTGCATGGGAAGTACAAAAAGAAATAAGCCCATGCTAAAACAAAAAAGTTTTCACTTTTGATTTAAAACTATTTAAAGTCTGACATTTCCGAATGTCTAATGGTAATCTATTCCACAACCTAGGGGCTGCACAAGAAAATGATCGGTCACCTCAGGTAACTTTTGTTTTGATTTGGGGTATCTGCAATGTCAATCTATCATTTGTACTGCGGAGATTATGGCTATGAGTCTTAGATTTAAAGTTCAATAATTCACTGATATAACCAGGGGCCTGACCATTCAGAGCTTTATAAACCAGCATCAATATCTTGAAATCAATTCTTTGGCGAATGGGCAGCCAGTGCAATTCCTTTAGAAGTGGTGTAACATGAGCAAATCTTGGGAGATTACAAATCAATCTTGCACATGTGTTTTGAACCCGCTGCAACTTAACTATCTGTGAATCCGGTAATCCGTACAACAGACTGTTACAATAATCTAATTTGCTTGTAACACATGTGTGGACAATCGTCTTCATGCTTTCCTGATCGAAATATTTACGGATGCGTCTCAAATTATATATCATATGATATGCTGATTTACATACACTAGTAACCTGAGATTCCATATTCAAATGGGTATCAAAAAACACCCCCAAGTTTCTCACATTATTGGATGGTTTTATAACAGGATCAGCGAGTAATATACCATTTGATTCAAATTTAGAGACTTGCCGTGGAGTGCCAATGACTAACAATTCCGTTTTCTTATCATTTAACATCATTTTGTTTTGTAATGTCCAGGTTCTAATGTACTCAATACATGATTCTAACACAGTTATGCAGTAGTCTTCGTTTGGTGTGTTAGGGCGGAATGACAAATATATTTGTGTGTCATCTGCATAACAGTGACAAGTGATAGCAGGAAACTCCTTTTCAATATTTGTGAGGAGTCTACTTGTGTACAGTGTAAACAGTAGGGGACCTAAACGTGACCCCTGTGGGACACCAAAAGGTACCGTGAACACATCAGAGACAATGTCTTCCATTTCAACTGTCTGTTTTCTACCAGACAAATAAGAATTAATCCATTCCAAAACTTTACCGTCAATCCAAAAATGGGTTTTCAGAGTTTTTGATAGGCAGGAATGATCAATAGTGTCAAAAGCGCCACTGAGATCAAGTAAGAGCAGTAAGTTGATCCTCTGGTCATCCATTGCCATCAGGAGATGATTTTTTAATTCGAACGAGTGCTGTGTCAGTGCTATGAAAATTTCGGTAAGCAGATTGATTGAATGGAAGAAGTGAGTTAGACTCAGTGTTCGAGGATTTGTTGGGTAGCAGCGCCTTCTACTAACTTTGAAATGTACTGAAGATTACTAACAGGCCTCAGATTACTGAATTCTGTTTCAACACCGGACTTCTTCAACAGTGGTTTAACAAGAGCAACCTTCCACAGAGCAGGGAATTGCCCTGTTGATTGAGATACATTGATCATTGATGTTATGACAGGCAATAATACATCTAGATGTTTCATCAATAACTTTGTGGGTAATGGGTCCAATGGACAAGACTTCTTACTAAGTTTCATGATCAATTTCTCAACATCATTCTCAGACAATTCTTTAAAAACTTTGAAATCTACGATCTTTTGATCAAATGGGGCTTCATCAATGACAAATTTGTTCACATTAATGAGTTTTGATTCTATGTCATTATAAATTTTCTTAACTTTATCCAAGAAATAGTTGCCTAAGTCATTGACAAAAGCTGTTCTATCCGTATTACATGGAATCACTGGTTACTTGTTTGACATATTCACAAGACCCTTCACAATATTAAACAGTGCTTTGGTGTTTTCTCTGTGTTCAGACACGAGGTCTTTGTTGTGAGTTTTGCGTGCCTCAAACAAGGAGAAACTGTAAGAGTTTCGAAGTGACACATAATCTTTCCAGTCTTAATATGTAAAATTCTTGATCGTCTTACTTGAATTAAAAATCAACAAGAAGTGCAGTTACTAAGAAACTCTTCCAAAAACAGACTTATATTTGGAAATGACACCCGGAGGTGTTAATTTAACACCATAAATGAGCATCGAAAATTTAACACCAGCTCGGTGTTCACTATTTAACACCGGACTTTTTGCAGTGTACTAGATCTGTGAGCCTATAATGCTATGACACCTCTGTAGCGGGTTTGACAACGTGGGCTTTATAAGCTAGTTCATAATTAGCTTATGTGCACATTGCTACAAAATGACCTTTCGGTTTGTTTGTTTTTTTCTCAGTTGGTTATGGCACTTCATTTGTTTTCAAAGCGTCATAATGCATAATCGTATGCTTGCCCAATGTAACAATATGGAATTCATGCACAATGGTCTGTCAATTGACATTTCGGCAGGAATCCATTTCATATATTGTTTTATATTCAACACTGTTTAATACATGAACAATCTTTATCTATTATTGGCAAATAGAAGGCTTACTGTCAGGTGGATGTGCTAGCAAGCACCTTAAGAATTACACGTATAATCATTGCAGTACAGAATGCTTATCTCAGTGAATTTGAAAATCAGCATGACTGATTATAAATACAAATGACCTTTTCCTGGTCATGTGCAAACTGAAAATGCGAACTGGCTTATTCGGAACAGCTGTCTCGCACATGCGCAGAGCAACATTTTAGCATTAGCGTCGTTGATCTAAACTTGCCTATTGTATGACAACAGCGAGCTTTAGATCTGCTACGTGAACACTGAGGACGACGGTATTCGGCAAAAAAACTGTGCTCTGCACATGCGCGAGAGACCTGTTTCCATTGTCCAACCAGGGAATAGGGCGTCGTCTTAGCGTTCGCGTCACAGATCTAAAGCTTGCTATGTAACTAGGTGACATGATGAAAACGTTGGCATAAAATCTAGTTATAGAAGTCAGCAATGGAGAGTGAAAAGAGATTGCATGACAAGTATTGATAATAATTGAAGGCCACATCAATCGGTAGTCAATCAGCATCTCAGACCATGGTTCTCTACATTTTGGAGATTTAGACCCTGCTAATTAGTATTCTTCGGGAGGTTACACCTACCTGTGATCGGAGTGAGCGCGACCTGGAGACGGCAAGACAAACCATGGCGTTCCCCACGAGCGCCATCACTATGACAACCATGAGAATCAGCGTGAGAAAGATCTGCACCGCGAAAGGGAGACTCATTGAGTTCGCTGTGCTTGCCACCTGTGGTATCCAGGATATAGCAGGGAGGAGGAGGAAGGCGGGGGGGGGGGGGTGAGCGGTAAAGACGATGATTAGGATTATGATACAGATGAGGTTAAAATGTTTATCGTGAAATTTGATGATGTATTTGTACCGCAAGAGATAACATGAATGAAAATGCTGAAGATAATATTCATCATTATAACTTAAGTTTCGTAAAGGTGTATATCGAGTAATCATAGTGTAATCATAATTCAGAAGGGAATTAATTGACTGCAACTTTAAGACACGGAAGAAAAATCTTATACACAATAACAACAATCTCTGGATTTTCAATAGTAAAAAATAAACAAAGGTACATATTTGTACCCATAAAATAGTATGAACAAAAACAAAATGTATGAAATGAAGATACATATCTTTTGAGAAATGAAGTTCATAAAAAATCCAAAAGTAAAATACGTTAAAATTTCTTCAAACCTGATAAAACCATGTGACACACTGTCTTTGACCATTAATACACATGTATTTTTTATGACACACTTCTTTGAAATATTTTTGTTTGAATTTTCAATTCATCAATGAATAAAAGTCTCCTTCCGGTATCAACCAGCTCCTACATCTTTCCACCGCAAATGTATCTAAGACTATATGCCTTAAACTTTATGACGTTATATATTATGACATCATGACAAGGTTCATGAAAGCTTATTCATTCTTTTACAAGAAGTCAATTACAATGAGACAGGAAACGGTGTGGAATATACGATATGAAATGTTTCACCCGCGGGGCGTTAATTGAGCAGTGCGTGGGGTTTCTCCCTCATGGTTTGATCCTGGAAAATGTTATTCACCTATTTTTGTTTTATTTTTTTTTTCTTGGTCAGAAGAAGATCAATTTCACACCTCGTCACGCGAGCGAGGAAGGAGAGCTACAACATTTACATCTACAAGGTTGTGAAGGACGCCATCCTGCTCGGTGACTGTGACTGCTTGGTGCTGCTTGTCTGAATTCTCTGCCATTTCGTCACTGATGATCGCGTTTACTCCCTCTGTTAGAAGTCTTATCCGTAATTTACACCCAGGAGAGATAGCGCAATAATAGTGCGATGTCACGTATTAAAATGTTGCTTCGAAAGTTGACAGGGATGTGAACGTACATTGAACTCATTGCCCTGATTCCTTGAAAATGAATTTTACTTTCATTGACTGGTATCGTTACATGTTATTGGCAATTATGACATACAATAGATAAATGGAATTCTAGTCAGAATCGGGATAAGAATAATGTTTTATTAGCCATCGTGAGAATATGTGGTTTCAAAAAGTTCATAACTCTTTGAGTTGAACATTCCAGATACTTTATTCAGCTGCTATGTAGGTGTAACAAGGCCCACTGAGGGCGACAGAACACATCCGTTTAAGGATACACACAGACGTGTGTCCTGGCTGTTAGTATTCAGCGTTGATCTCTATTGAGGCGCCTCATGAAATGACTTGTAAGTAGGCCATACAGGAAGTTTGTCTTGGAATATCATTTCTCGTACAGAGAGAAAGCTCCCTAAGGACTTTTGATTGTTCCGTTACACATTAATTTTGATTGTACTCGTTGTCATTAACTGCGTGACTGCTTGTTTCGCTTGTATCGCTTTTCGCTTCTGTTTGCATTTTTCCATTGTACTTCAGGAATCTATAGTTGTAGAAATGAAATTCATCAAGTTATAACCATGCCCATAAAATCTATTAAACTTGCTCTTTAATGACGCTTGTGAAACTGTCTATTATTGAGGCGAGAATCAACTCGCCTATAGACAGGTGTCAAATTTAATTAGGCACAAACATGATCCATATCTGCAATCAAGTTTCCTCTCCGTTGCTAGGAAGACTGAGATTTACCGCTTACCACGTGGCAAGGAGGTTAGGAATAGCTGGGAATATTTTTCGCCGGTTGCTAGTTACGAGCAGATGTCTGAAATTAAACCGTCACGAGGGAATAAAAAAGGACTCATCGAACCTCATCCACAACGTCATATTCACTATAAGCTTTGGCACGGTAAAGCGATTGATATACCCAGATCTATTTAACAGCATTATTGCAATAATCGCAAAATTTCATCAGTCACTTGAACAGACAGTTCTCTGGTCGTCATACGTTTATAAAGGCATTCGCTCTAAAATCGTCTAAGTTATTTTGACATGGGTTGATAATTAACATCGCGTCGAAGATCTATGCGTAATGCGTCACTCCTCATTACCATCCCACACCTCACTCGATTTAATTGTAGCGCGGTCTTTGCAAACAGAAGAGTAGGAGGCTGTAATCGTTATTCCCAAATTGAATAAAGCCACACAAAGACATGAGGTGCAACGCCTGAGCTGATGAAGGACAGGGAAAAAAGCCCAAGGGCATTTGAATTGGTTGAATACCCTTCAACATCAACCTCACTCTCTCCACGTTATGTGTCATTAACAGATATTATTTGACCCTTGGGAAAACTTGTTAGAATGCAAGTAACAATTACTGAAATGTCTCAATTCCCTGCTGCGCTAATTATTCGTAGAAGTCGGGACTGTTTGAAATCGTAGCGTGCTTCTGGTCAAATTCCCCGGCTTGGGTGTGGTGATGACTGTGAGAGAGCGTGGCCGTGAGCCCAGCAGTTGCCTACGATGGACATGCTCTTTACGAGTACATGTATCATTGCAAAACTTCATCATCGCCTACAGACGTGACAATCTCATGGTTTGAATCATGGTCGCAAAACTACATTTACGTTACATCATTTCCTTTCAGAAAATATAACTCTGCCTGAACTTTCTTTTCTATGTCTTGCTTCTTATTCTGGTAGTTGCACCTAATTTTTGAATGAATAGATTCGTTCAAACTGTGAGTCTGTGATACGATAAAAACAAGTCTAATACTAGTAACAGACTCTTTTACACACACACACACAGACACACACACACACACACACACACACACACACACACACTTGTGACTTATTATTGGTCAGGTGATGGTTTCAATTTATTGCCTCATCATGGGGTGCTAGAACACCCTGATAAGCAGAGCTAGATGCCATGAGGGTTAGCACGTGTGTATAGATGCTTTGAGTATATGAGTATTTCTTCTCTCACCCCCCACCCCCCCCCCCCCGCACTCACTGAGATGCTCAGCTCAATGACAATCACATTTGTTTTCCTTTTTTTTTTAGTGAAACAAAGAAGTCTGTTTCTAAGGTGATCACTCCTGGATTCACGCAATATGAAAATCAGAAACCCTCGCTAACATCTAACTTTCCCACCTATTTAAACAAAGCCTGATTTAATTTTGTGCGCGAGATAAAGAAGCAAACGTTGCATAACCAATGCCATGACATGATATGATATAGACTATATAACAAACGGAATGCCGAATATATCAAAATAATTCAACACGGGATGCTGAAAAATTGAAATTAATCAAATGAAATCAAGTCAAATTAAAATTCAGTCAAGTTGACTCACAGACATCGATTAAATATTGTAAAGATAGAAGAACAGCAAACCAAAGACCTGTTTAACTATTCCTTCTACATCTTTTTTTTTTTCATATACTGTAAATTTTTGGATCGAATTGTCCTTTACTTTTGTAAGAATAGAAGTAAAATAATCTGTGCAAAAAGAGAAATGTTTACAGAATTTCATTAACAGGGAGACAAGAAGTATTTAATAACGTAATGTTTTCTTTACACAATGACTGCATGCGAGCTATTTTCTCCACTCATTGGCGTGACTGGAGAGACGATTAATCTAATTTCTGACTTACTCTATACATAATCAAATCATTATTGTTTCATTCATTTTCATGTGTATGTTTGTGTAATGATTTTTGTACTTCATAATTCACTTTTCCTACCTTGACTTAATTAGTCATGTGGAATTGGCGCATCATAAATACCCTGTATTATTATTGTTATTATTATTATTATTATTATTGTTATTATTATTATTACTATCATTATTATCATCATCATCATCACCATCACCATCATCATTATCATTACTATTATTGTTATCATTATTATCATAATTATGAAACATAATGGATATCTTCTAAACATCATTAATTTTACATTTGGGGACATTTTTACAGTGGTGATGAATACCGCGCGATATTAGAAACGCAAGGAATTCTATGATTGTGACGTCACCGTGTTTCGTGTGGATACAGGTCGATAAGTCTATACTTTCTTCCTCCTTTGATATTATTATAATTTATTGAGACATTTAGAAATTGCATCTTGTCTGTAAACCAAGGAAACTTAAAGAACCGCACGAACACACAAAGACATGCGAGCACAAACACACACCCACATGTATACACACACAGAGACGTATACATAATTATGCACATTATGTATCAACATAAATTGCTATAACAGTCGGAAGCAACTAAGGTTTGGATGCAACTTTTGTAACTATTTGCAAGTCGAGTAGATTTTTCTATGAATCCCGACCTTAGACAGTTAGAGTGAAATTGGCACTGCCCCCATTTTGGCAGAAACCGTAATAAGAGCAACAACAAAATTGAGTAATGTGTCTGATATATTATCATCGAGAGTAAGAATTTTATCCAAAAGCTGTGGCCAACACTTTGATTGAGAATCCCGACTACAGAAAGTGGGTTTTAGAAATGCGAACTGATAGTGGGTAATTTGCGATGCAGGAGGCACGTGTTTCATCAAATCAACTACAGGCACGGATCAACGCTTTATCTGTTTTCAGATTAAAATTAACCAAATCCACCCAACACCACAAGGCCACTAAACACGTTTCCCGCGTAGTTAATGTTGCTTTAATTGTATGGGAATTGTGTCGTTCGTCCATCTTTAAATGGTGTCGAGCGATGCACTCGTTTACCCCACCTTGACACAAGGACGTAATCGATATTGGATATTTCATTTGCGTCGAGATTCAAATCTGTCAATGATTAGTCCCCCTCCCTCCCCTCTCCTCCCCTCTCCTCCCCTCCCCCTCCCCCTCCCCCTCCCCGTATTAATGAATTCCAGAAGACCATTGCTCCAATGAACTCTTTGCAGTCGGGAATCCTGTTCTCGATAGTAAGAGCAGTTTCGGTTAAAAATGACAAGCAGTGACTCCTCGTGAGGAGGACATAGTTATGAAAACAACAATGAGCAATGAGCACATCATAATGATGTTAATGTGAAAGCGTCCTCATCCTTCTTCTGGCGACAGTGAAAAGACGGTGAAATTCAGCTATTGCATAGTCAAACATACTTTGATTTACGATGCTATAGAGAGGTCCTAATTAGAATGCAGATGCAATTCAGGTGACTCGCGCAAGACCATATTAATGGCGGATGATATATTAGAACATTATGAGGTAATAAACTGAGAAGGGAGAGCCTCTCTTCCACCTCCCTGCTTTGAGCACGTCATGTCTAACGTGGATGGGGATGGAGATGTATGTTACAAGGAAAGAGACAAAGAGGTAGGTCAAAGAAGAGATTTCTAGGTGTAATTGTGAGAGGTAGGTTCAGTGGCGGATCCAGAGGGGGGCGCACTGGGCGCGCACGCGCCCCTCTTTATTTTTTTTTAGAACAAAAGAAATAAAAAGAAAAAATTGGGGGCGCGTGCGCCCCCCCCCCCCCCTTTGATTTTGTAAAGGCGCCTCCCCTTTACGAAATTCCTGGATCCGCCCTGAGGCTGAAGGAGTTTCTGGCACTGGGAATCAAGAATCGTTTTACATTAGCAGCATAGACAAAAATTATTTGAGTCATCCCCTAGAGCATTATGGAGACATTTCACCAACACTGTTCCGCAACATTCTTTATAACTCAGTGCAAGAATCTTCTATACAGTAATGTTGACCTATGTACTTTGGAGAAGAATATTTGGTGGTTTTGGACTGGATGTCAAACAGAAGGAAAAAGGTGCTGAGGATGGATATATCATCAGATGAGGAAAAAGGGGAGTTAAAGTGAAGGCTATAATGATTAAAGAGACACCAAGCATGAGAATGAATGTAATCTTCTTCATAATAGCACAATATGTGTGGTCGATACCATTTGCTGACTAATTTCTAGTCACATGGGGTGAACCGCGAGGGGTCAGCATCATTCGCCCACTTTAGGGTGTGGGTACTGTCATGTGGGGTGAACCGCTTTACCTCTGGTTTTGCACCCTGCTCTTTGCGATGAAAGAACGAAGCGAGATCTTTTGCGTGCGTGAATCGTGACAGCCTCAGCCCACTTACCCGTGGGTCCTCCATCTTTATTTCCTAGCCGAGGGAGAGAGTGGTTTGCCTCTTACTATAATAGAGGAGACTGCATGATTACACGCAACATTGCTTAGCTAGACTCAATGGGAAATGAACCCGAGCTAGTTGATTGCAAGGTGGACGCGTTACCGATTGAGCCACACCACTGCCAACAAATGGCCAAGGTTGGAGCGAAAGCACAGGATGCAGAAGGTGGAGTGAGAGGAGGAACTGTGATGGCGATTCCCAAAGGAGCAGTCCAACGAGACACATCAATAGAATCTACGATGAAAGTACTTTCTTCTATATCTATCCATTACAATGAATTAGAAATACAGTCCTCAGCATGAGAATGCAATCTAATTATTGTGGAAGAGTCTCAATACCTTGAATTTGATGAGAAATAAGATCTTTGTAGCCGTGTACTTTCGTCCTTTTGTCGCATCAGCTCACAATATATCAGTATGCAAACCTGACCTTGTAGGTTTAGGGGCAGAAAAGGTTAAACAGCGAACACTCTAGAAAATTACGGCCTTTCTACTTCCAAACTACTATACATAAATCTATGCATTTACTGAGATGGATCAAATTACTGCGCTCCAATGGGCCGAGACAGAGAGGAAAAGAGTATCCATAGCACAGACTTTAATTCCGTACACGGCACATACAAGTAGTCACATACCAAACTCTGCACATCGTATGTCATAGAGCATAACTAAACAGGTCACACACATGCACAAGCACTTAACACACATATACCACACACACACACACACACACACACACACACACACACACACAACACACAAACATAGTACACAGAAATACACACTGCACACATTAAATACACAACTTCATCTTTGCAAACACGCACGCACACACACACTTATACACCTTCGCATAAAACGACTAGATACTTACAGCTGATGTCGCCTCTATCTACTATCTACGTTAAACGTTAAATGTAAGGCATGGGGGCTCGATGTTTAATTAAGCAAATGTAATTGATAAGAGAGTAGGAAGCCGTAACGTGTTAAGCTCTCATAAACTGAATACAATTACACGATCTTGATTTTGACAAGGAATGTTAACTATCTATTGTATTATATATTTCGGTTGGAAATGGAAAAATGAATGAATGAATGAATGAATGAATGAATGAATGAATGAATGAATCTATGCCGTCGATATAGATTCTTGCCATGGCAGAATGATATCAGCGCAGATGATTTATTTTTTTTCTTCAGGATCACGGCTCAGTTATAAAAATCGTCAATACACAGCAGCAAAGATCCAGTATGTTTTGCCCTTGTGAATGTATCATTTTTACTTTAGTAAAAGTAAGTAACGATTCGTTTCTATGTAGGACACTACTGGCCATGGGACAGGGAAAATTATCTTCTTAATCTGATTGTAATTAATTTGTAATTTACACTAATATATGCGTGTTTTATTTTCTTTGGTTGTATGAAACAATGTAAAATGCAAATCTATGATATTTTTATCTCGAATGCCAATGCCACTGCGTGTGTTTATCACGTCAAGTGGTTTTCTTTTGATCTCCTTAACTGCCTAGGAAACTGACCAAACACTGAAGAATGACTGAGGATAGACTTGATCTTGATATTTTGGATACTCTTGTTTTGATTCAGTACAATGTGCATGGTACAACTAGAACTAGAATATCGTCAAGAGAAAAATACACCTGCTTTGCTTTTATGTAGGTCCCGTCATACTTCTCTTGAGAATTGTACAACCCGATTTCGATTTCGACCAGTAATCATTACAATTACTGCACATATTCTTTCGTATGTCATTGACAAGATACAAGAACTTGTGCTATTATTTTTTACGTAATATTGATATAATAATGACAAGTGTGAATGAATTGCAACTTAAAACTTAAAATTAAAACTTTAAATAAAAACAAAAATAAATCCATATGTTGAAAAATCTGTCAAATCTCCTTTTTCATGCGGAGTACATGTAATAATAAACATCGTCAGCGATGGATCCAGCAATACAATAAAGGGGAGGCGCCTTTACAAAATTAAAGGGGGGCACAAACGCCCCCCCCCCCCCACACCGTTTTTTCTGTTGTTTTAATAAAAATAAAGAGGGGGCCCGCTCCCGGTGCGCCCCCTCTGGATCCGCCACTGATTGTTGCTGTTATCACTTTTGTAAAAGAACTGACAGGCGCATTAATTATCTGAACCATGTCTGTAGGATAAGCATGCAAGGCGATGATGCATCAGGCTCGGAAGCACGTGTGTATATTATCATAGTTTTCGTGCATCCAGCGTTTAGGGGGGTGACTCCGACAAGAAATGACGAAAGATGGCGTTTGCATCTAGCTCACTAATTTGCTGATGAAATAGATAAATAGATACCAAGAAATAAATAAAAAGCTCTTTGGCTGCCAGAATATTTGACAAAATTAACAAATAGATTCACCAGCCATTGCATATTTCACGAAGTAATGTTTTACTCACGAATACGACTGGTAAAATATGGAGAAGGTAAACTGGTAAAGAGTGTCTATTCCCATCGTGTTTAGTCTCATGTTATCTGTAGGGGATCATTTCGAAATAAGTCCCTCATGCAGATACCCTATGTAATTTTCGATGTGTGGCTGCGAGACGAGCATTAATCATATAGGTTTTCCCATTCATTTTCAAACTTTTTTCATTCAATTTCACAAATTTTTACTTCAATTTCGTCGCGGGATGTCGGGAATAGGCCAATCTTACTTTCAAATTCGTCTTTCGTCTTTCATTTTCAAATAAAGTCCATTCAATTTAGTCATTTGGCATACATTTTCGTCATATACAGTTCAAATTCGTCAGTCTCACTCGCAGCACTCAAAACAGCAGGATCGATTTCGTCTTTTGTCAATCATTTTCGTTACATTTTCATTTATATTATTCGTCTCATATCTCTATCCGGTGTGATTTCTCAGTCATTCATGTATTTTTTTGGTAACCGTTCACATTTTACATTCAGGAGTTAACATACACTTAATGTTCCCCCCCAAAAAAAAAAAAAAAAAACACACACCACACACAGAACCACAGATACAGACACACACAAGCAATCCGAGTACACACTGATACAAACAGAGGTAGCGTCTCGCATACGACAACATCTGGCTAATTTGAATGAAAAATTCATTAAAAGTTGTGTGAACAAAAACGAATTTGATCTTCACATTCTGCGATCCGTCAGCGGGAGAGATGAATTTGAATGACAATCGACGATTTTGAATGCTATGTCTTCGAAAATGTTTGACGAAAAACGAATTACAATGACAATACGAAATTGAAGTTAGGATTTGCGTTCCATGTGCTTCTCGGGACGAAATTGAGTAATAAATCTTTGAAATTGAATGACAAAAGTGCGAAAATGGATGGGAAAAGCTATATATAGTAGCCAAGGAGGTCCATGAGCTCCAACGCTACAACTCAGGCCCACTCCTTATATCATAAAATTGACTCTATCTCATGCAATCGTTCCGTACAATGCTGGATCCTGACGTTGAATACAGTCATGGTTACCACAATAATATCCAATCAATCATTCCTTGCCCATTTATTTTTTTTTATCTCTACAGACGATTTAATCAAAATCCAGTCGACAACTCTTACCTATAAAAACATCTGACGCAAACAGACACACTAACAAACCTTTGAAGGCAGAAAAAAAAAAACTGACCTCAATGACTGTTCATTGCAGTGGCGTGGGGTATACGATGAGTAGGCCAGACATAACACAAAACGCGGATATTGTAATGCACACTGATGGCACGGCAGTACAATAACCATTATCTTTAAGTTTATTAACCTTGAATGATTAACATCTTGGCTTATCTGGGCAGCGTGCTTTGCATTTCACTTCGTGATTCTCACCGATAGTGGCCATATATATATCTACGCAGCTATCTAGTGAAGATATGAATTTGCCACAGAATGTGTGGTCTCCGTACGTTCAAGATCGCTATATACAACAGACATGTCAGTGGCAGATCGAGAGGTTTTTTTTTCTTTTTTGTTCAAACCAAAGAAATAAAAAGACCAAAAATTTTTTTTTTTTTTTTTTTTTGGGGGGGGGGGGGCGTGCACCCCGTTTAATTTTGTAGAGGCGCCTCCCCTTTACGGAATTCCTGGATCCTCCCCTGCATGTAGAGTACATTTAGCGTTGGAACAACAACAACAACAAAAAAACCCTTCTCAATAAAAAAAAAAACAACAACAGGTGTATGATCGGAATGTAGTCCACCTACTACAGGGAAACATGTTTGAAAATTAAAAAGAACAATAAAAGGCTGCCGTAAGTAACAAAGATACTTTCTTACACAAGATGAGATTGTGGGGAGCAAAGCAATTTACCTCGATAATCACATGCAGTCGTTACATGTCGATATTATTTTTCGTATTCATCAATGATAAATTAATGGTCGGTGTAGATGTCTGTACAGTTGATTCATAAACTTGATTAGAGTGTGTCCATTCCTCATCATCCTTCATTTGATATCTTGAGCTTCTTTTGTTTCATCCAAAATAGCATCTTTTAGTATGACACAGATTTCACCAACCACGCACACCGAAACGTGGCACTTAAAAATGCGGTCAAGCATCATTTCGTCCATGGCATGCTGTAGGCCTATTTTGCGACTGCACCAATAATAGACTACACGATATACTCGTGGAAACCCCGCAGATATATACGTGCGGCTGTCGAGTATAATATTAGGAAGACGGAAATATCGGAAATTGGGTGATTCAGTACTTTAAAGTGATGATCTCCCTCGTTGCATATGTTCTATTGTTTCAAAATACAACGATAAATATTGATATTTTGTGGCTAATCCATATGCCATTCTTATAGTTGTCTGTGTCAAGATATTCTTCATTATTATGTGGCAAATTAGATAAACTATAAAAAAAAACTGACTTAGGTCTGATGGCACTCAGCCAAGAGTGAAAACAGCCATTAGTAATATGCACGAAACTGCTTATAACCAATCCTCTTTTGTACAATCATTTGTTGTTGATGTTTCGTCTTTGCCCCCATATAACCCACAAAGCTGTCCTAATGGCCGTTATGTTCATTATTCCCATCCCGTATAGTATACTAAGTAACTGCGTGGATGCATGGCTGAAGTTAGCGAGCAACACTCAAGAATATCATTATCATAATCACTGTCAAGTTGAACTCTTTCGCCGTCAACTCCTCTGCTAACAATATGATGAAGCAAAGGGCAAAATCAAAACATTATGCCTGATTTAATGTTAATTCATCAGTTATCTACAAACTAAGGTCGTTTTTCATAAAAGCTGTATTTTATCATATAAAAGACAATATTCTCCCGGCAAAAGTAACATCAATGTCAATCGAAAAATGACGGTCAAATTGCAAACAGTTTGGATTTCATTGTTTTGAAACGAGTTGTGATTGAAAGCCCCTTGACATATTATAGTACAAATGTATAACACGAAACAGACTATATAAGACAATCAAGCTGATACCATTGTATATCTAAAATTGTTTTCATTATGATCTATAGATTGTATATATTCTTAAGAATAATTGGAAATAAAAGGAAACAGCATACTCATAGCTCTGAAAAGGAACAATCCAATAATCATCTTATTTTTGCTGAAAATTTGAAGCTTTCAGGATTTTTCCTTATACTTTCGGCATGGTTTTGTGGAGTTCGACAAAAAGTTCTTTCCTTGGCCGAGAATTTTGGTAACGAATCCAAAATCTAAACCTGAAAGGATGCTTGGCTTAATTCCTCCCCGAACCGAGGTTAAAGGGATTACACATTGTAGTGAGCTTGTGTATCACTGTGTGATACAAGATGGAAGGGTTAAACAATATCCATGGTAACCTACCAGATAATGTCGAGAGGACAGCTGGCTTGGGGAAAAATCTGCGGATAAAGTATAATTTTGAACGGAAGCGATACTTATTCCCCTATGATGAAGTTTGCTGTTAGTTGCACTATAACATCAAGTGAACAAAGTGGGATATCACATTACGCAATAACGGCAGCTCTAACGAGGCCGTTCAAAGTTAAACAGTAACTCTAATGTCTGTTCTATCCGGACAACCTAAATTAAGTGTATGTGGGTCAAAAATAGGTCCACAAAATATATGATGACGATGAAATCCAAACAAAATAAATGGCAAAAAACCTTATTAATCAATATTTTCTCAAATGGCAACTAAACAGACCACAGAACTTGACCACCAGCACTGACCAGCATTGACCAGCAACACAAGACCATTCCTGCTAGACGTAGCAAATCATATCCAGCGATATGGGGCATGACATCCGATAATTCTATCAAAACAAGACCACCATTATCAGTAACTGACCATGCTTGAGATGCCTTGTGAGCACTTGCAGCAGACGACGTCGAAGAAGAAATAAACAATAATCGGTTGCAGCATACAGGCTAATACATACAGTCCTTATCAAGTCATGCCTTGATGCTCCCCGTGATGTTGCAGCGACATCCAGCCATTCTCGTCCTGTCCATCAAAGTGAGTCGAAATGAGGTGAATCACCTGCTCTGTCAACACGAGGAGTGAAGCATCCGTCGATATTTCCTGGGTGATTAAAACACGTCACATATTGATGCCTGCTGTGCCATCTCAATTTGACCACCACTACGGGTTCGACCGCACGTGTGTGAATGCATCTCGCGAATGCGGCTCTGCCAGTACTTCTGCCTTGATTTATCCCGTCTTTCGATAATAAATATCGCATGGTAATCCTCTATCAATAGGTCAAGGCTCCTCGGCAGCAGCCACGATATATCGCCCTCAAAGCACAAATTATTGTCATGACGTAATAATTGTAACAATGGGAAAAAATTCTTGGGGCGAGGAAAGGCATGATAGAGCAATTAAAGTCAACTATCTACATTATACCGAAAGGTCTTGGTAGCGTCATAAAGATCCCTTGACATTATCTGCAACGAAAGTACAATGAAGTTTCTCCTAACGAATACCTCAGAGAGTCTTTAAAGAAAGTGACAGTTTCTTTTGTTTTGTTTTCTCCTAACGAATACCTCAGAGAGTCTTTAAACAAAGTGACAGTTTCTTTTGTTTTGTCGCAAACAAGTTGGAGAGCAGTTGGCAAGGTAACGATCACCATTACTATAGCACAGATGGCTGATGACTGTTGGCCCACGACCAAACGATAACTTGGCAAGGGCGAAAGGGACGCGGTTTCCTCACGATGTATTTCCAAACATGTAATCTACAGTATAATAAAATTATGGTCTGAACGGATTCGTTGTCATTCGACACTTATACCAATCTCTCTGTATATTGTTGTGTACAGATTAGTTTTGAAGCGCTTCAAACATCTAGAAACTTAGACACAGCCGGCAGATTTTCATGCATTCTTCAAGTCGATTTTATATGACAACTCACTTGGAAAGACTTGCCTATATAAAAGTTGACCCTTGTTCTCTTAGTTCGATCATGGATATGACAGGGAATCGAATGGTGTGAAGTTTAAGAATGATAGTAAACTCTGGGTCAACTGGGGATGACATTATTATAGCTGTTGTTGGACGGGGCGGAGTGTATCAAAATATTACGATACCAACGTCCAATTCGTAAAATGTCTAAATTCTGGGCAATTTGTTCATGAAGAAGAGCCATGGTAAGGGATAAGTTTGCCCAGCACTTGATTCAGTAAGAAATATACCGTGTGTTTTCTTCGTATTACAGATGGGGAGGTTTACGACGTAATATGATTTCTAAATGGCCCAGGATTATTGATTGACTCTGCGGTTTTTAGCTCATTTTTGCATCATTTCTACCCTGTGCCTTCTGCTTAAAATGTTTGTTGCTATAGGTGGGGGAATATCTGAAAATTCCCGCAAACTACCCGGACGCCCCTCTATCTTTCTTAGCCCTTAGTGCACTACATTAATTTCCTGTCTACAAGTATGTGTGCAAAATGTGTACATATTTCACTCACTGGCATAGAAAGAGTTAATATGTATACATAAAGTACACGCACGAAATTCTTTGATTAAACTAATGAGAATGTCATTTTTCCTAAGAGTTGCTGAGAAGCCCTGCAGTCAAAACTGCAACGAATTTGAGCAACTTTAATTCGAGTAAAAATATATATATATTGCATTACGAAGAAGGTATAATAGTATGCACTCTGTAATAGCTGACGTATTAATAGCACGGAGTCAGCAGGCATAACGAGCTACAGCAACGTGTAATGGACAGCTGTGTAATATAACGCTCTTTATTACTTACTTCCCGTTTCTACAATGTTGAGGCACAACACTCACTGTATCAAGAATAGAGCCCCGACAAGAGTTTGTAAACACGGCAAAACGCCGCCTTGCCTCTACATAGGTGAATTTGCCAGCAGGTACAGTATGTTATTTGCACAAAAGTAATACCATCAAGCATTCATGGCCAGTGACTGCCATTTCACCTTCATTATTCTGAGTTTGACGTCACGAAAATCACGCATCTCTCCTCCTAGGGCGACATTACAAGGTTTTACATGCCACAAGGAAATTTACTTATTGCTGTTCTCGCTGTGTTAGAATCCAGAGACTGTTAAAGTGTGGGTGTTTTTCTGATTCATGACTAAGCCTAAATCACGCCGCTACTTGTGGTTGATGTCATCGCACTTGAGGGCAGAAGTTTCATTCCGTACAAAGGAGATGTGACTTCCGTGTAAAGTGCGCGTCTCTCAATACTATATGGTCTTAGCACAAATGGGCATCTTTGCCATATCTTACAGGAGTTCTTGAAAGTTCCACACACCTGCTTTTGCTCTCAATGTTGTATCCCAGTCACTGCCATTTAAAGACAACTCGAGGGTCATTATAAGGGAACGAAAGCAGTGGCGGATCCAGAGGGCGCAAGAGGCGCACGCCCCCCTTTTATCGTTGAAAACAAAAGAAATAAAAAGAAAAAAAAATGAAATGAAACCTGGAAGTGGCACCAGAAATATTAGTTGCGCCGCCCCCCCCCCCCCCTTTACAGAATTCCTGGATCCGCCCCTGGAAAGATTCCGTAAAGTCCGTAAAAAGAGCTACAATTAGGGCCTAGTCATGTTCAGCCTGTTTGACACTCAGCAAGTATAAATATATTATTTTGACTTCAAAAATAGACTGTGCGAGATCTTGCTTAGTCCCGCGAACTGCATTTCAGATTGCAAACATAAATATGAGACATTGGCATCGAACCCAGCAAGATGTTCACTGATACGAGAAATCATATTATGGCGACATTTGAGGACCACAAAAAAATAGTTTTTCATGAAAATTACACATTCCATCAACTTGATACGGAACATATTAAAGGGTAGTAATAATTCCCCCCTTTTTTTCCCAAAGCGGTTAGTGTTCTTTCATTACTCTAGAAAAGTGAAAGCATGTTCAATTTTCTTTATGATTTCTTTACATTGTTGTCCACACACGACATCATGAAGTTTACTAGTCTCCTGATCTAGCGGTTCCAACACGAAAACTTTAAAAATTAATAAATTTTGCATCGATTATCCAATTTTTCTCAAATTTTCACTGATGTGTTGTACTAATGTTACTGGCTTCACTCAATCCACATTGCTCTTTGGGTTTCGGTTTCCTTTAAAGAAACTATTACTTTCAGGTCATCCATGTCGCAAGAAGTCAATAAAATGTATATCTCAAGAAGACAAAGGATGCATTGTCTTATACCAGACTCATCTTAAATAATCCCTGCTGTGCCATCTCCTCCTATACAACTCACACGTTATACATCGTAAGGGCTATATGTTGCTTACTTCATTAATTTGAATACTAATTGCCCAATACGTCTTCCGTTGTCAAGGTTGCGGCATTTTATAAGAGATGAGAAAAGTAATTAATGTAGGATTAAGCTGCCACAGCAGAATAGTATACATAATGAGCTCGATTTTACGCAGTTTAATCTTTACTAACAAATAGGCACACACATACAATAGCTATCTATATGTATCTATATTTATTAATGCTACATACACACATGCATATCAATATGTGTCAATAAAATGGATCCTGTTATATTGAAATAACTTTAAAATACCAATTGGTTATTCTTTGTAATTCCATTTTCACTGGGCTTATTACATCGTTATATAAAGCAGGTAATGTTATGGGGGATACTCTGCTTTTGAAAATTTACTAAGAATTTTTACGGCCATGGTCATGACTTTCTTAATATCCCACCTAATATCCTCCAAAGTTTGCGTTTGACAGAATGTATTTCAAACATACATGGTTTGCTACAAATTAATGTGCAGACCATGATTCATAAAATGGCCTTTGGCTATTGAATAGAATCATTTTCTTTGTAGATAACAAAGCTGGTTTCGACATGGAGATTTATGGTTTCGATTTGACTGATGGTTCTATATTTCTCACATACAGTTTACCAGTGGCGATCGATGCCATCGCAAGCCACTTCATCTGAATTCCATGAAGCGGCTTCTTGAAGGAAGACATAATTTTTTGTCATAATTTGTCACAAGCTTGACATCTATACCGACTGTCTCTTAGTGTAAACTATACGTTAGTGTACGTAGTCCAACCTCCAAGCCATTAATGTTACGAGAGAATCAAGTGTGCAGAGCTGCTATCCATAGTACCATTGATTGCGCGCAGGGACTGCAAATGTAGATACATGTACTTGACAAAATTAAGATCGAATGCAAACCATCCTCGCTGTTTGTTTGTTCCATAAATACGACATCGTGCAAACAAATTCTAGTAAAAAGCCACCTCCAGCTTTACTCAGAACACACGAGTTAAACGTTGCTTTCGCTTACTTACTTCGCTAGCATTGGGGAGCATGGTGGGCGTAGCGGGACTCTGACCAGCTGTCTCGCGGTACCCATCGGTAGACACGTTGCCTGCAATCCTGTATGGCATCTGGTCGGGGTCCTTCGCTCCGCTGATCGACAGAAATCACTCTTAAAATGTCTCGCGTATTGTGAAGCCATTAACTGCTTTAAGTCCTTCAGTGTCTTGAAAACGATTCAAGAGACAAAAGGAAATTATTTGGGACATCTTCGTAGCAACAGGCAAGAATCAATGAATTTCCAAGGAGAAGTTCATCTTTAGAATACCCTGATGGGTGCCGGCTTTGATGCAAACGTTCTAATTAACACTCCGCCCAGAGCACCCAGAATATCTCGTCCAATTAACAGTCACAACTTGGGTCATTAAAATCTCAGTTATTGATATGAAAGTTGATTTAAATTGATGCTCGTGCATATCTATTTAATAAGAAGTTCTCCACTGCGGGGAATGTGGATTGAAAAGCCCTCTCACGCTGCGAAAACAATTCGATAGCACGATGACAAGACAAAAACTTGCGAGTGATTACCTAAATGCGACCTCTGCCATCCGCTTTTATCCGCGTACCGCCTGCTGCTGATACAAGCACAGGCAAAGGCAGTCACCCGTCCGCCACGCAGATAATGTCATACCGAGCGCTCGAACCCATCTTAATTACATGATATGTTTTACATGACGTAATTGAGAAAGGGGTAGGAAGGGGGGGGGGGTGGATGACTGTCTCCCATCCATGGGTTTCTCTGGATGAAAATCAAAACGTTGGCTCTGTGTGGCCTTGTTCGCCACCGGGCATGAAAGCATAGTTTTTAATTGTACAAGACCTTCAAGTATGCTTTTCCGCAACAAGGTTGAAGTCTGTTATGCGAACGAGCTCCAATATCTTTGATCTGAGACTGACAATCACTGCATAGACGTTCTGTGTGGACACAAGATTAAAAAGAGGGTGGGAAGAAAAAAAAAAGAAAACATTTTGAAGAGAACAGGAGACACCGTGCACTGTACAGTAGTTTCTAATGTAATATTATGGTGTAACATATTTTCAATGCCCCTTTTTGTGTGTTTGCAATCAGAACAGGTTGATTTTATAAGACAAAATCTTAAACTCATTTATGCATAATTGGTGGTGCTGTTATACAATGTAGATCATTCCCGATTACATTATGTAGTATATGTTTACCTAGGTTGATAGTTGAAAATTATACTTCCGTGTTTGCTAGTTGTTCATTATGATTTCATGTGTACGCGCAGCTAAAATTAGAGCAGCCCATCTGAGCACGGATTTTGACTTTAAGCCAAATCAAGAAATATCAATCAATTATAGTTAATCAATTAGTCAATGTTAATTATCTAATTAATCAGTTTGCATTCGTGATTTACTGCTAGCATGGGGAGCTATAATTGGAGACTCGGAATTGGCAAAGTCCTAAACTGGAATTAATCTTTCAGAATTGTATACTTGGATCTAAGAAAAGGAGGTACTGTACGTAAGAAAAAAAAAACCCTTTGGGAAACGTTCTATTCTAATCAAGCTATAATGCACATACGATAATGTGTATGCCAAATACAGGCCTGTTTTATATGTTTTTGTTTGTTTGTTTGTTTGTTTGTTTGTTTGTTTTTTGCATCGTTCAGAGATATTATTTCAAGACCGACCAGCAACTCGTGTGAAGCGTTGATCACCTACTTTTTCTAGAAATGTTTACAGGTCATATTTACCTTTGGGAGCAGTGATTTACAATATTATTATGTTCAAGATATCACTTTTGATGCATTATGTGTATATAGGTCAGTTGTATATCACAAAACATCCTACCATACAAAAGTTTGGGAATAAAGCCTAAAATGTATAAGGAGATATCACTATTTTTCTCATCAAAACTGTAGACGGTTTAGTCTTGACACATTTATATCATAACTATTGTTCACATTTTGTATATTTAACAATACTTAACAACGAATACACTGGTTCAATTTTTTACATTGGTTGTTTCTATCCCTAACTCACATTTTAGAACTATTTTGAAGCACTAATGCCGGGTTTTTGTTTCATCTGCAAAAGATAAATTATTCCTTTAACGTAACACCATCCTTTGAAGATAATGTTTTGATGGGATAAGCTGCACACGTTTATTGAAACATGACTCTCCTCTCATCATATTTCAGTCTTAAGAGAGAGATGGGATGGGGGGGGGTGGGAGGACATCTGAGCCGGATTACGGCGAAATGATCGAAATAAAACACTTCGGTATAATGAAAAATATATATACAAATATAAATAAAGTTATATAAGCTACGAATCGCCATTCTTTCCATCCTGCTAAATCATTAGCCTACATTATCATAACGTTAAAAAAAGCCAAATCTTATAGTCAAATATGAGGGAAAATGCGATCACGTCAACGCCTTAGCGAGTATCGAGCCCTTGGCATTACAGACGTTTTTGTTTTTTTTCATTTTTTTTTTCATAATGGCTTTCAATATATTATTAGGTGTCATAAGTACATCGTTACCAAAACATGCTTATTTTGAAGTTCTATGGCATCATTATTTGACCTCATTTCTGTAACCCATTTCTTTTCCTTTTTTTTTGGGGGGGGGGGGGTGTCTTCAACTCAGTATGTAATCTCTAATTTTATTGCATTATGGTTTTTCCGACTTCTGCCATGGTTATGTATTATGTGACTTTCGACTTTGCCCTCGTTTTGTACTATTTAATTGTATGACTCTTTTGTAGAGCATGTATGGGATCATTGAGCTCCGAAAGATAGATGACAAAAAGGATATACATTGCACATTTGCACAGTGAAATTATACTTTGTGCACAAAGAATACCTTATTTGAAATCACAAAGTGTTATATTAAAGGAGATTGCATGACATAAAATGCAGATATAACGTGAAAAAAAAATGTTCTCTATATTTATCATCCCATAACTTTTCAGACACAATAAAGGGCCTATATTATACTGCAACTGCCCAAAATGGTTATCACTTGCTTGATTTCGTCTCAATATAGAAAACGGAGTTGGTGCTTGTATATGACAAAGGGATTCTAGTTTTAGTTTGTACAAGGTGAATATCATGTCATCAGTTGCTGCTATTTGGGGCGTGTTAAAGCGCTTTGCATATTGTGGTATGACTAAGCTCTGTTTAAACGACAACATGTGCGAGATGCTGATAGTTGTCGGACGGTAACGTGTACGTCGTAATCACGGACTTCGATGCCTGTAATTGGTCGGGCGTGTAGCGAGGAATTTCAGGTCAATCGAGAACAATTTTCAGACTATAGCCCTTGAATATTCTTGACATGATAAATGCATTTTATCTCTGTCTCCCTTCCTCTCTCTCTCTCTCTCTCTCTTTCTCTTCCTGCTTCTGTGTATTATTGTCAGTACATTATCTCAATCCTACTAGCAAAGTCAAGTCAAAATCGGGCTTACCTCGAGGATAAATTCTTTTTATCTTTTTTTTTCTTTGTTTATAGATGACTGTATGTAATTTGTTTTCTCAATCTTTTACGAACATTTCTCTTTACGCAGATGATACCGCTATCTTTTGTAAAGGTAAACATTTGAATGAAATACAGGAATCCCTTCAGAGTGAATTGACAAAGTTGATTGGTTTGGAATAAATGGTGTGAAAGTTAATGCAAATTAAACTAAAACCCTCTTTTTAGGATCAAATCGGAAAATACATCGTCAGTTACTGAAAGTAGTTTTTTCATGGTCAGCTTTTGGAGCCAGAATAAAATTACAAATATTTAGGAGTCATTCTCCAACAAAAGGTTACCTGGTCTCTTAGACGTACATGAAGTTATATAAAAAAAAAATCTCGAGCTACTATTTGTCTATGTAGTATTCGCTAGCTAATGCGGAATTAAGAAAATGTTGAAACAGTTATAATAATAACTTTGGAATAAATTACCTGAGAAATTGAGGAAGGCATCATCACTTGTTGTCTTCAAATCTTTATTGAAGACTTATCTTTTTTCAGAAGCCTTTGATTAATTTGTTATTTATTTTTCGTGTGTCTAATCAGTGACAGGAGCTCTGTTACATCACAGCGCAGTAGAGTATATTTACATAGTAGCTGCGCTATACAAATTTGTCTAATTATTATTATTATTATTATTAATATAATTTGGCATTACCTTATATCGGAGACACCATTGCATCATTCGGGGCTCTTGTTCCAAAATATTAATGTTAAAACATCTGAAAAATCGAAAGAAGTTCGCCCGATTAGTGCTAAACGCAGATTTGAACACATCAAAAGATGTCTTGAATTTTTTAAGAAGACCGAATAAATAATTGCAAGAATATATAAATAAATAAAATCGAATTCTGCTACAAAAAGGACATCACAGTGAGGTGAATAAAAGGAATTGCTGATGTGAAATTGAATTTTTTACAGTAATTATTACTTTAGAACTATGATCTGTCCAATATATACAGTTCCAGTCAAGCCAGTTACTATTCTGTACACAGCCAAATCAACCTTTGCTGCTTTTATATCACATATTAGTTAATATAATTTGCAGTGCCTCTCTCCTTTAATGCCCGACCAATGTGACCACTTTAATTATGACAAGTCACCGTATAAAAGTGCGACGCTTTCGCTCGCGAACATGAATCAACAATTGTGCGGATGTTGTCAATTTTATCAATAAGGAGAAATGCGGGTCTTGTTGTATTTTTTTTTTCTGGCAAAGCAGTTGGCTTAACCTGTTGTATATAGGGTAAACAAAAACAAATCCCCGGATTGCACAGACTGAAAGTAAAAGAAGAAGAGGAGGTGGATGACGTCGCTTTAATCGGTTTAAAGGTCATTTTTACTCGAACGATTCACTGCTTAGCAGGTCACCCATATATCACTAATCCAGTATATTAGTTAGAATGCTCACTCCCTTAATAAAAATGCTACAAAAATCTCCCATGTAATTCAGATTAGGCCAAGAAAGCACTGAAAGACTATAAAGACTGTGTGATATATTAAATACCTTCAGAAGAAACATGCAAATAGTTCAGCATTCCCGTTTATCTTATTACAGAACAGAAATATCTTAGGGAAGTATGGAGGGATATGAAGGTGTAGTATTCCTATGACAAGCTATAGGTCTTGAATGTCGACATTAAAGTAGATTATATTCGGCGAGCATGAATCATACTCGCAGTAATCTACATAAGCTCTCATAACAGCACATCCAAAGACCAACTGCCAAGTATCATGTTAGTCAACATAAGCCTATACGTACAGGGAGTATTGCAAAATATGGTTTCTATGCACGACACTGCTATGGGGGGGGGGGGGGGCGCACCCTGCACCCGCCCCCTCTGTATTATTATTTTTTTAAACAAAAGAAATGAAAAGAAAACAATGGGGGTGCGTGAGCCCCCCCCCCCTCCTTTAATTTTGTAAAGGCGCCTCCCCTTGACAGAATTCCTGGATCGGCCCCTAGCTGTTTAGCACACCAATACGTCTTCCCTGATTCTTCTTTTTCCATGTCGCAGCTTCGCCATCATTCTCCGATGCGTTATCTATGTTACAAAAAATGTGTGTTGAAACCACTCTTCCGAATTGTATGGGACTCTTTCTAACCTTTCACGGGATTATCAAAACGATACATTGACTGATGGCGCATGCTCTATTCTCTGACGGACATGACCTATACTGTAACAAGAAAAAGCGCAATACCAAGGAGATTAATACAGTATGTTGACCTTTTAGAGAATCCAGAATTACTCTTGCCTGCAATTAACGGTATATTTGATTCATATCAACTTCAGAAACTTCGTTGGTTATTAAAAAGAAATGATCCATCATTTTCCTAGTCCTTATTCTTCATTTCAATCATCTTAGTTGTATACACGAAAGCCTTGTGGCCTTTTGAATTCTTGTTATAGATATCGCAAACATTAATTTCTGATGCTATTAATGTTATTGTTACCAGTTCAAAATAATGCACAATTCCACAAGTTTTTCTTTATGTCACGTCCAATTGCAAATAGATTTCAATGTTCCGTCTGTTAAACTATGTAATGCCATTCTAATCATAGAGTGGAATTTACCTTTAAATACTGACAGCATTTTAATAGTGATTCGTCCCCTAAATGTGTGTCCAGTCACAACATAGTGAGAGAAGGTGTCTATTGGTGAACCTGTCTGTGGTTTGATTTGATGGCCGTGAGGTTTGCTGGTCGAACAAATGAGTTGAATCCTGTATATGATGTAAAGACGTAGTATGGTCTGAAGGTCAACGATCGCACGACGACTACAGAAGACGACTACAGAGGGCGCTTTTCACTCACAAAGACACGAGTGAAATGTTGTTGTTGTTGTTATTATTTTAATTTTAAAGCGTGTATCATTCAGTGTATCATTCAGTGATAATGTATACCAGTAGTCTCTATTTATAGCTGTAAGCAGTTCATGTGCTTCGTCATCCAAGCTGTTCAGCTAAAAGAGCAAAGGCAGCAGTCAAATAAGTCAGAATAATGCTTTATATGAGGTGTATTTAATAAAAAAAAATCTTCCGTTGGATGACAGAATGAAGATCTATATCAAAGTCGAACGAAAGACATGGTGATTGATCCTATTATTATATATCAATGAAGAGAAAAAAATAACAGTATGCGGCTGAAAAAAAGGCTAAAGTGTTATGGCGCACAGATACAATAATGATGAAACATTTCCTCAATTAGGGTCCTGACTGGATGAATAGGATGAGTTCATGCACCTGTAGTTGCACAGCAAACAGCAGCAGGTTATGAATATCGAAAAGTGTGTTGTCGTGTCGTATGACACAGGTGCGGACATCCCAGCATGTAATATCTGCCAAAGACAACAATATTCTTTCCAGCCTGCAAGAGTCACTGTGTGTGTGTGTGTGCGTGTGTGTGTGTGCGTGTGTGTGCGTGTGTGTGTGTGTGTGTGTGTGTGTGTGTGTGTGTGTGTGTGTGTGTGTGTCTGTGTGTGTGTCTGTGTGCTCGTTAGGGAGTCTGTGTGTTGTGCCTGAAAAGAAACGTTTGCATTACAGTTCCTGGATGACAAAACCAATGCGTGTGTGTCATTAACCAAAGTCAACACACAGGATGTATATCAAAATTATCAACATAAGTCATTAGGTTGTAATCATTGGAGTTCATTGACCTCATGTAATCAGCACTGACCTCGACTTTTTCCATTCATTACCAAATCAGCTGTGGTTGACGTCATACACGTGGTTCAAGTGGGATGTTGGAAGCCACAGTTAAAAGAAGCGATGACAATATTTGATATATAGAGTTTGGTGATATTATTGCCAAAACGTGATGTAGCAAACTGACGGTTAACGACATGTAAAATGATATTATTTTTTTTTCTCAGATGGCAAGAATCTCTCTCCTTTTGTGATGAATGGAACAGTTCTACACAATGTAGACTTGATAGATAATGTTTTGTGATGGATAGTTTAATCGTTTTAAAGAACGATCTAATAAGTTTGTTTGCTGTTTAGAAAATCTAAATTTTTGAAAATATGACTACGGAAAAGGGTGAATATACTTTATAAGATCGATGAAATCTTGGACGATTATCCCCTATACAATTGCCGTTCGCTAGACTCTTCTGATTTGACCTTACGATCAACGAGTGGAGTCTTTATCTTCAAAGGTCAACAAGAGGTGGCTGTTAAAATAAAGGGAAGTGCAAAAGAAAACGAAAGAGATCATTCCTGTATAAGCAGAAGCTCAATTCTATTTTTACCTCGCAGATTCTCATCTCACAGGTTTTAAAACCCTATATATGTGGAAAGCCGTAAAGAATTCACCTCACTGCACCTGATATCATGTCCCTGCTTACAATGGCACAGGACCCTAGCTTGCTATGATGCTATCACTCCGTGAGTCAGATTTTCGGTTGCCATGGTGATTATATTACCTACTTCCCATATTAACCTTGGACCAGATTAGACTTTCAATGAAGTCCTCTACTTTCCACTTGTATCCAATATTGACTGGTTAAACTTGTTGGCCAAAGAAGCCAACACCCGAAATAACTCATCGGCAAATCACGTCCGTTCACTCATGTTGCTGTTATTGACTTAGTTGTTCCAGATCGGGTTCTTTTTAAAGGTTATTTCGTTACTTTTCACTTCAGTCATTGCTTCCATTGTTTAGTCTTGTTTTCCGAATTTGACCTCGTCTCATTCTTTGAATTCAATATGAATAGTGTGATTATGCATATTGAAAGTCAAAATAGTTACTTCTTTAATCCTTACTGTGCTTTCTTCGTTGATTAACTGGCACACACCAGGGAGCGCTCTCTTCTCAAATGAGACAAAATGTCAAATTGATACTGATTGTCAATTAATAGATTACCTACTCCCCACTCTCATAAGTAATACAGAGATTATACAGACACAAATAACTAGCTAATGAGCTATATCGTAATATGTATAAATATACCTAAATATTCGATATAAAGGGAGAACGACAGATTGCTATAGAGAAAAAGAGCTAGAGACAAGGTGAAGGGAAGCCACGGGTGATTTCTCAGACTAGTGACTAATTTGAAGTCTTACTGAGAAATAAAGGGCGATCAAATATCGCTGCCGGTGTGGTTAGATGCGTAATGTAAAACAGCCATATGCCACGTGGTGACTTACGATCAACACTAAGCAGTCTGACAACACATCAATCCTTATGGAAGACACCTTATATTAAATGAACCCACGGAAGCCATCCTGCAGTGCCCTCGATTGGAATGAACTAACATCCGGGAACTCTCCTTCATCATACACCTTGACGAAACACATTCTTCTTCTTCTTCTTCTTCTTCTTCTTTTCCTGGCCTAGTCTTCGATAATTCGTTGTATATCACAAGGCGGGTTAAGAAAGCAATACATGAAGAGCTTGTTTGCAAAAACCGATACGTCCATATTTGCCAAATGGAGATATTTGCGAATAAAGGTCAAGAAAAACAAAGAGAATAATAAGAAAAAATTTGCTTCTTTTGACCATAACTTCAAAAATGTACCTTTATAATTATGTAGTGACCAATATATCATTTAAAAGGTATTATTTTGTACTTTATGACAGAGACCGTACTTCAAAATCTTCAAAAATGGACTTATCGGTTTTTGCGAACAAACTCTTCACATCAATGAATATGATATGCACGCATTACATTGTGCTGTACCATAACCTTGCAAGACAGAACAAAATACCATCAGACATTTTCAAGAAAAATCTTACTTTTGGTCATCTTTTCTCTGTGTAAGAGGCAATTTACCACTGATGATACAACAAAGCCACTTGACAAGCTGGAATAAAGATTTCATAAACGATGATGATATTCGATGACATACCGTAATTGAAACTGTCATCATAAATTCGTCCTTACAGAATGATAGATCTTGTTTGACACCTAGATTGTTAGGTATTGAATCATAAATACTGTCATATTTTTATCATATAACGGCACGCAATCAAAAAACTTCGTTGAGGCTTTCACCCAACTCGGGTCTCAACAAGAAAAATATTCTGGACGCGATGTGTCCCTCCCAGAGATTTCTCCGCCATCTTTATGTACGTCTCAGCAAAATGCATTGTGTTTGCAAGATTACATTACTTAAACCTTGCAATGTGGCAATGTACTGATAAACATTGCGTGCATTGAAAGGCGACAAAATGCATTCATGATAAAAGCTGGGTATTATACGTTTCTATCCTTGATTTATGTTAACATTCGTCAATAATTGTTGTTTTCTTCCTTCCAGACATGCTAGAGATGCATCCGTGCATTCAGCATTTTCAAATTGATCGCAAGTTATCTGTATTTATATAGCATATTAATATTTGCTGGAAATAAATGTCACTGAACTGAATTGAATTGAAGTGATCTACATTGTATCCATGCTCAGCCGTTAAATCGTGTAGGTAATTCAAAGCATTTTTACATTAAACTCACCTAAACGAAACTCTTAAACTTGATACTCCTACCCTAACCGCCACCATCACGTCAGAGTCGCACTTCTGTTACATTTTCACCAGGTCTGCCGAATAAGAACTTATTACCTATATATAACTCAGGTCAACCATGCAGTATATGATAATACTTACACAATGCCCTGGAGACAGGGGAAGGGAAGGAAAAGTTCTATCAACTCTTCTAAATGACCAAGGAAGAAAGAAAGAAAGAAACGATGTTATGAAAACTGTGAGATGGAGCCATGGGTCAAAACAAAACATGTATCTCATTATATGCCTTCTTATTCTGTTTCCACTTTACCTTCTCACGAATTCACACGGGATTCTTATCTGGGTTCTTTACTCATCGGATTATTAAGTGCTGGAAATAAGCTCTTTTCAAAGAGCTCATCAATACCCTGAACGGCAATAGCTGACATCACTATAAGCATGAAGGACTCTAGAGGCGGAATGTTATACTTGACGGCGAAGAAACAGGAATTTTCTTTTCAGTTCCTTTTCATCCTTGGTGAATGTCTCTTCATAAAACCTTGTAAAACTAAGGAACTTTCTTTCTAAGACGACTTTTGACAACTTAAAATTCGAAACAAACAGTTGCAGATGAACAACAAAGGACTAAAAAAAAATTATGCCACCTCATGAAATACTAGCACTGTATATCAGAAATAATGGCCAAAAAAAATATGTATATATCATCAAACCACATGATGCAGAAATGTAGCTTCTGGGTTCTAATTCCACACCGATGCCATATTGCGAAAACAATATTCGTGTTTTTATCTTCGACACATTCCAGGCACCGACCAGTCTGACATTCGAATACGGATTTATTTTGTGATTGTTCCTGTCAGTCCGAGAGCGGTAAAGCGCATCTAATTAAAGACATGGTCTACTTATAATGTCATGCCACTCTAATTCTAGGGAACTGTGTTATTACAGAGTGAATTTCAAACAAAACGAAGGATATGATTCTCATGTTAATGGAGAATAAACTCAGAATCTTGTGGAATTTCAGTGATTTGATAACATTTTTTTTATATTTTCTGCCAGACTGAGAAATTGGTCACAAACACACGTACAAATTGTGATGTTGTGATGTCATTACATCATAGCTATTTGATTGATTGTAAGCAATAATAACATTTATGTCTTCATTTGATTGTGTTGCATTCACATCCTCTATACCCCTCAATGTCATTATTTGTCAGTTACGACAAAAAGTATGGAATTATCTCTTTGGTCTTGGTTTTTTTTTTTTAGGTTTATCTAGTTTTGAAAAGAGGATAGTTACTTTCAGAATGTTCACGTCAATAATTAAAACTATTTAATGAAAGAAGAAATATCCGTTTTAATTACAATTTCCTTCACTGTTAAATTGGTCTTCACGTCTTCATGACATGTCAATTTATTTCGTTTGCACATTCGTGACGTCATGAAAATCATGTAGTGTTGTGATTCGTGGAAGTCGTATCAAGTTGCTAGCAAAAAATGAAAATGTCTTTCGAGGGACTGGCGATATTTGACAGGAAACGACTTAAATCCTTTAAGTCGTATTACTTTTTTTCTCTCACCCTCTCCTCACGGTTCAGGAACCATAGCTCATACCCGTATCCATTTAAGCAATGAAATGAAACCAACTAAATGAAATAAGTCTTTCCGCCATGAAATCAAAATTAAATTTTTCGCTGTGCATTGGTCACGAATAGCAACAGTCTTCACAGAGAATGAAAAAAAAAACTAGATGACACACCTCGGCAACTAGCCTACATCTGTCGCTATATCGTAGTCTTTATAATCATCAGTATTTTGTCACTTCTTTCTTCTTTCTCGGATAATTATGTTGAAGTAATTGTTTCGTTACATATGCTTCAATATGCATAAAGTTATATTCCCTAGGTATTCAGTGAACAGTTCCTGATAAATAAAATTATTGCTTATGCTTAAGGCTGGCTGTAAGCAGTGTTCAAGGGTACAAAGTAATACACATACCAATGAGATGATTATTGTATAACGTTTTTCATTTACGTGAATGCAACTTAGTGTTAAACTCTAGAAACAGTTAATCACGGAAATTATAATAATATGTTATATATTGAAAAGAATAATAGGAATACTGAACGCTTCATTTGAAGCTAGTTTTACTTCTGTCTATTTGGATCCTATTGTAGAACAATGGAGGATCGGGAAAATGGGCTTACGTCACGAGCTATACAGCTCACGAGTCATACATCCCACGAGCTAGACACTAGGTTCAATAAGGCCCATGAGCTCGACACAAGGCAAAAAAGGCCCACGAACTCGATATTACACCACGGGGCCTAATGTGCGTAGTGTCGATCTCGTGGGCCTTATTTGCCTGGTGTCGTGCTCATGGGCCTTAAATTGCCAAGTATCTAGCTCATGGGCCTGTTCTACTTGGTGTCTCGCTAGTGGGCCTGTTTTACATGTTGTCTCATTCGTGGGCTATATGACTCATGGGTGTCAAGCTCGTGGGGTGACCCCCAGAAATATGATAGAGCAGTCAAAGGTTCCCTTCCCCTTTAAATATCAACATGGCAAGTAGCAGGAATGAAAATACAGATAAAAGTTTTCTATTACATCGTAAAACTGATTGGTTTCTTGCTCAGTCATGATATTCCAGGAAGGGGTGGGTAGGTGGGGCGTGGGGTGGGGTGGGGGTGGGGGGGGGGGGGGAATCATCGCTTTTTTAATTCCCTCTCTTTCTAAGATACATCTGTAGCGGCAACTGATTATTGTTTGAGGCTGCCAGACACTCAACACCCTCATCCGACGGGAACTGTTGATAATAAAAACGAGAAATTTATGCACACTGATTGCACTTGAAACAGGGCCTTGATTCGAAATACAGCAGCTGTACGTAATCATTAAAGGGAAGGTAAACCCAAAGAACAATGTAGATTGAGTGAAAGCAGCAACATTAGTAGAACACATCAGTGCAAGTTTGAAGAAAATCGGACAATCGATGCAAAAGTTATGAATTTTTAAAGTTTTGATGTTGGAACTGCTGGATGAGGAGACTACTAGAGGTTATGACGTATGAGTGGACAACAATACAAAGAAAATATAAAGGAAATTCAACAAAAAATCACTTTTGTAGAATTGTGAAAGAGCAATGGACCAACCGCTTTCAGAAAGCAGGGGGAATAATTGCTACCCTTAACATATGTCAACATCAAGTTGATGGAATTTGTAATTTTCATGAAAAATGGATTTTTGCAGAACACACTGCTATAGCTTCTGACCATCCGAGCATTGAGAATTAGGGGTTTCACGGACGAACACTAAACTAGGGCTTTCTATAGCTCAGTCGGTAGAGCACCGGGCTAGTAATCCGGAGGTCTCGGGTTCGAATTCCGATGGAATTCCATGTTCTTTGCTCATTTATCCATTTATATTTTATATACATTTTTTTTCTGGTCAGTTTATTCTGTCTTTATTTGTTACATATCAGAAAGCTGCATCACTCCGGTGATCCCTCACATTTATCCCCAAGTTGAATCATCCTTCAGGTTTATGCCAGGTTTAAGTGTGTGCGTGTATGTCACACACAAACACACTGCTATAGCTTCTGAAAATCCGAGCATTGAGAATTAAGGGTTTCTGGGACGAGCACTGCACTAGGGCTTTCTATAGCTCAGTCGGTAGAGCACCAGGCTAGCAATCCCGATGTCTCGGATTCAAATCCCGATGGAATCCCATTTTCTTTGCTTATTTTCCACTAATATGATATATAAAGAGAATAGCAAATCTAAGTTTGATGTCTCATTGAAAAAAAAAAATGTTAAACCTCCAAGCTTCGTAAGTGCATTACATAGGTGGGCTGAAATCAAATTGGTCTAAAATGAAACATAGGCCTATATGCCCATAAATGCATCATTATATAGAGTTGAAAGAAATTGACTGTTCTACAACCCTAATGAGTCGTTTTATCTTTGTCATTATTGTTCTCATTGTTAAAGAATGAAAAAGTGAATGAAAAATATATATGTATTCATTGATAAAGTATAGGCCCAAGAGTGTGTAAAAGAAAATACATGCATCATACTAATTTCTAAATTCAAGAAGTGTGCTGATATTTGGAACAGAGTACATGTGACCCTGTACTACAAAACAAAAAAAAAAAAGTCGCCAAGTATGAAATTTTAGTTAAGGGTAGATTCTGAAAGAGCAGACTCTAAGCTTTAAAATGATGTATAACTCAATTCAAATGGATTCACCTAACCTATCTAAATACTGGAAAGAAAGCACACACTCTGGAAACGTGTGAACTGAAAAAAAGAGGCTCTGATGTACAACGTCTATTCAAGCGCTTAATCTTTACTAAGCAGTGCTAGCTATGTGATGAGAGGGACAAAACACAGGTTGTAAACAACCGGAGCGACAACCATGATGAAATTATCAAATTAAAGTGAAATTGAATTTGCTCTATTCACACATTCCGACCATAATTAATGCCAAATTTCAAAGTAGTAGCATTATCCTTTCAAAAGTTATTAGACTTGAAAGTGAAGAGTATGAAAAGGATTTCAAGAAATGAAAGGGGGCCTCTAAGACATAGCTGATCATTCTAATTTCCCCTAAAAAGGGTTGGAGAAAAACTGCTCAAAACGCACTTTCCCATTCATGTTATGATTCCAAACTTAAGGATACCATAGAAGAAGGATAACTCTTTCATAAAATATGAAAAACTCAAGATTGACTAGGTTAACCTATTTCACCTTTTTTTAGTCCTCATGTAAAGTCAAGGGGTGCAACTTTATGTTCGTTTTGTGATGCACGGTCACATATCATTATGAAAATAAAACAATATAACATTTCATAATAGCAAAAAATGATGAAAATCTTGGTTGTTGTTGGGTTTTTTTTTTTGTCAACGCATCCCAGCCAATCGATATCAAGGTGGACTTTAAGCAAGGTACATACAACTCTCTATAACCAAAACCTTATCAAGCGAAGCAAAAGTGTAACATCTACATAAATAGAACTAAAGTAAGACACTGAGCATTTATGAATCTAGGGCTGTACGTTACAACTACTGTTTTAACACGTCAGCGTAAGAAATAGATTTTATATCAACGTAACCAACTTCAACTTTGAAACACACAAGCTAGCAAAAGAATCCAAGAAACATTTTTCTCAGTCTATAAGTAGAGTAAATAATCTAGAAAATCTCTTTTCACGTTACAGTCATATTGCCAGAATACCGATTTTTCTTTTTTTAAAGTTTCAGTCGTGTTTCCTTTCTTTCTTCTGGTATTTTTGTCTGGAGAGTCTAATTCTGCCATGTCTGCTGTTTGTTGTCTTTTCTCTCTTCTTGGCCCTTTTCTTTTCTTCAGTGGGCCAGGGGTGGCTGAACATACTGACGACATTTAACTTTTAACGTGGTCAAGGACTGCATGTAATTTTTCTTAATACCTGAACAAAAAATGAGTGCTAAGAAAGTACGTCTGCACATATGCTGCAACCACTGTCAAAAGTGCTCGGTATTTGATCGAGTGCCGGTCGAAGCGTTATCGAGTTTAGTCGAGTATCAATCGATAGCAGTCCTGTATCGGTCGTATAGCGGTCGAGTTATTCATGAAACTGATGAATCTTGGATCGAGATGATCTGAAATCAATCGTGTAGCATTCGAGTATAACTCGAGATGATCGGGAACTGAGCTCGGGGGAAAATCCGTCCCGACCACACTAGATTTCTATACGACCGATTCCCGATCAGCTCGATCTCTTCTCGATCACTACCCGAGCTGTTGGTGTTCGGGCTTCCTACTCGAATATTTTGGACATGTCCAAAATTATCGGGAAGGAAGCAGGAGCGATGCCGATCAAGGTAGATCGACCCCGAATACCAATGCCGAGCGAGCCCGACCAGGCCAAAAAAGCTTGATCGGGATTGATCGAGTTGATCTGATCGGCAGTGGGAACGCACCATTATACTCACTTAGAACTATTTTACTAATTCTTTAGTGCTCTCTGTAAATACACCAAACGGTTAGGTTTAGGCCCTGATGACAACTAAGCCACCTATTCCAAAGTGGTTCGGTTGGAAGTCCACGATCCTTGTACGATTTATTCTCTGGGGTGCTATACGTGTTTCTTTTACGTTTCTAGTACAACGAGTATGTGGAACAGATTATAGGATTATGATGGCTAAATTGGGTTTTAAACGGTAATAAGTGTTTTTTTTTTCGTAATCCTCCTGTAGAATCGCATCCAAATTCATCAAAACAAAAATCCACATTATCGCTCCTTAACCACTGACCTTCTTTCCCATGGGAATCTGGTGGTCATAATGAATATGTATATACGAAATTAGGGTACCTTAGAATTTAGTATTACACCTGTTAATATTGGTGGATTTCCTTCACAATTTCACTGATTTGTTGTTTTTTAGTCATCGTTTTGACTGTACGTTCATCTTTCCTTGGCAAATATTCTCCCCTGAGTGAAGGCACCGAACATCCGTTGAAATCAAATCGATATCGACTCGACTGCCTGATACAGCCCGATTACCTCCCTCATGCATGACTGACGGCAGGCTTCCTGACTAAAACACACAAATTGAAACCACTAACCTCACCTCATCTGCGGCGCACAAATCGTGTACTTATTTATATGTATTTATCATACTACAACAAGTCACATACTCTTGCCTCAACGCCAAAAAATGCTCGTGCACATACTTCCACGTGATTTCTGTTCTGAAAAGTAAAAGAGTCTTTAACGCCTAAGTTGTTTTTTTTTTCTGAATAGCTTAACGTAATAAGCCGTTGAAGTTTTCAAAACACGCAAACGATTTGTCAACGTGTCAACTACATTTTGATTATGAGAAGCTATAATTCATCCAAACACCTAATAAAATACAAAAACATGCTTTCAGATCGACACAGAAATACATTAGGAATAACATCGATCGCCCTTTCTCACACTCTCTCTTTTTTTCATAATAATATTATAGTGTGCACTTTGGCCTTTAAAAAGATAAGAAAAGACTTTCAAAAGGATCATTGTAATCGCAACGCAATATGTTTCTTCACATCGCATTCAGTGGTATTGGCGAGCACGCAACGAAGTAATCGACGCTGTTCGAGCAGAAGGGGCTAGCCGTCAGCCAATAGCTGCGGTTTGTCGCCTTTGGGCGGCGCCGCGAGTTATGTGTACACCTGCCTTTTTCGTATCGCGTGTGCGAAAACGAGAGCAGAAAAACCGACGAGACGAAATCGTCCCCCTCGATTTCGACCCTAACCTGAGTTACCAAACTTTTTGGGCTCTCAATCGGTATGCCCTCTGAAGCATAAAGAACTTTTTGCCCGCGCGCGCCGATGATGATTACGTCCTATCAGGAAGGTGAAGAGGTAAATCAACCTTACACACGTCTTCACCTTAGCTCTCGGCTTTATTTCGTTTAAATTTCGGAAGAATGAGTAACTGATTTACCGCAAAATTTGCAGTTCACCTGACATGATCGAGAATTTGATTTTATGGGCACAACGTCAATTTTTCTGCAATCTAAAAAAGTGAATCAATTCCATTTAAGATAAAATAACTATTTCCTATAAGGTCTACCCATTTTCTGTTGTGCTAAAGCTGTCAAGTCACACGTGAGATCATTCCTCTTTCGCGATTAAACCGCAGAACATGTCGCCGGAATTGAATTAAATTGATAGACTTGAATTGAATAGAATGATTTGTTGTTCAAAAATACGAATGTGGAAATGTTCTTTCCCCCAGCGTTACGTACAAAGAGATAAAAGAGAAATAACAATTATTCAAAGAACATCATCATGCATGACACAGTAAAGAAAAAAATCTAACATGATCAACTTTGAAAATGCTGTAACATACACCAGTCATTTCTTGAAGGCCCGGTTGAATCGATCGCCATTTGCCGCCGCATTGAAAAACCTAATAGCCCAGGCCTGCTATTATAAATTATGGAATAGAATTGCCAGTCAGCGAAAATGTGTATCCTGGCATACTCAGAACGCCAGTGGCCTGAGATTGCATTCGAGATTCTTCGGCTGTGTTAGCTTTATCGGTGATCTCTCTTACATAAAGATCACTGATTTTAAAGGCATAACTTACCATTTGCAGATGAAATAAAAACCCAGCATTACCATGCTTCAAAATAGTTCTAAAATGTGAGTTAGAATAGAAACAACATACTGTAAAAAATTGAATCCGTATAATATATGTTAAGTATTGTCAAATACACAAAATGTGAACAATAGCTATAATAAAAATGTTTCCAGACTAAACCATCTACAGTTATGGTTTATTGAGAAAAATACTGATATCTCCTTATGTTTTAGGCTTTATTGCGAAAATTGTATATGGTAGGATGTTTTGTGATACAACAGACCTACACGTATACATCAAATGTGATATCTTGAACATTTTTCATTCGATGAATATGTGAGAGATCTCTAGTTTACTTCTTGGTATCATTAAAGGCAAACTCTGATGAGAATGTCAAATTTTAATAAAATGATATGAAATGAAAAAAAAAACAGTGGAAGCCTAATCAAATCCTCAAAGCAGGAAAAATTATCCAAAAAAGACGTTCAAATGTTTCACAAAACACTCACATTCATGTAGAATGGACGAGGTCACGATCTCACTACTGAACATGTCAATGTAGTGATTTCGTCAATGATACAGCAATTGCAACTTCGTCAACTTTACAAATTATCACCATACCATCTCATTAAGTGGTGCATAAACAGTTTGAGATAAAAGATATCTGCATTTTACCATCTCCGAAGTTCCTGGGATCAAACACTGCTGAAATTTCCTTCAGGGAAATCAAAAACTATACCCTTGGTGACCAGGGCAGTAATGTATACTGCACCGAAATTATGAAATAATGTCCCTCTGTTTGTAAAGGAAGCAGCTACAGTTAGTGAAGGTTAAAAACTCAGCTTCTGAAAATGCTTCTGAGGTTTCAGTCTAATGCGCAGTATAGTAGCTGCCCAATGTAAATGTCCTCTGATATTGTCATTATTTAGTATTAAAAGCTTTGCTTTCATAACAATCTGCGAGTTAACGGTAGTATAGGCCAGTAAGAATTTCGCAAGGCTGTACAATGAGGTGATCTCCTCACTGAATTTGTCCATGATGTGATTTTGACTGACACTGTACATTTCCATATTTTTTGTTCTTTTTCTTTGATCTGACGGACGCTCTCACTGTTAGTTTGATTCCATTCTTTCGATTAAAGTCAACTTAAACATAGAGTGGGGTCTTATTTCGACAGGCAATGAGATCCGGTACACAGCCTCTTGACCAATCATGTCATGGTCATTGTGAATGATAATGGGAAAATGTGAGCAGGAACGCGTGTAGAAAGTCACGTGTCTGGTGACGTCATCTCCATAGTGCCACAAGTGCGATCGATTCAGGTAAGGTGGGGCAAATGTGCAGCGACCATGATTTTTAATGGCTGATTAGGTAACTGGAACATGGGACGTGTAGCAGTCTACACTAGCATACCAGCTGCTCACTTCAGTATTATAATCAACTCCCTTCTAACATGACCCTCATTCAGACTTATAACACTATGAAGAAGCAAAACTAGTCTTAAACAGTACATTGACCCAAGTAATTCATAGATCGTTATGGATTTTCTTGCTTTTAAAACATTGACAGTGGGAGGTATTTGGTATCGATGTTTCAGCTCATTTCAAATTGCTGTGTGAGGTTATAATTACTTTTATCGATACTGCGCAGTGCCTGTTTCCTTTTCTCGACCAAATTAAAGAGATAGTCATGCGAAAGAAGTAGATTATTTCATTTTTCGCGATGCGAGAGCTTCATACTCTATACATCTCTGAAGTAAGAAAAAAAATCTACTCCATTATCTTTGATAATTAGACTACAATTAAGCAAACAGAACAATTCAACTTTCCAAGAATGGTGACAGAAAAGAGATAAAAGAATTAAAAGTATTGTACAGATAGTGAGGAAAGTAATGATGACGATGATGGTAGTGATGATGATGGTGGTGATGTAATGATGGCAAATATATGACAACATTTATGACAATAACAACAATATTGATAACCATATAATTATACTGGTATGAAACCAGGAAATCATTTCAATGTTCATTGTGATACACATGATAAAAATGCGCCAGGCAGGACGAACTGATCAGTTTTTACATTCAGGGCAAAACATGCAATTGATCATCTAAACGAAGAAACAGACAGGAGAAATTTGGATTTGTCACAATGATCCATTTCATTATATATAAAATGTATACATGTGTACGTAAAAGATGACGAAGACGGTTAGTAATGCATCTTAGTCCAACAGTGCTATTTATTCAAACCAAATTTTCTACGCATACACACATTTTCTTCAAGGTCGACAATGCATATCTACCCTACTTCGTCATCTTTTATGTACTGGTACCAACACGTGGACTACAAACATCATCATATATTATATACATACATATATTATAGAACTGGATGAAAAAAAATAACGTGTGTTAAAGGGTCATTGAGGCTGACCATGTGCTGACAGCCCCACCCAAGAGGAATTGCAAAAGGTCGCTTATACAACAAAATCTGTACTGAGGGGTCAAAATCTGAACACTTTCATAAGTCCTTTGGAACCAACTAAAGGCGGAGAGGGGAAACCACACCAGATTGACCCGTCAGAGAACAAAGGAAAAGAACTTAAATGAGCTTGTCATTAATCGCACCTTCTTTCTTCTCATTGATCGATTTGTCTAGGGCGAAGTGAAGTTGAATAGGCCCTAATCATTGCCTTGTCAGTAGAGTTCGCCAGACCATGGCCAAATGAACGGTCAAGTTTAGCGACAGTCAGGGCCGGTATGGGGGGGAGAGGAGGGGTTGGAGACAATACGAACGCCTAGAGATCGCAATTATAGGTAGTAGTATATTGTTTAACACTTTTGGGTCAACACCTGTTGTGTCATTACCATCGTGATAAAACAGTGTAGGAATCGGACTCGTAAAAAACGAACATTGGCGCCATCTTGGTTTGCCTCTTTCTAGGCGTTATGTATGTATCATTTCAAAAGGAGCGCATGCGCAGAACTGTATACATGTAATAGCAATCTTCCAAGTCAGAGTACAGTAAACATGGAATGGTGTGTCATGTCAAAACTTTTTTTTTTACACTCTGTTGAGTCTTCGCTTAAATATCATCACATATAATTCAGGGAGATATTGAAAAAAAGTAGAAACACCCTCACTGGAAAAATTATTCATGTGCAAACTACAATTAAATTGGTCCAGCGTAAAAAGGAAGAAACAAATATTTTGGCAGAAGTGTTACTCCCACCTCCCTGGTTAAATCGAACTGCACAGTGATGAGGATATATGAACACACACACACACACACACATACCCACACACACACACACACACACACACACACACACACACACACATATATATATATATATATATATATATATATATATATATACAGACACCAACCGACTCTCTCTCTCCTCTCTTCAAAAGATCACTCGATTTTCCTCTTGACAAAGGTTAAGGTGAACAAGCATTTTCTGTATCAATGCAAAATCTCACCATTGATCTCCTCTATTACAAAACGGTGAAAATATAATATTCATTGATCTGTTCATTTGTTTCCTTATATTATGTTGCAGGGTTGGTCTATCTATATATCTATCCTGATCAAATTATTGGCTAAGAGCTAGCACGTGACTCGTCTTATATATTTTGCCTAAAGACCAAATCTACTTTTCACCGGGCGTTCTTATGCTAATGACCGTTATTAACGACCGCTCTCCCATAAATGAATTGCCTTAGTATGAACATTCTGCAGTACAATAATGTTATTTCTGTGAGCAGTTCTGGTTCAGTTATTTTAAAACTGGTGCTGGTCTAGTGGAAATCTTGCATGGGTGCCACGGAATTTACTCTAGAAAATCATGTCAACAATTCTATTCATTCTTTTTTTAATAAAACAAACCATGCACATTCTTGGTTGGTCGTTGGTAAAAATCATCCACCCTTCGTAACTATTTAGCAGTCCAAAATATACCAGATATTGACATTACACAGGAATTATTTGTACCGGCTTAGATGATTCCCCTACTCTGTCAGCAGTAGAAAGCATAATGGTTGATGTTCAATCTTTGTATTTCAACGTGCGTATCTCACGGTCGGGTTTCTAGATTAATAATAATAGTATTATGAGGGTCTTATAATAAGGATAATAATATAATATAATATAATAGTAGTAGTAGTAGTAGTAGTAGTAGTAATTTTTTTTGATTGAATCATTTCTATATTCAATAAAATTTTTATACACAACCAGGTCAATTATCCCTTTAGATAATTGGATAATTGCAGGTATATATCGAAAATTACAAATCACAATTTCAAGAACATACAGTACAAATAACATTCGTGAGATTAATGCGCCAGTATCAACAATAATATTAAACACTAACAACCAGCCGAGCAAGGTATACAAAAATCGCTCCTTCTGAGAATGACGTAATAAACACCAATAAGGAATCGCATGCACCCACACGAGATGGGGTGGAGGTGGGTTAGATACGTATACAGTCAGGGTATCGGTTCTCATTAAGACTGCACGGCTTCTTCTTAGTTTTCTATTCAGTGATTGCTACCCCCTGCTGTGGCAATTTGAGCGTCTTTTCACAAGGAAACTGGTGGAATTAGATAAATTGGAGTTCTACGCATTCTTTGCACTAAATGCCGTTTTTGCTCGCTTTCTGAATCACCAAAGCACATCAGTGTTGTGGAGAAACCTTGGTCATTTGTTTTGGAGTGCGTTTGACCGTGCGATGTGTGTTCGAGAAACATTGCATAACTTTGGACCAGATCTCTACTGTGAAAGTTTGGAACACTGCTTGATAAATAATGTCGGACTTACAATTTGGTAACAATGTCCTACAGATGTCGTACTTAAAAGTTATGTAAACGTAGGACCTACTTAATATACTGTTAATGGTATATTTCAACTGCTGATAGTGTTTTTAAATGTCTGATGGTTTTAACGTCCCATAATGTGGGAAAGTAAAAGTGCATATAGTATTTTATACTACTATCCATAACAACATCATTGTCTGTGTTGTCTTGACGAAATCAGCAGGATATAAAATTTTAGATTGATCTCGTAAATAACAATTATATTCTGATCTATGGAGAGAAGAAGGAAAAGACTGGATAAAAAAAGAAATAACTTACCTCCATATTAGCCATTTAAATGGAGCAAAACACATAAACTAGAATTGCAGGAAGATATCTTATTAATTCTCACCTGAACCAGAGCTGCTGAAGGCATGTTCATCAACTGTGGCGATTACGAGATCGTCTGCAACGATTGACGATAGCAGCTTGGTCTGTCCTTTCAGGTCAAAATAATGCCGTAGTGTGAAATCAACTGGCGTACGTGTCGTCTGCTCCTTTTGGCGCCGTATAGGCATACACTGCATACCAGTTCATCAGAAATGCGGTGGTTCAAAAAAAAAATCAAGGAGTTATCGATGATAAGTGGATGTGAGACGTTGTGGAACAAAGAGGAGAGAGGCTTAACTCGAGCGTGGAAAATTCGGCACTGGAGAGAGCAAGAGGACGAATTCAGAGATCTGTATAACTCCTGCGACTATGTTCCTACTTTGTCACTGTGTAATCAACCAAAATAGCCAACCAAAAATAACAATCGTCTTTTATTCGAGTACCTGATTTCCCCGACGATGTTTCTTAGAACCAAGCGGCAGCGATATGGTGTCAACTGCTTGAGCCAACACACAGTCACAGCGAGGAATTAGAAATCACGATCACCCGCAGTAGGTTTCTCTTTCTACACTGCTGTCAAGTCTCCTCTCCTTTCCCTCGAAAGCTCTGTCAATATTTTGCCGAGAGTCACAGAATTCTGTTCTCATCAAGGAAGAGTAAAAGGCAAGACTAAGAAGTCCATGGCAGTCAGTCTTATAGATATTGGATCACGAGTCTTTACAACAGCCCTTTTGTATCATACTCTTAAACCGCACAAAAGCCGGTCGAACAATGCGTAAAATCGCACAATAACGCCCTAATGTGGGAGGATTTCGGTTTTAATGCGGGGTGTTCATGGCGTTAACTATCAGCCGTTTGGGTGGTTTGTTGTTGTTTTGCCCCAGTACCTTTCTGCTCGATGACATTGTCTTCCCACTTGCTAAGCAGCGAAGTAAGACCATTACGGGATCATTCATATTCATCACGTTTGACGAATGTATTTACAATATTCTATCTAAATTCACGTAACAGTATCAATCAAAATCTTGCGATATATACCACACCACTATTTCAGAAACCACCCAAAATGAACGAACTGTTTTCTATTTATCTCGAGTTTCTCCTCTATCACTACCTTCAACAACAACAATGGCATCAACAACAACAACATCATCATCATCATCATCATCATCATCAAAGACAATCACGACGACGATGACAACAACAACAACAGCAACAACAATGATAATAACAAAAACAGTAATGGCGACGATGATGACGATGGAAGTGACAATAGAGATAGGACTATTACCAGTTCCCCTCCCTTCATTTTATGCCATTTCCAGTATACTATTCGTCCTAGTAGTTTTTAATGATGGCAAACATGGCAACGATAATCATAACATATGCGTGAACGTATTTGCGATAATAACAATTACAATTATAGTACCAATATTTGTTACTTTGTTAATGATAATCATATTTCATTTATTCGTTTCCAGTAAGTACCGATCATTATCACAACATTAACAGCTATCATAACTATACTTGTTTCTATGATCAATAAAGTAGTTTCTTTTCTATCCTCTGAACAAGATAGCATTCGGTATAATTCCTTCCTCGTTTCGATGTTGAAGTCAAAGTATCGTGCACGATTGGAGTGTGTTGAATAGAAACATAATGATTGTTGTGGGAGTATATAGGAATTGCCAAGTTAAGAAGCTATTCATCATTCCCGGTGTATACAGTAATGAACAAAGAGATAGTACAAAGATATGAAAGTGTGGGCGGGGTGTTGTCATTGAACATGACGCTCATACGTGGTCCCTGGGGAATTCATCGTGGTGTTTCCTGCCAATATTTCATTCGTGTTTTCAATCAAAACACTTCATGTTCAATCAAACGCAACAATGACATTTTAATTGAATTTAAACATGCGTCATGAAAAAATATGAATTTGTGTTTTCATTGAAGAGTATACAAATAGAGTATTCAAATGTATATCCAAGTCGAGTGAAACCTTCACCATTTTCTTTGGTCGAATTTACTGGCGCATGTCACGAGTCCGACACCTACGAGTCATACAGTCCACGAGTAATACAGTACACCATAGCGCTAGCACAAGAACTCTGCACTAGGCAAATAAGGCTCATGAGTCCAACAGTAGGCAAACAAGGCCCAAGAGTCCGACACTAGGCAAGAAGACCCACGAGTCCGACACTAGGTAAATAAGGCCCACGAGTGAGACACTTTTACACAAATAAGGCCCAGGAGACCCAAATTACATCAATTCAATTCAATTCAATTCAATTTTATTTCCATTTCCATTGAATAAACAGAAGAAAAAAATATATATACAATACATATACAGAACATATTTGTAACAATTTCAAAGAAATGGGGCAAAAAATCAAAAAACATCATGGGGCAAAAAAAAAATAGTTGTGAAATATAAATTACTATAATTTGTTACTGAAAGTGCAGAAATAAACTCCTTCAGGAAAAAAAAAATCGATGGTGATACAGAATAAATACGAGCAGGTGTTCTTCTACGCATATTCAAACTTTTAGAATTTGATGTACCTACCTTTCAAAAGACAATTAAGCAACTCTAAATACTGCATAATTGCAGGAAACCATAATCATAAGCAAACGCTTGACGAGGACAATGGCTTCAGAAATAGTTGTCATACAGTACGAGAAAGAAAAGGGATATGGGTTCATTATGTACTCGAGTCACCACTCACTGAGCGGCAAAAAAAAAAAAAAAAATCTGGAAAAAAAAGTGCAGTGGTGCATAGTGCAAAAATATGAAGAGTTTGTGGGACATAATAATACATGTTCTGTGGATATGTAATAGTGAATATCTCTTTCGTGTTCATTTTTGTTGTGCACATTCAGGTCGGAGCCCTTTAAATGATTGGAGAAGGAGAAGGAGATAAATAGTAAACAACATGCTCTGACCATCAGACATAATTATTGTTTTAACATCATGACTTTAAGATCACTGCACGTGGTTCAGTTCAATTCAATTAAAATGATTTTAGTACCATATAAAGTAACACAAAGCAATATACATAATGTTTACATGAGTACATGATATTTCATGGAACTTTGAATCACATACAAGTTTCAATAAAACATGGATACAATATTACAATGATATCATTTTTGGTTTTTAGATATATAAACAAGTACGCAATACAATCTTATTTTGTAACTCTATAAAGAGGAATTCATAAGAAAAGCAAAGCTTTTCCTGATCGACAGGAGAAACTGAGAGCAGTGTCTTGGATTTCTCAGCTGTGATATCATTATGATTGATCGCAAACAGAATCATGAGAGAGATGATATAGCAACCTGGCACACTCACTAGCTAACCAAGAGATTTGATATCTTTTGGTTGACCACAGAATTAGGACTGAAAATGATTGGCCTGATGCCATTGTAAGCAATTCTACATAAATGACTAATAATATGTAAAAGGCAAAGTTCCATTCAAGTTCCCCGACAAGACATCCTTAATGTCTTAATGACATCCGTTATTATATTCAGAGTTTCTGTCTTGAACTAGATAGAGAGTAAAATAGCACTGAAAATAGATGACAATTTTCATGTATGCCAGACATACCAGAATTAAGGGCAATCGGTAACATAATAGTTAGTCCCTTCCTTCTATACAACATACTTTCAATTTGTCTTAAACACTTATCATATGCTATCCTAATGTAACTTCATAAAATGTGCAACCAACGAGTAATGCGTCTATTATGTGGATACCTCATATTTCGTGTGCTTTCATTCCCTTATTTGTTTGTACCCGACGGTTTGCACATTAAATTCTCGATATTTTCTACATACAATTCACTTGCAAAAACATGTAACATGTAACAATTAAATAAACGCAACCTAAACCACATAACAAACAAACAAAGAAACATTTTTCCCGATATTTTCTTCAAGCAATACATCAAGAGCATGCTACAGCAGAAGGGAGTGACTCGCTTGTGTAACTCTCGCTTTGCCTTTATTACGTAGACCCAATATCCTGACGCCAATCGTCCAATGAAAAGAAGTATCCAGCAGTGTTAACCACACCTCATTATCAGGAGTTACCTTCAGCCCCAAGGGGGAGTAGATGTATCCATGTTTTCAAATTACTGGGCGGCGGGTATCCAGCTATGCTTCCATTAAGGGTAATCAGCTTTTTATTGTTATCCTTTTTTTTCCTTGTCACTGCTTTTTGTTTAAGTTTCCAATAAGTCATGATTTAACACAATAACTCTTGTCTCTTGCACCTATAAGCACTCCACGCATTATGCTTTTTAGAAAATAAACTCCTGTGTCTTTAATTAGTGGCATCAGCTTTTTCTGTATCAAGGCTCATCTTTGATTTTATGTTTTTATATTCATATAATGAAGGGTTTCATCGCAAAATAGCCTAAGCGTCATTTTTTAAACATCAATTTAAAGTAAGTCCATCATCACTAGAGCAAAATAAAACTTTTCCAGTGATACCTCACTCGTAACATGACAACGAATATTCTTACAGTTACGATTACAAATATCTCGTATTTTCTTATTACTTTCTTTGTTTATTAGCAAGTTTCATTGCAAATATCTCAACTTCATGGATTAAGAATGGATTAAGCTCGTTTTGCGATAAAACTCTTCTATATATATATATATATATATATATATATACATTATATATATATATATATATATATATATATATGTATACATTATATATATATATATATATATATATACACACACACATATATATATATATAAAATATACATACATACAAATGCAGTACATATCATACAGCATGCAGCATCGCTCAACACTGGCAGCAATATAGGGTCCTATTCATTTATTTTATCTACCATTATTGTAGTAATGATGGTATCTGATTTTAACTTTATCCCCTCATAGAATATTTTCTATTTTTGTTAATGATATGCCATACAATGTAAACCATTACGAGTTATCTTTGTACGCAGATGATACCTGCTTGTTTACTGGATCGAAAGAGCCAACTGATATTACCAGGAAATTAAATATTGATTTGTTTAAGTTATCCAGCTGGTTTAAGCAAAATAAACTCACTGTGAATGTAAAGAAATGTGAAGTAATGTTTCTCGGTATACACATCAGCGATTGAAAAAGTACCGAACAGTACTTAACAGTTGTCATTATAGATGATAATGAAATAAAGAGAAATGAATGTTGTAAATAATTAGGTGTAATTATTGATCAGAATTTATGTGGGAAACAGCATGCTGATTATGTAAAGAAAAAAGTGTTAAAGTTGTTATATCTATTTCGTAGAATAAGAGTGAATATTGATAGACGCACGGCATTATTGTTTTACAAATCAATTATTCAGCCTAATTTTGACTACTGCGATGTAGTTTGGACAAACACATACAAGTCCTATCTTAATGAATTACAATTACAAGTATCTATTTCCTTCGCAAAACTTGTATGATGTACTTAAATTAGAAAGACATATAGTGTGCGTTGGAGAAAACACTCAGCTTGCGTCATGTCCCAAATAACCCATCATTTTTGTCCATCATAAGCAGTATGTTTCGTGTGCGTGAAACCCCATGTGACGAGATCTGGCAAACACAAACTCGAACTCCCCCAACCCAAAACTAATTATGGTATACGATCTTTGATTTATCGTGGCGCAAAATTATGGAATGACCTGGATAGTATTATATGGTGAATTTGTTTCAGTCGAGAGTTTTAAACGTTATTTGAACACCATTCCAATTGCACTGAATGCTTTACATTATTGAGTTTATGGCATTTTGATTTGGTACAATGTACGAGATATTGTTTTTGTTTGGCTCTTCTTGTTCTGTCTTCTTTTTTTTTCTCCCTACCTCTGATTTTTTTTTTTTTTGCTCCATATTGTTTGGGTTCTTTGCCTTACATATACCTCGCGTATACTGTTATTTGTTTACTGGTTCAGCTAGAATTGTGTATTTCTTGTATAGTCATTTCTTTTTGTTTGATGTTGTTGGTTTTTGACTACTCTCCCCTACTGAATGTTTTGTGCATTCCTATGTTGTTTTTACTTTGGTTGGACCCCTTCGAAAAACAGCAATTTGCTGAAGGGGCTATCCTTCTCACGAGTGGTAAATAAATAAATACAAATACAAAATAACTATTCAGTGTGATGTTCTCACTTATCGACATGTATCATGCTGTTATCAATATCTGTCTTATTGCATTATCATGTCACAATATTAATGATATCAAAGAAAAGCACAGCTTACAACAACAGAAATATTTCATGCACAGCACCGATTTAGGACATTTTGCTCCTTTGTGCGTGTGAAGAATACGTTCTACAAGCGTGTCAACATTTTGAACTTCGCCTCCTGCCTACCACGAGAAAATTAAACCGTGCCGACAATGAAGTAGCGCGGTGACACTGCACCGTACTTTCTAGGTCAATGAAATAGATCATCAGAGCGAATCTGCAGGGATATCTTACATCACAACCGGTGTTTCCATTATATTTGAATAATAATCACGACGTAACAAACACACTCGAGATAAGCAGGCCAAGAGTCCTGCAGTGCCCTGTTTTATGAAGAGCTGTTGATGGTCTATGGCAGCCTGTGTGTTAAGGAAACTTATAATCGATTATATCTTTTGATAAAACGGATTCAGATATCCCCCAACTACTTGGACAGACAAAACTTTAGCGGAAAGGGATCAAGAAGTCAAGAGATGGGAGACAAAGAAAAAGTAGAATCCGCTCACGGTTCGGGATGAAATGCAACTTACGCAACTTGAGAATAGTAGATATTGGTCTCCTTCGATATTTTTTATATCTTGGTTGAATTGATGGCACTAACATTCGACGTTTGATTAGAACAGGGAGGTGGGACCACCTCCCTGATTAGAAGCTTTAACACTGCTTAAGGTCGATGAATACAGTAATACATCGTATCAGCATCATCTTCATCATAATAATAATTATACCAGCAATCAAGTTGGAGTTTTTTTGTTCTTTCTATCATTCTCTGTACACTGACTTACTCTCATAACATAGCGCTAGTAACAAAAGATAAATCCACTTTCTTTTAGAAAAAATAGTTTTCGTCGCAGAAAAACTACCAGAGCAGCAGTTCAGCCTCATAGGAATTCGATATAACAGTCCGAAATCTCTTATCCAGCCATTTCGGGAACAGCGCCAGTCCTGCTAAGCGATTAGGCCGGATATGGGCGAAACAATGTTTATGCATAACTGATACAGTCATGTACATGTAGCTCCTGAACCGATGGTAGCTAAGTATAGGGACCGTACATCGCAACAGCGGCTGTTACTCCGCTAATCTATTTTAGCCTATACCTCGAATTATAGCGTTCCTCTCTTCTATTTTTTTAAACGAAAATCAAAACACATTATTGTCAAATTCATAGCAAGCTTCTTTTGGAAACATAATAATGTAAATTGTTGAGTGTTTTATGAGTTGTAATTGAGTTGAAAATCCCCCTTTTTTATTTTCACTGCGTGAACACGTCTGGAAGATGAGAAGACTGGGAATGGTCGGAGAATCAAGGTTGGACTGCACTACTTTCCGATATTGTATTCACTTTAATCTGGACATCATATCCTTACACACTTCTTCTTTTTTTTTCGTGATATTCCTGTTCCCATAATAACATGATAATTATGACAGCTAAGGGAATCTCCACCCCATGTCCACGTTTACTTTTGATAGAGTAACGTCTAAAACAGATAAAAGAACCTTTCATTGAATCAGACAAACAAATAAAGTTATGGTACAATAAATGCATTTTAAAGTCTAAAGTCTTACAGGTAATTATATTTTATGCACAGCATTAAGAAAATTTTCTTTCTTTGTGTTTAAAGGGATAGTACAGTATTGGTGGAGATGAGTATTGGGCTTCTAAGTTTTTGCAAGATACCAAGAAAACACTTATGAAATAGTACAGAGCATACCATTTTAAGAGGAATTCAAAGTTTATTTGATGAAAATCGGGTTTGGAATGACTGAAACATCCAAAACAAAGTAAAACAAAGCGATCGTAATAAAATGTGGGTCCCACACTTACTAGAATCGCTCTGTTTTGGATATCTCAGCCATTTCAAAACCAATTTTCATCAAATAAACGTTGAATTCCTCATGGAATCACATGCTCTTTCATATTTTGTAAGAGGTTTCTCATTATCTCACCTAAAAATATAGAAACCCGAAATTAGGTCTCAACCAAAACTATACGATCCCTTTAATCGCCTATCACACAAGAGAGTTATACCATGTCAATTATCAGTAATGAACTTTCACCGACGTAGTATAGAGAGATGTGACCTTCAGGGTAAATTCAAGGTAACCGCAACGTACTTTCTAGGTCAATGAGGAACACCCGAATAAATCTGCAGGGATTTCTTACATCACGACCTGTTGAACGTTATAACCTGACGTAACCAGTAACATTATATCACTCGAGATAATCAAGTTAAGAGTCCTGATACCTTAACTACTTGGACGGACAAAAGAAATTAAGAAGTCGAGAGGTGGGGGAGGGGGCAATAAGAAGATCTCGCTTGTGGTTTAGGATGAAATGCAGCTTGAGGATGTGGTTTTCTTCGATATCCTGATTGATGGCGCTAACATGCGAAGTTTCATTAGAAGCATCAAAACTGTTGAAGGTCTACATGAGTGAATATAGCACATTTCAAACACATATGAGATATTGATGTCGACATGGAATTGATATTGTGGTAATCACTGAAGCAGCATCTTTGAAGTTATCATGCATGAAACAGTAAATTAATGACGACATGATAATAGAATTGATATTGTGGTATAATTCAAGTGAAGCAGCACCTCAGGGATTGTCATGCATGAAACAGTAAATGGAGAGTGGGGCTCGCCCGGCCGGAAACAATGAAACTATATAACGAAGGAGCAGGATAATTATCTGCAATTACGTTGTTACACCTTTCAGCGTAATGAAACGAAACAGCGACCTTCCTCAAAATGAGGGATTGAAGCAGATTTAGGAGGGAAGAGGGCTTTTCAAATTAATATCCTGCAAAGATGCAATTATACCAGCCACGCATTTTTTTACCTCTCTTTTTCTGAACAACATTACTCTCATTCTCATCGCACAGCGCTAATAAAGGTTAAATCCATTACCAATGCTTGCAGACAAATGGATTTCATTTTCGGAAAGACAACACAAACAACAGGTCGATCTTTCCAAGAGATTTTGAAAGAAAGATAAAGTTCTACTTGCGGAAATTACAATCACGTTAAACTGGACATCATTCTCTTAATTCACCTATTTCTGTGATGGTTCTGTTCACATAATGACATGATTATTATGATAGTAACAGGGTTCTCCACCCCCCCCCCATGTTCACGTCTACTTTTCAGAGAGTAAGGTCAAAGACAGATCTCAGTTGAATCGACAAAAATAAACCATTAGAAAGTTATGGCATTCTCGATATTTCGTCGAAACAGCACAATCAAAATACATGTCATACCAGTAATGTAATTCATGATCGATATGTGTTGATATCGTCTCATAACACTGCGCTACTGCATGGTCTGTACAATTAATGAATAATAGATGGATGGTAATTTATATGATATATGATATATATATATATATATATATATATATATATATATATATATATATATATATATATGTGTGTGTGTGTGTGTGCGTGTGAGACGGAAGGAAAACTTGCAGTATCAGGGGCGTCACCAGCTTTTTTTCAAGGGGGGTGCGTTTTTACACTAAATGTTTACGAGATTTTTTTTTTTGACAGACATTTGGAATATAGGAAGCTCTCAATTCCTAGACTTTTACTGTTTTTCGAGGGAAACCAAGCGGGGAAAGGGCACCGGTAGCTAGGATTTCATCTTGGGGGGGGGGGGGGGGGAGGGGTAGTATGCGAGGGAGCGAGCAAGGGTGGGGGGAGGGTGTGGAAGTGCCGGAGAGGGTTGCACCCCTTATAAATGGATTATGGAATGACGGTGTGAAACGACAAATTACTGGCAGCGATATCAGGGGAATGGCGTAACGACTACATGCGAGCGAGCGGAGCGAGCGAGCTTGAAAATTTTGACATTTTACAGTCCCAAAACTGCCGTTTGTAGCCATATTTTTTTGCTTTGTAAATTAAGGGGGGGGGGGGGCGCACCGGGCGCAACTGCTGGCAATTACTGACAGCAACATCAGGTGAATGGCATAATAATCAAACGCGAGCGAGCAAAGAGAGCGAGCTTTCAAATTTTGACATTTTACAGTCCAAAAACTGCCATTTGGAGCCATCTTTTTTCGCTTTGGAAATAAAGGAGGGGTGGGGAAGCACCGGGCGCAACTGCCGGTAATTACTGGCAGCAACATCAGGAGAACTGCATAACAATTAAATGCGAGCGAGCGAGCTTGAAAATTTTGACATTTTACTGTCCCAAAACTGCCGTTTGTAGCCATATTTTTTTGCTTTGAAAATTAAGGGGGGGGGGGCGCACCGGGCGCAACTGCTGGCAATTACTGGCAGCAACATCAGGTGAACTGCATAACAATTAAATGCGAGCGAGCGAAGAGAGCGAGCTTGAAAATTTTGACATTTTACAGTCCAAACACTGCCATTTAGAGCCATCTTTTTTCGCTTTGGAGATAAAGGAGGGGTGGGGCGCAACGGGCGCAACTTCCGGTAATTACTGGCAGCAACATCAGGAGAATTGCATAACAATTAAATGAGTGCGAACGAGCGAGCGAGCGAGCTTGAAAATTTAACATTTTACAGTCCAAAAACTGCCGTTTGTAGCCGTATTTTTTTGCTTTGGAAATCAAGGGGGGGGGGCGCATCGGGTGCATCTTACTACTGGCAATTACTGGCAGCAACATCAGGTGAATGGCATAACAATTAAATGCGAGCGAGCGAAGAGAGCGAGCTTGAAAATGTTGACATTTTACAGTAAAAAACAAACAAACTGCCGTTTGTAGCTATATTTCTTCGCTTTAGAATTTAAGGGGGCGCATCGGGCGCAACTGCTGGCAAATACTGGCAGCAATATCAGGAGAGCATAATGATTACATTCGAGCGAGCGGAACGAGCGAGCTTGAAAATATTACATTTTACAGTCCAAAAACTGCCGTTCTTTTCTTAGCCATATTTCTTCGCTTTGGAAATTAAGGGGGAGGGGCACCGGGCGGAACTGCTGGCAATTACTGGCAGCAACATCAGGTGAATTGCATAACGATTAAATGCGAGCGAGCGAAGAGAGCGAGCTTGAAAATTTTACATTTTACAGTCCAAAAACTGCCGTTCTTAGCCATATTTTTTCGCTTTGGAAATTAAGGGGGGCGCAACGGGCGCAACTGCAGGCAATGGTATACTGGCAGCAACATCAGAAGAATGGCATAAAGATTAAATGCGAGCGAACGGAGCGAGCGAGCTTGAAAATTTTGACATTTTACAGTCCCCAAATTGCCGTTTGTAGCTATTTTTTTTTTTTTTTTTGCTCTGGAAATTAAGGGGGGGGGGGGTGCACCCGGCGCAACTGCCGGCAATTACTGGCAGCAACTTCAGGAGAATGGCATTACGACTAAATGCGAGCGAGAGGAGCGAGCGAGCTTGAAAGTTTTGACATTTTACTGTCCAAAAACTGCCGTTTGAAGCTATATTTTTTTTTTTTCGCTTTGGAAATTAAAGGGGGAGGGGGGGGGGGGGACGCCCGGTGCGCCCGGTGCGCCCCTCTCCCTGGATCCCCCATTGGTAGTCAAGGGTGTGGGTTTATGTTCATGACTGGGGGAGGTTTGACCAGCGAGGTGGCGTCGAAGTGACCAAGCGGGGAAAGAATGTCCAAAATCAGCACTTTAGAGCATCCCCTAAACTAATTGTGCATGTTTGTTTGTCTGTGTGTATTATATGTACATGGAAAAGTTAGGAATTAGCCCAGGTCAAGTCTTTTTATTGGCAATGCAAGACATTTTTACATAGACTAGTATGTAAAGCAACACTGCAAAATCAATGATCTAGCTTTGATATAACGAAGCGTAAGGTACAAAGGTGTACATTCTACATCACATCGCGCAACATTGTAGCCACTCTTCGTTCGGATGTACTGAGTACACTGCGCACATCCTGCTTATATGCAGAATGCCAGGAATCACGCTGAATCACAATCTTTTGTCGGGTCCGGGCTTTTTGAACAATGTTTCACACTATGTACCTATTTAATTATGGTTAAAAGAAATCATAGAAAAATATCTTATTTCTTGATCACCCTTTCATTCAAAAGCAGTTTACTAACACCTGAATTACTATTTCGGTAAGTCTTTTTTTTTTTTTACCAGCGGATTGGGAGGGGGGCGCACCCCCCGCCCCCTCCGTAATTACGCCACTACTTTTGGGTGAAATAATTGGACAGATTTCTCGAATTCTAACAAAAAAGCAAGAAAATCTTTTCATCGCGGGAATTATGATTATGTGGGGTGGGGCAAATGATGCGCTTGCCTCTCAATATTTTGATGGGGGCAACATTTTTGTTTTCTTTCAAAAGCAAGAAAATCCTCTCATTTCGGGAATTATTAATTAGGGGGGGGGCAAAATTAAAATATGCTGGCCCCTCCAATATTTTTATGGGGGTAACTTTTTGTTTTTCTGTCAAAAAAAAGATAAGAAAATCTTCTCGTCTCTGGAATTATGGAGGGGGGGGGGGTGGGCAAAATGATATGCTTGCCCCTCCATTTTTTTTCATCTTTTGTTAATGAGGCTAAGGCTCGCTCTTGGGCTTGCAATATGGATTGGTCAGAAGTAACGTACATAGACCCTACATACTTGTAAGTGCGCACACGTACATGCAAACGTGTATAAGTGCTCCGTATCGTACGGATGTACAGTACGGTCGATAAATAGTAAACACTGTAGATTACTAATAGATATGTATAAAATCAGTGCTGCCAGAACCAGGGGTGCGAATTGATTTTTTTTTGTGTGTGTGTGTCTCCCTGGTGCAAAATATGAAAGAAAAAAATAGAAAAGAGTAATTATTTAGCGTCCGGCGTTGAGGTCGCTCGCAGACTGATTTTTTTTTTTTTTTTTTTTTTTTTTTATGATCTGAAGGGGGGTGCGTTCGCACCCAACGCACCCCCCCCCCCCCCCCTGGTGACGCCCATGAGTATAGACGTTGCAGTGGTGTTCAGTCTTGCCTTTATTCCCCGAGCTTTCGGCTATTTCACTAGCCTTTTTCAAGGGCTTGATGAGACATAACATAAAGACTAGTGAAATAGCCGAAAGCTCGGGGAATAAAGGCAAGACTGAACACCACTGCAACGTCTATACTGCAAGTTTTCCTTCCGTCTCACATATACCAATGATGCAGTACCCACCACGTACGAGGCCAAGCCCGCTTCACATTATATATATATATATATATACATATATATACACACACACACACACATATATATATGTATATACATACATATATATAATTTCCGAATGAGACAATGAAAATAGTTTTCATGTCATTTCAGTAAATGTAGATCGTTAAGTCATGGCGCCCGGACACAGTGATGGCCAGAAAAATTGCTATTCTTATCAACCTGTGCTAGAAATAGAATCTGTGTCTCGCTCAACAAAGTGTCTGTTTGTGCGTGTCAAATTTCGGCTTATAAAACGGGGAAATCCATTGATAGAGTACACGCTCTCCGACTGACGTTTGAAATAACTGCGAGTTTTCAGTGGCACCATTTAAGTACCAAAATAACCAGGCCCTGTACTGCGATTAATGTCTCTTCAAGAGAAAATAATACCCGCTAATGTGGTCTCCATTGTTCTTAGACCCAAAAGAGACCTTTCTGGCTCCCAAGCTATCCCTTAGGAGGAAGAAGATTCTATACTTAGTTGGTGAAAGACAAGGATATAATCGAAGTTAATGAGAGGACCCAAGTACACACGTTGGCCACTGAAAGTTCTTTGAGCGCCATAAGACATAGAAAGATTCGCTTCACAAGACGCTCATCGGTGCGAGTAATTTCCATCTATTTTCCCGTCTCTCTTGAACTGCGTACACCCACCCTTAGGGGAGAGTTGTAATGGAACTCGATTATTGTCTGGTTCAAATGTATAAAGGCCCATCTATAATGCTCACATCGTTGCTGCTGTTTTTTTTGCGTGTAGTAAAAACGTGAGAGTGAAATTCACCAAGATAATATTACCATAATTATTACGGAGTTACAGTCTAAGTTTCATGTTTTTACGTTACGGGGAGAGTAATCGCAATGTTGAATGAGGATGAAACATCCATTTTCGCAGATTTGCCATTAATTCCTGCGAACACTTTTATCCTGGATTTGACTGGTTAAATACCACATCTCTACAATTAATTGGCGCCAAGGATCTGCTTTGTATTCAAAACTCACTACAAATTACGTAAAGATTCGTATCTAATGTATAGGTCAATAAGGGACGTGTATGGGTGAATTATCATCCAATTTGCATTCGAGGAAATTATATTGTGACGGGAAACATTGTGAAAATACCTTTGAAAATGGTATGAGTTATTGTTAATTGTGATTATAATATATCAGTTTTCAATTTCATGTTTGATTTCACTGAAAAATCGATAGTTATATTCAATTGAATCTGCTCTGGCCATTGCGGTCAATTCAAGGTTGAAGTGACCTTTCCCAGTGACTGACTAGCCTTCAATTTCATGCCTCATATACAGCTGCCTTGAGGTCAACGTGGAGATTTCATATACTTTTAGTCACTCACAGCATTTTTTAGCAAGATTCTGCTGCCCTCATATTCTTGGAGGCCATGAGAGAACCTCACCACGACGCTATCCGATTGCTTTCAGTGAAACATATACCACTATCATGACAGACTTAAACTATATTCACCATCCCTACCCGAGAGGAAAATTGAATGAATGGCAGTAAAGTATAATATACAATATGGGGCAAGTTCGATTTTCTTGAGTCTGGAGCGCGCGGTTATTATTCCGTATTTGATATAGGTGGTTAGATATCTTGTCCTTCGTAATATTGTCGAAAATGCTATCAAGAGACTCAGAGATGAATATAGTATTATACAGTTAAGAAAAATAACAGGCCCACAAAAATACTGTCGTATTTCAATGACCATGCATGCCAAATCTGACTTACCCAATGTATGCCTACAGTTCAAGAAAACTTCAAATTAAGCGGTGGTTGACATAATTATATACCTTCTGGTCTTCCTTGAAAACAACTGCTCTCTCCATAGCATCATGATTTCGTTTCAAAATAAACAAAAAAGTTCAGTATTTTAACACAACGAATCAGGGAAGGCTTGTGGGAAATCGAATTGATTCATTTTACTTCAACAGTTGCCACAAGTGCTTGATTGTCGTTTAACCATTAAAATGTACATTTCTAACGGAGAATCCAAAATTGTCATTCTGGTAACGCAATCATGAAATTCTTACTTGCGGAGTATTCAGAAAATACACTTATGCCTACCCTTAGGTGTGATATGAATGGTTCAAATGCATTCTTCTCTGTGAGCAAGTAATAACATCAGATCCTAGACGTATCTCGAGTAAACTCTTGGTAATAATCTTTAAAATCTCAAATCCTTTGAGAACGATTGAAATTGCAAGTATCTCACGCACACAGTGAAGTATTACTGTACCCTCAACTGACGTCATGGTCATGTGACTAAAACCACGGTATAATGCAGTCATCATTCTTTATAATTGGCATCCCTCTTTGCGTGTCATGTTGACGTGTCTGACAAACTTCGTATTTTATTCATACATGCCACCGTGACACATAAAAGGAAATTGCGATGCCATTTAAATTATAACTAGCTCAGTTGTTGCTTTTTTCAATGTATCTACTTGTCAGTAATGTATTACTAATGTAATATATTACTATTTCTTCAGGTGACTTCTCTTGAGATTTATCCATTCTGTTTCTTCCCCCCCCCCCCATACCTAAATAGATACCCGTGCTCCCTCTGATTTCCCTGTACCTGATTTTATTCTGGGACCAGCGACTGAACAAGTAGCTTTCATGCAAGATAGGCCCCATCGTGCTCCTCTCCCTTAGATTATATTCCAATACTACACTGTCAACAGGGGGGCATTTCATGAAGGAACTTGTTGGATAAAATGTCCGACAAGTCAATTATATCCGACAAGTTCAGAGAAATCAGCCAATCAGACTAAAGAATTTCTCAAAACTTGTCGGATATAATTGACTTGTCAGATATTTTATCCGACAAGTTCCTTCATGAAATGCCCCCCAGATCATATTTATTATCACATCGATATAAGATTGTACAATTGAGGTGAAGGTTTCACATAATTACGCCTTTTCTTTTTTGTGTTGCATAACTGGATTTTTTTTTTGTATGGCATTTTCCAGGGAAATGTGAAAATAAAGAAAAATTGAAAAAAAAATGTAATTGCAGGAACAATCAATTACCAGTATTCTGATATGAATTTTTCATCTTTCATTCTCTCCCCTCACGTTGTTGCTGATATCCATTTTAGCTTCGCAATGTTCGAGGACAATAGGGCCTACATTGTGCAATATCCCTCTTGTATACATCTTCCTAAACTTTGGTCGAAGATCTGACGAAGGCTGACGAAGAGGCTGACGAAGGCTGACGAATTACAAAAATTGCGGTATCTCAGTACATGTATTTGACTTTGTATACCGTCTTACTCCAGCAGACCTTTGCACAAGTACCTCGTGAATCTCTGCAAGCTGCACAGGATTCTAAAACAACAATCAAAAGTTTCTCACCATCTGACCTTTCATCAGTTTTACAACTATTGCAACTTTAACCTCATTTACAACATTTTTATCAGTTCATCTTTGCCCATGGTCACACAAAGCTAACACAGACTTCGTTAGAAGGCCCTATTACGTTACATTATGTCGGGGTAGCTATGTAGAGTGGATGTATAGGATGAGAGATTGACACTTAAAAGCAAGACGTCTATGGTATCCATCTTGTGAGATGCTGAATGCCTGACTTAATGCTTCGAGTACTTGCACGAAAGCAACATGATTATTTTTTCGAAGAGTGTGTCAGTGACGAAAGAGTCAATTGTTTGTTTCGCGTACTTCACGGGCGAAGGCATGAGTCCTCTTGACTCTATTATCCCACGGGCAAATGCCATCTTTATGCTCTCCGACTCGAGCAATGCCGAAGGGTTAGCTTCCTCAAACACCCTCTCATAATGTACATTATTCTTTCCCAGATTAGAACGGAATATCTGGGAAACTCTTGAGAGACAGTTTTCCTCTTGTCTGACCCTCTTACAGAGTTTTACCCCCCCCCCCCCGACACACACACACCTTTCTCTCTTTCTTTGAAGTACACTCTTTGTGAAATACCCATCAAGGAATGACCTTCTACACGGAGGTCCCTGCGGTGTTGTTTCATATTCAACATCCAACACCACGTATGATGTCTTATAAGGGCTGAGCAGACTAGTGCTCGCTCCATCATGTTGTTACATTGTTTTGTCTTTGTACAGTGAACACAAATGATAGTCCTGCGAGTTGCTGTCGTAAATGACTACTTCACGACCATCTACATCCCCTTTCCCGCCAAAAATGCCGCTCTCAAATGACACTCCCTCGTTCACAGTCAAGCGTCGTCATGGCTACAAAGACGAGATAATTAAACTCAAGGAGGAGGAATACACTCAGTAGCTCGAGGCAAGACGTTAAGCTGGCATAACATTGATAGCTTCATTTCTAGATCACCGTTTCATTCAATCTCAATTTTATTGAGCGAAACGTACCGTAGCAATCACGAAACAGGATTGAGAGAATATTAGGCCTTACAATGTAATGCCTTATAAGTTCTTAGGCCATACAATGTCGTAAGGTGGCATATAATCAAGTTATCCATCATAGTTTGCGTTAGGAATCCTAAAATTCTCGACAAAAAAGACGCAATTTCATTGGCCCAATCTTGATGCAAACCACTTTGCGCCTTGTCATGATATATGCGAATTCCAGGCTTCAAGAAATTGTTCATATTCGCTCCACTATACGTTCTGAAGGAACCCCCCATGCTCAGAGCGTTGTACAATATTGTATGTCTTCATTCAATGTACAATGTTTACGGCAATACATTTCAACGACATGCTCTGCACTACCAAATCTTTGCTTCGGTATTGATTCATTCTGTTAAGTTATCTATAAACAGCAATACTTTGAAGTAGATCTGTAGAATAGTTTGGCTTATATACATATTTTTCCTTGTTTGGTTGTTGGGTTGTTTCTTTGTTTTCATTTTGTCACATAACGAATTCTTATGATTTATCCTCGAATATTTGTCACATATCAATACGCAACATTATTTTCTATCTTCCAACACGATTCATTTCCATCGCTTCGCTACAATGATTTATTGCTCTGTTCAACTCATAAACTAAGCACATCTTTCTATTTGCATAGGTCGCTGTATTCTAGTTTTCAAACTGTATATCTATGATTACATTTTAGGCCCCTGTCTTGTTTTGTATCTCATGCATCATTGCATACAGGTAAATGCAGATCGAAGTAATTAAAAACACCGAATCAATCAGGTAAATTTCTACTTGAGAAAATTTGCAATTCTTATTGAAAATGGAATGATACCATGTACAGCACACGATATGAGGGTATTGGTCGAAGTAACCGACAACTTACGAAGTTACGAGAGGATTTCTTGGTTTGTCTTTGAGAACAGAAATGCATTGAACTATGCCTAGATAACCTACTTTATTTCTTCTGGTTATATGCTTGTTGACCTACGGATTTTTCCTGTTATGAATACACTGTATATCATATTAAAATTCGATGAAACGAGACTAGTGCATCCCACAGCTAGCTCTCTTGACACTGCTCACTGTAAACTCTGAATTTCTCAGAGTTGTGAGGTTGCGATCTACGCAGTCAGTCCTCCCGTCAAGCGGATTTTCAATTTTCTTTATTGCCACGTATAATTGATCCAAACTAACTGCAACCAAAGATCAACAAACCCATTCCGTTGGAGTCATCCCGGAACTTCTTGTAGTACATGTATTTAACGAAAGTACACATGTGTACATGTTTCATGTACTTCCTCACGTTACAGTCTTTGGGCACGTTATCCTAAATCAGTTTGATGTTTAACTAACTACATACTGCAAGTATTATTCCCACATGTGGTGTAGCTTTGTTGGGTTTTCTCTTCTTACAACACTCGAGTCTTTGTGTTATGGCAAGAAGTTGACGAAAACAACGTACAATACACAGAGTTGCTATCAAACGCAACAAATGGCAGGGCCGCGGTCATTAGATGATAGCTTAGGTTAGGACGAGATGGGATACGACGAGGAAGCTTGCGACCCACGGGGGTGGGTGTGTCCGTTCTGGCACGCTAAGGAGCTTCAGTTGTTCGTGTTTTATACACTCCAGTATTGTTTTGTTATGTTTTTTTTCTTTTAGCTTGAAATGATGCAATCTGCTGCTTACGGTGGTGAGGATTCCATTCATATAAATTGGAAGTAGCTTTTATGTGTCAGACTGGTGGCTTTAATTTTCAGAGGGTCGTGCATTTTACACGACATTCCAACTTTAATTTTGTAAAACATAAAAGGTATCATCTGGAGTGAGGTATTCATCTATCGTCTTTCCTTTTTCGTTGAGAGATTGGAAGCGTGATGATTTGGTGAAATGCACAAGTTTCACGCACAATGCGGGACAGTTGGTAGCCCTGATAATAAGTACAGTATAGGTTCCTACAATGTCCACGTCACCTCGTATGTTATATACGTACATGTAAAGTACATTACCACGTCGTGGAGGTCACTGATACAGTTTGTACTAGATAGTTTCAGTTTCACATGTCACGTGTATATGTTATTTCATCATACATTGTACCAGTTGTGCATAATATATCATAGTGTATTTTTGCTACATCATACCAGTTGGTGTATTTCAACCGACTTTACAGAAGAATTAATTGGTGTGTGTGTGTGTGGGGGGGATATCTCATTCTAGCAATGAATGGCATGTTGTTTTCGAATAGTGTCCCTGTCTGGCTTTCTATCTGTATCTAGGGTGAGTGGTAGATTAACCAATTTTACAGAAGAATGGGGGAGAGGGGTGTCTCATTCTCACAATTAATGGCGTGCTATTCGTGTCCTGGTTTTCTGTCTGTTCTAATTATCTAGGGTGGGTGGTAAATTAACCAGCTCATGATAGCGGTGACTATCAATGTTCATTTCAATCAAGATTGTGTCAATGTTACAATGTGTTGCAAAGATCTGTTTTCTTAGTCCCATATTCTACTGCAGTGCTCAAGCCCCACCCCCTCCCCAAGATTTAACACTGTAAATTCTGCAGATAAGTGATACTAGTACATGTAGTCTGTTACATACAACTGAAGAGTTTGTTCGCAAAAATCGAGGTCCATTTTTGAAGATTTTGAAGTACGGTCTCTGTCATAAAGTACAAAATAATACCTTTTAAATGATATATTGGTCACTACATATAAAGGTAGATTTTTGAAGTTATGGTCAAAACAAGGAGAAATTTTCTTATTATTCTATATTTTATTATTATTTTTGCAAACAAACTCTTCAACTGTACATGTACGCAATAAATGAATTGTGTTCTGTGTTTCATTGACTGCCCGCTAGTGGAAGCTATTGTAGGATGTTAATTTTTATTATACTGTAACGATAACAATTTGGATGACGCTTTAACGGTGAAGTAGGCCAGCATTAGATCAGCTCATATGTTGATAGTCTCTAACACACATCATAGCCATGGCTGTGTTCATGATGACATGTATATCTTTGCACTTACAGTTAAACCTCTCGTATCCGGACAAGTCGGGACCGGGGCTTATCCGGATAAAGGATTTGGCCGGATACGGGAGACTCAATGCTTTATACATGTACATATACATACACATGTACTGATGTAGCCCATTGTAGTACCACATGTAGTAATGTGTATACTGCAACCTCTTCATTGTTACACTCAGTAACAGACCCCAAAATAGGGGCTCGTGTTTGCAAGAATGAAATCATTTTCTTTTATAAATTCTTGGGATGATTTACCTAAATAATTATTAAGAAATGTATCAAGTATATGTAATTCATGTGTGTTTGTGTAGGAGTTCTCAAGGAGTTGGGAATCCCCCTTTCCTCCCGTAATCATTAAAAAAATTATCACGGCGAGATTGCGTCCGTATAATAGAGAGATCCGGATAAAGGGAGGCCGGATAAGAGAGGTTCAACTATAGTTGTATACATGTGCAATACACTTGTATCAGCATCACAAACTCATTTGTTCAAGAAATTTGCATTTAGCAAGTGGTCTGGCATATGTGATCATTTGAGCCAAAATCTGGATTACTTCTTAAACTCTATTATTATCAAAATGTATGTTAGTAATTGCTACAGATCAGTATTCATTTGTAAGGATTGTATTCAAACAATTCTTGCATCTCAGCACTTTGTCAGTTTGTGTTGAGCTGTTGACCATACATGTACATGTATGTGGTACAATTGTAATGGCAGATCTCCCTTTCTTACCATAACACCTGCACTACCATTATAACGACCATCAATACAACCAACATCAATACCACCACAACCACCATCACCTCCATCATCATCATCATCATCATGATTGCCATCATTATCTCCATCATCACCGCTATCACCTTCATCACTACTATCACTATCATCATCACCGTCATCATTACCTTCCTAATCATTGTCACAATCAGCATTACAACCTTCCCACATCCCCACAATCACCACTACAGTGGACTCCCGTTATAACGAACTTCTCGAGACTGGCCGTTTTCTTTCATTATATCGAAATTTTGTTATTATTTGTACTAACAGTAAAGTAAATAAAGATATACAGTACATGTACATGATTAAATTTTGGGAACTGAATTTTTACTTTGTTGTAACTGAGTTCGTTATAATGGGAGTGCAAAGCAATAACACCCCAACCCCATAAATTTCACAGCCTCACAGCAGCGCCTCATGTGAGCAGGTTGTGACAAATTTGCTAGCCAAGGTCACGCAAAAGCTCACTCTCTGGCCAGTAAAATGAATGGAAATTTGGCTTTGAACAGTACAGGGCCCTTGCCTCGATACACATGTTTGGAAAAGGGGAGAAATGTGTTTATGATGACCTTAGCATGTTTAAGTTCTGTAAAATTGTATTTTGGAGCAATTTGGAGGAACTGGAGCCCCATTTGATAGAAACTTAAAGGCTCTGACGCTTGAAACTGTGGTTACTTTACTATTAATCGGGGGTGTGAGAGTACAACATGTAATTGCATTAAAAATCTGACAAAATCTAAAACCTCTAAAACAGAAAAGTCTGAATTGCATTAAACTGGACATTTCGATGCAATTGAATTGCAAATGTCTAAAAAGTTGGTTTTGGACAGAAATCAGATTAATCTCTGAACTCTCACATCCCTGATTAATTATCAGTGGTAACCATCAGTTATTTCTTTGCTTTGATTGGCTATGGAATAGTGTTGTTATGGTAGTTACCATTGAAGGCAGTGGTACCACTGATGTAAAGTTACCATAGTTTTATGTAGTGGCACCAAGATCTTCAACACCTGGGTGCAAAGGGTTAAATGAATATTACTGTTGCTCTAGTATATTTTGAATCTTGATATGTATATCAGCAACTTCATCACAAACACTGTAGTGGCTAGTTACAAGTTGCACACTTCAATGAAAGAACCAATACAATGTGTTTATGCTACACTGCCTTACATTTTATTGTACAGAAGATATCTTTGAGTTTATCCAGTCTACTTGATCTCCTTGACTTGCAGACCTGCAGAGAAGACACAAAGATGAGAGAGAAGACAGGGGTAAGTCATCCTGATAAAGCTAAAAAAGACTAGAGGATCAAACTAGAGAAGTACTCTGAGAGTGCAGACCTCCACCAAGCAGCTAATTTCCATCAATGATCTTGCTCTTCCATAGAGATCAGTGATTTCCACCCACACATGTGCATGTTCAAAATCGCCCGATTTCCCAATATAGAAGCCTTTTGTTAAAGATAATAAAAAGTTTTGGTACCTTAAAAGTTTCCCTGAATTTCCTTGTCTTGGTTTGTGTTTCACGTTAAAGTACGTTGTCTGTGAGAATTACTCACCCCAAAGTGCTCTCATGTCTTAGTAATCATGCAATAATGGTTTCGTACCAGAGCCGTCGCCGTACGGCTTCGATAAATATTGTACGAAACCACTGACTGCGACCAGCAGCGTGCAGCCCATTGTACGCATAGCTAACTGCGACCAGCAGCCCCATACGCATAGCGTAATGGGGCTTCGCATTGTAGCATTCAGGATCATGACAGAATTAGTATCGCGGGTAAATGGCAACTTAAAATCCAAAAATTTCTTCGATTTGAAGACTTACCAATTAAGTTGAAGAATTGAAAACAGGCTTCAAACAACGTTTGGTTCTGCCAATAGTCCCTTTCTTTTCGAATTGATGACTGAATGTGACTCGGTTGAGAGGACCTTGGGAGAGCTACTACACTGACTACTACGGCCAGCGCATGTGCACACAAGCATCTTATCCGTTGATGGATTTGAAATGTGTGCGCATGTGATGTGTTCGCATGCACTGGCTGTAGTATTCAGTGTATGGTAGCTCTCCCAAGGTCCTCTCGACCGAGTCACATTCAGTCATCAATTCGAACAGAAAGGGACTATAGGCAGAACCAAACGTTGCCCGAAGCCTGTTTTCAATACTTCACCTTAATTGGTAAGTCTTCAAATTGAAGAATTTTTGGGATTTTAAGTTGACATTTATCCTGCGATACTAAATCTGTCATGATCCTGAATGCTACAATGCGAAGCCCGATTACGCTATGCGTATGGGACTGCTGGTCGCTATGCGTATGGGGCTGCTGGTCGCAATTAATTGCATGATTACTAAGACATGAGAGCACTTTGGGGCGAGTAAGTCTCACAGTGTTAGTTATATGAAAGGTACTTTAACCTGAAACACAAACTAAGACAAGGAAATTCAAGGAAACTTTTGAGGTACCAAAACTTTTTATTATCTTTAAGTCATCACTTCTGCTGCGCGGTGCACCTTGCTGTAGCAGAAACTAAAGCATGCACTTTAGTGCGCGTATGAAAACCTAAAAAATGCAGAGCTTGAACTCCCAAGTTCATTGACCTTACCTGCCATAATATTGAAAATCCTACATAAAATTCATAAAAATTTCTGGATCACTACCAAAATTTCATCATCTGTTCCTCGTGTCATTCCCAACCTTTCCTGCAAATTTCACCCAAATCCGTTCACAACTTTTTTAGTTATTTTGCACACGGACAAACAAATCAACGGTAATGAAAACATAACCTTTCCCCTTGGTGGAGGTAATTAGGAAACTCTACTCCTCCACACTGCAGTCTATACAGCGGAAACTCAATATGAAGAGATCTGATACGGCAAAATACCAGATATAACAAACTAATTTCTCCAGTCCCATCGAATGTATTTCCTTGGCTTTGTATCGTTTACTGACTACTAATATAACAAAATAGTAAAGATAAAAGAACAAACTGTCTTGGTCCCAAGGAACTCCCTATACAGAGTTTCCTCTGTATTACAATCTTATGTCACACAAACAGAAATATGAAACTTTCAATACAATCCAACTCAAAACAAGTTCATTAAAGAATTTTCAAGTAAGAATTTTTATTTTTTTTTGAGACAGTAATATAAATAACAATAAGATGTCGTTAGACAAGGCAATTTTCCAAATGATTTCTCACAAAAATATCATGAAGTCACTACTTTTGGGGTGAATAATTCTGCTATGATAAACCCCTCTCATTTGTTGAATCATCACTGCTGCGGCTCTCAAATCAATTTCATACGGACACAATTTCCGGTTTTGAATGCACATTAAAAGGAACTTTGTATTTATATGCAGAATAACAGAAAGACACATTGCAATTTTCAGTGCATGCCACCTTTAGTATGACAGCATAATGCTTTGAATACCCCAGCTGAACAAAATCATTACTTCATCGGGACTTGAAGAATACTACATACTGGTATAAATTCAGCAAGTTCTTTAAAAACATTGATGTACGAATAACAATGCTCACGAGAATATTTAGAAATGGGAAGGGGGATAAAGCACAGTGATCACCACAATGATAACATGAACGCAAGGCATTTCAATAACCTGACCCAACTTGAATCAGGTTACACTGGACAAACTGACATCTCAAACCCAGGGAATAAGAGCTGGACGTGTCTGTGCTTTACAAGCCTACAACCAAATTATTCCTGCAAAGGAAAACACCAAGATGGAATTTGCCTTTACACTACATTGTACACCGCCCTCTTGTGGCAGATGTCAAGTTAGTTTGGACTCACCAGGAGGGAGAGACTGCTTCAGTTTCTCGGCCTTCTCTGAATCCTTCTTGATGACGAGGGTGTAGAGGTAGCGGCTGCAGCGAACCTTGAACTTGGTGTTGTCTCGGTTCTTCTTGATCTTCACCGCTGCAATTGATGAAATGAAATCACAAGGGGAAAAGTCTTTTAAATGCACAAAATACTAGTGCAAAGTTGGGCATCATTTACAATGATGCCAGGAACAGGGTATTCTGTTGGATGAAGAAATGAATTGATGAGTATTGAAGTCAGGATGCAGAGTGTTAAACTACATATGTAGATACCAATTACTGCTAATGAGACATACAGTGCACACCTATTCAATGATGTACATGGTCATAACAAAAATTTCCTTTACAACAAAGTAGAAATTCAGATCCCAAAACGTTTATCTATTTATCTTCATATACATTATTGCTTGGCTATAAAAAAAAATAATAATAATACAGTGCACTCCCGTTACAACGAACACGGTTAAAACGAAATTTCGTTATAACGAAGTCTTTTCCGAGCACCACTGACAAAGAAAAACAAAAGAAATGTGTTCCGTTATAACGAAATGCAGATCGCTTTCGAAAATACGTATCGGAACAAGCATTTAGAGCGTCTCTGCATGGGTGAACGCTTCATATAACTGTGTGTTCGCTTTGTGTGTCACCCACGTTTTTCGAGGAGAACTTGCGTTATTGTGATACAATAATCTGAAATCAAAATAATAAACTTCATTTTATTGTTTTGAAGGTTCTTTACTACAAAACACACAGATTCCGATAAACCTAAATGTCCGTTAGTTTGGAAATGAAATAGGGCTGGTTATTTGTTTGTTGTTTCCTTGTTTTTGTGAAATATTGTATTTGTTCGGTTATAACGAAATTTCGTTAAAACGAAAGAAAACTGCCGGTCCCGAGCATTTCGTTATAACGGGAGTGCACTGTAATAATCATCATCTGGCATAAACTGATCCGGAGGACTGGATTTGCATGATAACTTTGCAATCAAGAACCACAACAACGAAAAGACAAATACCTCGTGCGAGTACTTTGCCTTTTGAAGAAAAAATAAATAAAAATAAAAAAAACTTAATTTTCTGGGGAGTCAATTGCTGTACAGCTACAATTATTTGTGCTACTAGACAATACTGCATGTTGAGAAAATAGGGAAAATGTTCTAACCAGCAGCATAACAGACTAGTCCCTATGCAAGACCATGCATAGCAGCAGCAAAATGATACAGTGCACTCCCATTATAACGAAGACGGTTAAAACGAAATTCCGGATACAATGCAGTAAAAATTCAGGCCGCAACATTATCTACTCTCTGTTTTTTTATTGTTTATTTGTTTTGGTTATAACAAAATTTTGATATAATGAAAGAAAACTGCAGGTCTCGAGGACTTCATTATAACTGGAGTACACTGTACAAATAGCACTTTCTTAGTAACTGCACAAAGTGTATTATCCCTTCAGTATGTAGCAACATTTAGTGTGATTACAGATATGCAGACTTCACTGGCAGAAACATCGCACTTGTGTCCTTTGTTTGTTTTTATTGGGGGGGGGGGGTTCTTGACTGATATTACCAATGTCATTATGAAAACAAAGTGACTGTAAGCAAATTCAAAACAGCTTGCATGTGTTTAAAGGGATGATACAGTATTGGTGGAGATGAGAATTGGGCTTTTAACTTTTTGCGAGATACCAAGAAAACACTTTTGATATAGTACAGAGCATACCATTTTAAGAGGAAGTCAAAGTTATTTGATGAAAATCGGGTTTGGAATAAAGTGTGGGTCCCACAATTTTCATCAAATAAACATTGAATTCCTCATAGAATTACATGCTCTTTCATATTTCATAAGAGGTTTCTCATTTTTTCACCAAAAGATGTTAAAAACCCGAAATTAGGTCTCAACCAAAACTGTACGATCCCTTTAAAGCCTTACAGTGGGACCATTTCTGGAAGTCCAAATCCTTTAGTGAACATCTAATGGTGCTTAGTTGATGCATGCACATAAGTATACATCACTGGCAATTATATCATATGTGTATTAAAGAATATACTCTTCGGCCATACACCATTTCCTTTACAACAAATCGTTGATGATAGAATATTTGCATCTGCCCCACAGACTTGATGATTCCCAGTACTTGGCAAGGCCAGTAGGAATTAGAGGTGATTTTACTCACATTTGGCGTCCTTCCTGCGGGCTGTCAGGAGGAAGTCCTTGATTTCCATGATTTCCTTCGGCTACGTAGAAAGAAAAGGACAAAAACAAATACCCGATCATATTTCTACTACATCTCAGCTGTAATGGTTCTGAAGAACCATGCAAATGGTTGCAATGTTCTTGGAACACTTCTTTTCATTTCTTCAAAATGTTTCACTTCATTTTTAAAGCAGTCTCCTTTTCATAATTTTTTACATCAATTTTCTCAGATAATAATCAATGTAAAAACATCACAGGCTATTTTCACTATAATCTAGCAATTAATTTGCTGGCTTATGCTGACACTGAATGGGTGAATGTTCCTGGTGACAAAATTATGAGTTGGATAATTCACTACAGCAGTGGCAAAGTGAGTTCAAACAATTTACACAGTAACCTTGTTATAACAAGCTGTTTGGGAAACAAGAAATTTTCTCATTACATAATGTATGCATGTGTATCTCCTCATAAAAAGGACAAACAAAACAAAAAACCCCCCTCAAAATTACCTTGTTTTATCAGGATTTTCACTACATCTGACCTCCAGAAATTGTCTGAATTTGACTTTATTCACTGGCCTACTAATCTCTTTAGTCTTTGCTGTCTCATACTTCTAGTTTTAGGGCACTCTTACAGTAAAAAAAATAATAGAACATTGACATTACCCTAACCTTTTATTCCTCACTAAAAACTGCTCATCTCTATAGCCTTTTCCAGTTGCAGTAAATATGAATCAACTCTGTATTATGTTATTCAAGAAAGAATAACTTTTCTCCTTTCAACTTAAGCAATTTTCATGCTACAGTGTACATTAGTCAAGAAATATCGTAATAGAAATATCGTTTCAAAACAACTAGACAAAACCTTTCTTAGTGTGCAGAAGAGGCTCAAATGTAGAAGTGGCTACTTACCATCTTGCTTGATGATGTGTCCTGTACAAGGTACAGTAGGCAGTCTTGGAAACTGGCTGAAACGAGAAACCAATCAAGAACTTCAACGTCAAACAGACATACAAACAGTTAACAAGACTTGGTACAAAAATAACCACCACCAACAACAACAAAACAAACATATCACTTTACCAAGCCTTTCCACATCTCACTAGTTGCTTCAGGGTTTCAGTGAAATGGGAGACAGCTTGGTTCTGATTCATTACAAAGTTGCATTTCTGCTAAGTCGAAATAATTCTTGTCATCACAGCAAAAACAAGTGAACCCAGCTGGAGAGTTGCTATCTAATACCTGCTGTCATGGTAACTACTATCTAAAGAAATATCTCTTTTGATTTTTCAAGATGCAGCATCACGACCATCCAATATCACAAGCTTTTACATACTCTTTATTGTTAATATTCCTTGCTATTGGCTTCAAATCCCCTCTCCCACCCCATCATATCTTCTTACACTGTATTCGCCCGAGAATTACAATGTTTCATATGTCAGTCAACCACACGGCTTTCCTGATGCAGGGTCAGCCACTCAGAAAAGTTTGCATCGACCAGTGAATCACGACATTTGAACACAGAACACTTTGGCATGCCATTTTGATAGCCAAGTTGACAGGTCAAACGATTCAACCTCAAAGCACCTGCTCAAGATGCTCAGTATTGTTATCATGAACATATTATCTGCATGATTTTGCAACAGCAAAAACAACTTAAAATCCAGCTGCCTGCCCATGTTGCATGTTCAGGACATACATCACCCTCATACTAAGAAATCTAGTCTTCATACAACCAGATGGTGATATACTGGCAGGTTGTTAAGTTCCTGATTTTTCTGAATAGCGAATTCTAAAAAATAAAACTCCTGAGAAGTACTTGGTATTTACACCCCATGGTAGGTTCACCACCGCGGTTGGACTTAATACACAGTACTTATGATAACAAGGGTGTGCCCCCCCCCCCTCCCGCACACACACACACACACACACACACACTTGTGCACTGCCATTGTTTTTAGTCTCAGAAGGAAGTCCCAGACTCCCACGATTACCTCCAACCACAGTTTCTGGACATATACAGTATGTACTACATTTTGTATAAACTTTGGTAAAAGTCAATTGTAAAATTAAAAGATATGATCAAAAGCCATTTTCCAGCAAAAAAAAAATCAAATTAACTCAACAAACTTCACAAATGTGAGTTCATAAGCCAAACAGCATTCCACATTGATCATGATTTGGAACTCATCAACCATCTGATACACATAGAATCTGGTCTACTGTACATGATAATAAGACAGTTTTACAAACCATATAACGTCCAGCTACGTGTAGTCTATAGGCCTACATAGACTATCATACTGGCAAGTTCTTCTGGAAGATGAGAAATTTCTTTTAGGTGACTGAAACTGCTCCACAGTTAAAGGGAAGGTAAACCCAAAGAGCAATGTGGATTGAGTGAAAGCAGCAACATTAGTAGAACACATCAGTGAAAGTTTGAGGAAAATCGGACAATCGATGCAAAAGTTATGAATTTTTAAAGTTTTGGTGTTGGAACCGCTGGATGAGGAGACTACTAGAGGATATGACGTATGAGTGGACAACAATACAAAGAAAATATAAAGGAAATTCAATAAAAATTCACTTTTCTAGAATTATGAAAGAGCAATGGACCAACCGCTTTCAGAAAGCAGGGGGAATAATTGCTACCCTTAACATATGTCAATATCAAGTTGATGGAATTTGTAATTGTCATGAAAAATGGAATTTTGTAGTATTTTCGGTAATCATGAAGAAATGCACACCTACCGTTCGCTTCGCTGTTTGTCAATCAAATTTTGTGCAGCTATTGGAGATGCTAAATTGAACCATATCAGAGAGTTTCCATGGAATTAGAAAGCCGAAAAGGTAAGAAAAATGAGAAATCGGAGTTGAAAAGTACGTCGGTCGCGAACATAGTCTCCAACGTGTAAGTAGTGCACTGATTTCGCAGAGAACGATGTCAACGATTATAATCGATTCTGGTAGTCTCTAATCAGCCGCTTACTAACAATATCGAACTTGACTCGTGCAATACGTGTAGCCCCTACTTTCTTTTTCGTATTTTTTCCCTTATTGTTAGCTCACCTGAGTCGAAGGCTCAAGTGAGCTATTGTGATAGTTGTTTGTTTTCATTGCCACTATCATGATTATCACTATTCAAATTATTGATACGATTATTCATACCAGGATTAAGACATCGATCCTTTCTTTAAAAATTGTGGCAAGTACAAATGTATTGATTTTATCATGACAAAAGTTGATAATAATTCAAATTGAATAGTGTTGAAGGGAGTAGAATGAGGTTGAAGGAAAAGTGGAAGAAAAAGGTTAGGCTATTATGAGGGAGAGAGAAAGAGAGAGAAAAGAAGATGAGAAGGAAGTTGAATTCAAAGAGGGTTTGTTTCTAGTATCTTCATAATTTATAGGCCTGATTAAATTAATGAATTAATGAGAATAGTATTACAAAAAGTGTATGTTATACAATCATGTATTAATATTGTGGACTTCTTAAAGTGCTCATTTTACCTAAAAAGAAACAGAATATTAATTGAAATGGTAATATGTTTTTGATTGATTAGTTCAACTTATAGTAGAAAGTAAGGCAATTGTTTTTATGATAGTATTTATTTTTCCATTTCATTTTCTTAGTTATGGATACAAAAATTGCAACCCCAGTACTTGCTTTTGTTTTGTGGTAAAAATAAATTTTATTGTGCAATATTCATGATGGATAATTCCCATTTTTTCATATATCTTTTACTGTTTTGTACACATATTATCTGTCCAACATTTAGTCAGCAAAAAATGTTGACAGATATACAGTCACACGCAGGAGAAAATTACATAAAACGATAAAAAACAGACGCATCAAGATCACTTTCTTTCTTCCACATTTTACTGTCGAGCCGACGTAATTATTGTGGTTAAACACCAAACAAGCGGCTGTATTACAGACTACAACAATCGATTATCATCGTTATATCGCTCTTCCACATAATCGATCATCCATCATGCTACGCTGACACGGCCGTCGATCGGCGTACTTTTGAGTCAAAATTAGCTACTTTTCTTCTGCAATTGACTATGAAATTTCATGAAACCGTCAGATATGGTCCATCTTGACATTTCTTATAGCCACAAGAAGTTTTCATTGACAAATTAAGGAAGGAAATGGTACAGGTGTTCATGGTGTGCATTTCTACACGATTACCGTATTTTCTTTATATTTTCTTGGTATTGTTGTCCACTCATACGTCATAACCTCTAGTAGTCTCCACGTCCAGCGGTTCCAACACCAAAACTTTAAAAATTCATAACTTTTGCATCGTTTGTCCGATTTTCTTCAAACTTTCACTGATGTGTTCTACTAATGTTGCTGCTTTCACTCAATCCACATTGCTCTTGGGGTTTATCTTCCCTTTAAAGTTCTGACTATCAACATCAGTCGCATGTGGTCAGTGCTACTCTTGATACGGTAGTTAATAACTGTACAGTACAGTAAATGTTATATACATGTAGTCTATAGAAAAAATACAGTGCTAATGTACGTTCATATTTAAGTAGTTACACTGTATCAAATTTCTCTCAATTAAATTGCACCCAAATCACAGGATGTACTTAATAGCATATTTCCAATCACTCGTGTGAATTAGAACCAATTGGTCATTGGGATGCATCAACTTTGATGTTGTCGCTAAAAATTATTCTCTTTTTGCAAGTGATCGGTGTATGCTACCTGCACAATTTGAAACTCTCTGAAATTATGTAATGAATCTTTAGTAACCGAAAGCAAAAAAGTCACTCAGTTATGATTTTATGGCAAATTGAATGAAGTCAGATGAGAAATGCAGTTCCTAGATCGTACAAGACCGAAGGACAGACAAATACATGTCGAAATACACACACACATAAACACACACATTTTCTACTGTCAAAGTGTCATGAATGTACAAACATGCATTTCTCAATAACCGACTTCGTTCAACTTGCACCTGCACCTCTAGCTCCTGCAATGAGTCCCCGCTCACGCAATACATGTACTAGATGGCCAACTTCAGTACTAGATAACAGATTGTGTAGGCAGCCTATGCTGCGATCTCTCATAAAGAGCGAGTTTATCTTGACTCACTTTAGCAATGATTCGACAATTGACAGTCATTGTGTTACATGGACAAATATTCAAAGAAACTACAATAGCGCCAAATTTGTATTGTAATGCCATGGCATGGCAGCTTGTTGCAGAATATGACAATTTACAGAAAACTACGTGTATCTGCCATAATAATTTCAGACTTCAAAATAATTTTAGACTGATTTTCTGTAATAATGTCGGTAATACCGCTTGTACAATAGGATTTTATAAGGCAAGAAAGACGGCCATCAAAACCGCAGGTGGCGATTTGCAGCAACTCCCTGCACTAACTTGTATTGTCATAGATGGGACTACATACGGGTATAGGTCAATCAATGAACAAGACAACTGTGGTATCTATTATTTCATGATCTACAGCGCTACCTGTTTGCTTTTGTAATGAACAATTCATCATAATAAACATTTCATTGTGTTGACGATGGCATAATTTCGTAAGAAAAGCCAAGATGGTCCAATATTATTACGATTTATTACGAATGCATATAAGTCATCTCTACCTGCTTCACAAGAGCAAAAAAGAGAGGTCGTCTACAGAGGGCGTTTTGCAAACTCAGTTGTCGATGTTCAGTAGTGCAGCTCGTTTCTGTAGGCCTTCATCAATATTGCTGTACTTATATACTGAGTAGTCTAGTGGGATTTCTGAAAAAGGGCTCTCTAAAATGGTGTTAGAGGCATTTTTGAGTAAAAGTTGGAAACCGGTCTCTTTTACCTAATTTGAGTATGCTGAATCCGAAAAATCCGGTTCCCAAGCGAAACTCGCCGATCTTGACCATCTAATTTGCATAAACAAAATGGCTGCCAAGACACAGAAATTATCAGTTTAGATACGCATTTTTTAGAAATTCTTTGCAACCGAACTGGAAAAAAGTGATTTAAAATGTTTGTGCAGAGAAAAGAATTACCAATAAATGTTTCTCAGGTGGTAAATAGTATATTTTATTCATAATTATGCAAATTAGGACTGGAACATGCAGATATATATATATGTATATATATACATTAACACTGGAAGAGTAATCTTGACATTTTTTTTTTTCTTGAGAGGCAAATTAAATACTAGATAATATGTAAACTTTGAGGTTTTGAGGGTTAGGAAAACTCCAGTTCCCAATTGAAATTCACCGATCTTGACTATCTAATTTGCATAAACAAAATGGCTGCCCAGCCACAGAAATTGTCAGTTTCGGACACGCATTTTCGAGAAATTCTTTGCAAACGAGCTGGAAAATAAAAGTGATTTGATACATAGATTGATTTGTACATAGAATAGAAGTAGCAATTTGAGGGATAAACATTTCTCAGATGGTAAATAGTATATTCTACTCATAATTATGCAAATTAGTACTGAAATATGCAGATATTAACACTGGAGGATTTTTTATTTTTTTTTTCTTCAGAAGGAAGTTAAAAACACAAGATATATAGACTTTAAGGTTTTGAGGGTTAGATAAAAACCAGAATTCCTTCTTCAGCGGTATCAAAATAAATGCAAATATTGTAATTGGTATGCAGATTATATGTAGCCTTCATGAGTTTATGTGCATGCAGTTCATTCAATAGCCTATATACCCTGGTAAAATTATATTTTTTTCAAATCCTCTAAAAAGGTCCTTTTTTAAAGAATTCAAGTTAGGAACCCGATTCTTAACCAAAATTGATTGTGCCAGGGCAAAAACAACAACAAAAACAAAAAACAAAAACAAAAACTGGTCCTTTTCAAGCGAATGAACTTTATCTAATAATGATCTAATTTGCATAATATTTACAAAATACAAAGTAGCTGCAATATTGCCATAAAAATTGTTAATTCCATGAAAAATATTTGTAGCACATCGATAATCGCAAAACGAATTGATGAAAAACTCTCTACGCGGATCATGACTCAACTTTTTAAAGGGATGGTACAGTATTGGTGGAGATGAGAATTGGGCTTTAACCTTTTTTGCGAGATACCAAGAAAACACTTGTGATATTGTGCAGAACATACCATTTTAAGAGGAATTCAAAGTTTATTTGATAAAAATCGGGTTTGCAATGACTGGAACATCAAAAAACAAAGTAAAACAGAGCGATCGTAATAAAGTGTGGATCCCACACTTTATTAGAATCACTCTTTTGTGGATATCTCAGCCATTTCAAAACCAATTTTCATCAAATGAATGTTGAATTCCTCATAGTATTACATGCTCTTTCATATTTCATTAAAGGGGAAGGCTAGTAACTGATCAGTGGGAATCAGTGGAAATGCTGGGAGATGATTGTTCCAATCCTTATGGGATTCATTCAAGAGTTCATTGTATATCTATTGTTGTGTGAAAATGATTTGCTTCAGAACGGTCTCATATTCAAGTAATGTGCAGATTAATGCTCCGTCACTGACCAGGGACGCTAACCTGGAAGCATTAAACTGCACATTACTTGAATATGAGACCATTCTGAAGCAAATCATTTTCACACAACAATAGATATACAATTAGTCCATGGGCCAAGAGCCGAAAAATGGGTTGTTGGTACCACCCGAGGTGGCAAAACCTTTTTGGTGTCATTTTGTTTGTCGGACATAGATACGCTTATCAAGCTATGATAGCATTTCCAAATGAGTAGCTTAGTCATAATAAATGAATTTTTAACCAATTTGGTCTCGTTTTTATATCCCTATACTTCTGAATCGAAACTAACCGCTATACAAAACGAGCACTGCCTTCTGTATGTCCACAGGTGTTCTGTTGTAAACGCGGTGCGCTTAGTCTTTATTCAAGGCAGCGAAGGGAATATCCAAAGGATTATGATGTCCACAACTGTCACGCGGTGCGCTTAGTCTCTATCTAGAACAATGTACCGTTATCATATCTAAAGTTCCTAATAAAAGGGATTATCTATACTGTTTTTATACCACCCTCTCAACAAATACATCAGTTTTAAACAAAAATCACTCTGTTCATTTACAACATTATTAATTATAATGTATTGTAGTGTACCGGTACATTGTTTTTGCATAATCTTTCATTGTTGGATGGAAATAAAGCGACATTGGCGTGGTATTAGCGTTTTCAACGTAGCGTTTTCACCGGAAAATGACAAATAATTGAAAAAGACGCTAAAATTCACGAGAAATTGCTTTGTTGTTGTTGTTGTTTTTAGATAAAGGGATATACACTGTATCATAAGCTTTGGATATTCCCTTCGCCGTCTTGAATATTAGACTAAGCGCTGTGGACATCATAACCCTTGGATATTCCCTTCGCTGCCTTGAATAAAGACTAAGCGCACCGCGTTTACAACAGAACACCTGTGAACATACAGAAGACAGTGCTCTTCTTTGTATAGCGGTTGGTCTCCATTCAGAAGTACAGGGATATAACAACGAAACCAAATTGGTTTAAAAATCATTTACTATGACTAAGCTACTCATTTGGAAATGCTATCATAGCTTGATAAGCATATCTATGCCCGACAAACAAAATGACACCAAAAAGGTATTGCCACCTCAGATGGTACCAATATCTGGCCTGGCCCATGGACTAATGAACTCTTGAATGAATCCCATAAGGATTGGAACAATCATCTCCCAGCATTTCCACTGATTCCCACTGATCAGTTTGACTAGCCTTCCCCTTTAAAGGTTTCTCATTATCTCACCAAAAAATGTTAAAAACCTGAAATTAGGTCTCAACAAAAACTGTACGATCCCTTGAAGGGTTGGGGGATGGCATCGATCAATGCCATTTTGTTTATATGCAACATCCATTATTGTATTGTTCCATTATGCAAATCTGTAGCATTAGCACGGAAATTCTATTTCCCAGTTAACCAGACATGGTAATTATATATATATATATATATATATATATATATATATATATATATATATATATATATATATGTATATATATATATGATTACATACAGTGTATCATTATATATAGCAAACATTCGTCTATAGGTTGAAATGGAATAGGTGGTTTTATTCTATTTTTGTTTTTGTTTTTCTTGATAGTCGACGAAAAATACCTTTAATGCCACAACAAACGTTACTGATGCCCCAATGAATAAACAAAATCATGTTGTAAGTCCGTTAGATGAAATTATCTATATATAAGACTAGAGAAGAATCCATTGGAAAGTTAAGCTTGTAGAATAGCACCGGCTAAAGATCAAGAAGTTTAAGATGGCGATCTCCAAGATCTCAAAAGGCGCGGCCAAATTGGCAAATTATCGAAAAGTTTAAGATCGCAATCTTTAAGATCTTGAAGTTTTTCAAGTGCGTGTGACTTCAAACTTTCCGCGAAACTTCCCACTACAGCTAGGGATGTTTCATTTTATAATGCTGTGATCGCCAAACTTCTCGATCTCTTGCCAGTGTGACCGGACAACAAAAGATCGTGAAGACTTCGCGATATTAAAGTTTGCAATCTTTTGCCATTCTGACCGCGCCTTATCATGATAAACTTAAATAACGATGTTAGAATAGCAGTGAAGGAGAAGAAATGGAAAAAAAAAAGATGCGTGGCACACATCTACCTATATTTGATCCTTCTACATTTGTTATAAGAATGTAACTTTATAGTCAGCTTCCAAGACAGTTTGAACTCTGAAACTGCCTTGGCCAATCACCAATCTGCAAAATACCAGTAAGGGCTTACACCTTCATGTTCCTTTTTATTTTTGTTTTTGATATACGTGGATAACATGCCGCCAGTAATAACCACCAAGTATGATGCATTTTAATTTATTCCTAACTGACGACGCCACACACCAGGTGTGATACAGATCATAGAAATGACACTCTCAGCAAACAGGCCTCTAGCTTCAAGGACCAGTGGATTGCAAGAACTAAAGAACAATGAATACTCATTAGAAACCACGTTGATACATACATAAGATTTCACTTCATATCAGACGTAAAAGGTCGGCATTTCGCCTCTCATATTATGCTTTATCAAGTATAGTTTTTGAATATCCACGTTTCATTTGAATTTCTGCCCAAGAATTAGGATATGGATCTTTTCATGGAGGACCTGAGTTTCCCACCACCTTGCGAACATGAAGTTACTTTTGTTCCCTTGACAGATAACATCGATCCGATAGCTACCTTAAAGAGGCCTTCTTCCGTAGATACTGGAGTTGTGCTTTTTCTGCCAAACTGATACTGACAGTAGCACTCTTATCAAAGCAAGTGATCAATGACTCACAATCATCAAGGATGCATGCTTGTACGAGAAGAAAACTAAAGGGTTCAAAGAACATGGTTGTTATCAGTATAAACTTATATTCGATTCAAAAGACGCATCACACAAGCTCGTTCTGGCACAAAATTATGCTCCGGTCATTTTACCGAAAAAAAGTATACTGAACTCTCGCGGAAACAGTTCAACGACAATACTCCTGTAAAAATTTAAAAAAAAAATTAAAAAAAAGATTATAAAAAGAAGAAAATCCTGCTCATTGTGCCAGACCTGATTGTTGTTAGCAACAATGTGATGATGCAAACCTTGCACGAATGTAGATCAATTTAGCTCGATTGAGAAATATACTTTTCGACTCAGATTATGTTTTCTTTTCAGCCAAAATATAAATGTGTTGATGACTAGAATTACAAAGTTCATCCTTCGTTTCTGTTTCCGACACTGTCCGAGATACCAGTATTTTTCTTACAATTTTTTTTTATTTTTGCTTGAGCTTGCAGAGTGGGTGAAGAGATAAGAGATGAAGAGATTTAAAAAAAACATAAATCATGACGAGATTTATGAAAGTTGCCACTTGATTTTAAATTCAACAGATTGAAAATAATCATAAACCAATCTATCCAATGAAAACGACAAAGTACAGGGAAGGATAAAGTGACCTTGCACTTATCCATAGAGTACTGTATAGTGATTGGTTGCCCGATAACTCTGATAGCAAGATCTTGTTTTTGGCGATAGATATGCATAGAAAATGGGTGAATATTAGCATGATTTATTATGCAAATGAGATCATAGATGTATGTTGTTTAGTTGTTGCTCTCTCTCTCATAATCACACTAGGAATCATTAACAGGTCTTGATGTCATAACTATTATGAAACATATCCATATAATGCGGCAGTGCGTTGTAGAATCTCGAAACCTGCCTGGTCTACGGCCACTTGAATATCAATTTGCAAACATATTTCCTTTTAGTGTCATTCAGTTCTCCTTTATTGATTGATTCCATTACTTGATTTACTTCAGACTCTGACGACATCATAATGTGCAACTTGTTTGTCCGATAACTTAGCTGTATTTTAGTACGCCAAGGTACATTTTGATAGCAAGACTTTGTCTTAGGGAATATATCCATAGAAATGGTCAACTATTTGCATGATTTATATGCAAATTAGATTTTTAGGGTATTTCTAATAGTTTTTTTTTGTATCTCTTGTTTCACAAAAGAATCATCAATTTGTGTCTTGATAATATTATTATAACTATAATGATTCAGATTCATATATCGCGGCAATGTGTTATGGAATCTCGAAGCCTGCCGTAGTATAGCCTCTTGCACACCAATTTGCATGCGATTTTGCAAATATTGTTATTAATTTTTTTATTCTGAATCGGTTGATTCCAGTACTTGAATTTTCCTCGGACTCAGATGACACCATGTACACTTTGTTTGACCGATAGCATATCTATTTTTTCACTACGCCAAAGTGCATTTTAATAGCAAAACTTTGTTTTAGGGGAAAATATGTTGGGAAAATTGAAGAATATTTGCATAATAATGCAAATGAGATGCATGTTTTATTTTAATACCTAAAGTTGGTTCTTGTATCTATTCATCACACTAGGAATTGTGGACCGGTCTTGATACAATGATAACTATTATCAGATTAATGATTCAGATCCATATGTTGCGGCAATGCGTTGTAGAATCTAGAATCCTGCCAGTTATGTATCCTCCTGTACACTGATTTGCATCTAGATATTTGCATAAGTGTAATTCAATTCTTTTGAATTGATTGAATTCTTTTGAATTGATTAATTTTGATTCGACTCTGGCGACACCAAGTACTTTTTGTTTGCCCTATAACTTGTTAGAATGATTAAAAACAGAAGTGAACACATAGGTATACTATACATGTGCATATATATGCGGTAATGCATTGCTGTATCAGCGGCAACTCTAATTTGCATATTTCACTTCTTAATTTGCATATATAAGTGAAAGTTATGAACAAATGATGACCCAGCTATTGTCTTTGCACCGTAATTTCTGAAATTATTACTATTTCTGCATGTCTAGGGAGATTTTTTTGAATATTAGAACATCGAAACACCTTAAAAAGCAATGAATTGGCGGCCATTTTGTTTATGCAAATTAGATACTCTTAGACTCAAAATTCCGCTTGGGAACCGGAATTTTTGGATTCAGCGTACTTGAATTATACAAAATAGACCGGTTCCCAACTTTTACTAAAAAATGCCTCTAACAGTCACATTTTCCCCAAATCCCACTAGACTAATATGACAAATTGTATTAGGCCTATGTCTGTGTATATGTTTTGTATGTTGCTTTTGCACTCGCATACTCGTACCCTAAATGGGGTGACTGAGTCAATAAACTTTCAGCTTTCAACTTTCGGGGGGGGGGGGGGGGGGGGCTCCATGAGTTCGTTGGGATTGTATGATTCGGGTGATAATGCACTGATCGAGAGAGTGTGATAGAGGATAATGAGGAAGATAATGTACAGTTCATAAGTAAGTCATGTACCTCCCTTGGGTGGGTGTAGGCCTATGGGTGGGAAATATGACTTCATGTCTACGATATAATTTCATACAGTCCTGTGTTATTTTGACTTTAGATTTTGCTCGAAAAAAAAAGAAGCATAATCATGAATGATACATAGGCCTACGGGCTTGTTTTCCTCGTATATTACATGTATCATGAAAGAACACTTGACTTGCCTCTTTCAGAAGACGAGGAAAATGGGCACTTTTTCAACAACAACAAAAAGTGACATTCTCTTTATATTTTTCTTATATCGTTCTACGCATACAGATATCATACGCTGAACAGTAGTCTTCTCATCCAGCAATGACTGCGCTTATGGATTGTCCGATTTTCTCCAAACTTTCACTGATGTGTTCTACTATCATTGCTGCATTCGCTCAATCCACATTGTTGTATCTGAAAGTGGATCTGTCCGTTAATAATGTCTTGATCTGGATGGGCTACTTTGCCAAATTTGTCTACGCTGAAAATCTCTGTATTACAGAATAATGGGCCTATCCGCACTACAAATACAGTGCTATGATATAATGTGTACAGGGCCGGCGCAGCCGTGGGGGCCGTGGGGGCCGTGGGGGCTCGGGCCCCCACACTTTTTGTGCACCATACAAAGGAATACATAAGGTGTCATCACTTTGTTAGCTCATGAAACCCGGAAGTGGGCCCCCACACTTTTGAAAACACTGCGCCGTTCCTGGTATACTAGTCGAGGGGGAGAACAATAATAAATGTGTCAGAATGTTGGATCTCTTTGGTGACGGTTCAATCTTTTGTTGCTCTATGGAAGAAGTTGACAAGCGAAGTTGAAGTGCCCTGCGAAACAGAATAGTGTATAGGGCCTACAATCAATGTGGATAATTAGTAGGGCCTACTAGCTTTGCGATGACATGCCTCTTTGGGGGTGCGAGTGCCGGGTTGTCACTCCTGGCCGCTGGAGGTTGAGCGGGAGGTTGAGAGTAGGTTTTGTGCAATATTACATCAATAATATTTTACCAAACATGTCAGAGTGGATTTTTGTGATGTTTTCACGGTCACTATGACTATTTTATGCAGTTTTTCCCTGTGAGTGCCGTGAGTGCCGGTCCTAAATTATTATGGCAGTTACGCATTGTATTTTTCTTTAAATTTAACATGTTTATTGTCAATTCTGCAGGATAGGATTGTTAGGAATGTCATTGTCGGCGCTATGTACTTTCTTTGAATATTTTTATCCATGTAGAAGATATCTCGAATTCCATGCACAGAACTGAATCGCACCAAAATCACATATAGCTTGTTTCTTCTGTATTAGTTTGAACCATATCGGTCATCATGATTATGACGGTAAGCGTCGATACCAACGTTGTCGTTGATATTGTTGCATCATCATGATCATTGCTCAAAACAAACTCGCTCTTCATGAGACTGAGAGATTGCAGCATAGGCTGCCTACACAATCGAAGTTAGCCACGCATCTATAGTTTTGTGTGAGCGGGGGAGTCGCCGCAGGAGCTAGAGTGGTGCAAGTTGCAGTAGCGGATCCAGAGGGGGGCGCAACCGGCGCACGCCCCCCTTATTTTTCGTTAAAAACAAAAGAAATTAAAAAAAAAAATGAAATGAAACCCGGAAGTGGCATCAGAAAAAACTTTGTCACGCCCCCCCCCCCCCTTTACAGAATTCCTGGATCTGCCCCTGAGTTGAACGAAGTCAGTTAATGAGAAATGCATGTCTGTACGGTAATGACGCCATGTGTGTGTGTGTGTGTGTGTGTGTGTGTGTGTGTGTGTGTGTGTGTATACAATGTATTTCGATGTGTATTTGTCTGTCTGTGTTCTTGTACAATCTATGAACTGCATTTCTCATCTGACTTCATTCAATTTGCCATAATTATGTGATTTTTTTCGATTACTCGAAAGATTCATTGCATAAATTCAGTTTCAAATTATGGAAGTGAAGTCAAGAAGTGGAACATGTTCCGATTCCATCATCATTTCTGCCACTGTGTTTTTGTTTTTTCATATACCACCAGAATGTTTCCCGCAACCGGTTGTCAACTGACTGCCGGCTTGCGACCAGCCCAAATGTGAATTGTACATCACATCGTACGTAGAGATTATGTATATAATTATATAATACTTATTATGTATATTTGTTTTTCCTTTCCTGTATCTGTGATTGTTGTCAAACACACCATTACACACATGTTTCTGGTTGGGAATGCTATCTATGTGCCCTTATACTCTTTTTTGTGCCTATGTTCAGTTTATTTATGCAGACACTCCTCAATTTAATTACTATTATGATTTTTATTAACATGCCGTTATTGTTTATAATATGGTTGCCTGTCTTCACAATGTGTGAGGAGATATGCATTTGTACATGTGCGTGCATATTTGTATCTATAATAATTATGTGCATATGTATGTGCATGTGTTTGGTTATACGTGTGTAAATGTATGCTTGTTTGTGATTGTATGTACGTATGTTATAATTGATTGACGCATGATATACATTCCTATTAGTTTTGTTATATTCTGCTGTTTTTGCCTCTATCATTATCGTTATCATTTTTAATATTGTCTTAAAAATGATTATTTTCTTTGTATACAATATCTATATCATGTTCTGTATCCATCATCATTTTGTCCGATTTCTTTGATCCTCAGTCTTGATAAAGGGCAGGGCCCTAAAGCTTGAGAATAAAAATCAAACTGTGAGGTTTCAAGCTACGTCTATCGTTGTACATTACAGAACTCATAACCCCATATAAGCCTACTAGATGTTTCCGATCCTCTGCTCGAAACTTGCTTGTTGTTCCTACCATTCGAACAAAGTCTTATGGGGAGAGGGTTTTTTCTTTTGCTGCACCTACTCTATGGAATTCTCTGCCAGACCCACTAAGATGTCAGATGCCAATAGACAATTTCAAACAAAAACTCAAAACCTATCTTTATGAAGTAGCCTATGATTGTTAAATCTGAAGTAACGATTTTTCAGCAGTACTGGCAACTCTGACCTTTAATGTATGTATATTCAGGAATAGTGATTGTAAAGTAATATATTGTGTTTGGTAAATTGTAATTTTTGTTGCTATATTTTGTATTATGGTATAATTTGTTTGTTTGTAAAGCGCATTGAAATTCTTTTCAAGTCTGAAATGCGCTGCATAAGAACTTGTTATCATTATTATTATTATTATTATTATTATTATTATTATTATTATTATTATTATCGTCTCATCCTTTCTCTCACCTCGACGGCCCAGTGGTTTAACAACTAAAAACACACCTTTCACACTCACTATATATATATACATACATATATATATATATATATCTATATATATATATATATATATACATATACTATATACTATATTCTATATTCTATATTCTATATTCTATATTCTATATTCTATATTCTATATTCTATATTCTATATTCTATATTCTATATTCTATATTCTATATTCTACTTTGGGGAGATCCATACTAGAGTATGGAGCATGTGCCTATAGGACCCACACAAGGCTGGCCAGGAACATATAAACTTGAAGCCAAACGGGATTTACTAGTAAAGGAAAACAGCACACTTTTGTGTAGGAAACTTCAGCAGAAGTGAGAGAAGAATGTCACCCAGATGTTATCAGATTTGAAATGGGAAACGCTGGCGACATGGAGGGAAAGGGAAATACTAGCCAAGGTAATAGAAGAGAATGATGGGAATACCTGTGGACAGGCATCACAGTGTATTTGGTAGAAAGAAGGAGGAAAAACGACACATGCAAATTGACATTTGCTGTAACAAGGAAAAGGCTCATTTTCTAGGAACTTCTATGGAATGGAACCAGCTGAAAAATAGCATAGTCCAATCATCATCTTAAGAAAACTTCAAGGGGACACTAATAGTATAAATAAAGGCACATGTAGCTTTACATTACCAGAGTCAATGTTAATCAGCTCAGCTAAATAACACATATTACGATGGGATATTACAATTATGTTACAGTTGTATATTCATTTTGTTGACTTTGATAATACTCAGTATAGGTCCTGCGACTTTCTCGTACCGTAATTGGCCAAGGCCGTTGCGTGTTGGTGGATAGAGGAAGAGATTATCAAACGATTTAATGGGATAACGATGGCATTAGTAGCAAACTGGAGATTATCGCTCAGTCTTTACGAAAGCATCATAATAAATATTATGAACAATTCTGCTTTGCTCATTTCTACGAATCAACTGTGAAGTGATTACTCTAAACGAGTACAGGTTCAGGTCCTGTTCTCGGGGACGTGACTTATTTGTTATATGGAAGCATGGTATCTCCGCGGAGTCTTTGAATTATAATCGCACTTGCAACTACGACATTCATTATTTTATTCGTTATCTTAGCCATGGCGTTGGTTACAGTCTCTTCTACGCCATCAGTGAAAGTTTCTGACATCGACCCGCACGATGACAAGGACCTGGTTTTCCACAACAGCTTTCTCGCTGCCGTGATCGCTCTCATTACAGTGGTTGGCGTGCTCGGCAACAGCTTCGTTGTCCTGCTCTTCTCGCTGTCTCGCCAGCTACAGACCGTCACCAACATCTTCGTGGTGAGTCTGACCCTGTCGGACCTCATCGGGTGTGCCGCCCTCAGCCTCGATGCCGTGGCCCTGCTCTGGCTAGGCGGCTGGCCGCTGCCACACTGGGTGTGTCAAATGGTTGGTGCCGTCACTCTGGTGGCGTTCAAGGCTAGTATCGTTCACCTAGCCCTGATCAGCGTCAACAGGTTCTACGTCATCACACGGCCGAAGGTGCAGTACCTTCGAATCTACAGCAGAAGGAACATGGCCATAATGGTTGGTTTAGCCTGGATGGCGCCACTCTTGGCGATCGTTTTGCCGCCGATGCTTGGGTTCGGCCGACTGGGATATAACGCAGATAACCACTTTTGCGTGTTTGACGGCACCAGGCTGCAGCTGCGTATTATGTACGCCATTGAAGAGATCCTCTTTGTGATCACATTCTCAATTATCAGCACCAGCTACCTGAGGATCTACATCTACGTGACCCGACAGCATCGAAACCTTATGAGATTCTTCTACCGCAATTCGAGCATCTCAGCCACTCCGAGGCAGCATCAAACCAACATGCAGATAACTATCGATAGGCGGGAAATCGAAATTACCAAAAATCTCTTCATCGTTGTCTGCGCTTTCTTCGTCTGCATCCTCCCGCATACACTGTGCTTGTTCGTTGAAAAGTGTTACCTGACGTACTTCAAGTACACGGCCGTCATCTACAGCATCAACTCCTGCATCAATCCCTACATCTACTGCTTTAAACAACCCGTCTTCCGTCAGGTTTCCGAATGTGTGCTAAAACGCCAGTGGTCAAAGATTCCAAAGCCATCTCCTTGGTTACAGAACATTTTGAAAAGTCCGCAGCTCAACGACTTGAGCACAGGAGACGTTCCCATCAGGGCCACCCCTGCGCAGACGGCGGCCGCACCCAGCTCGGACGCAGAGTCAAGACTTACGGTGGAGCAGAGTATCACTTAATTCGATGGCTTTCAACATACACTATACAATTGTGGCAGAATTAAAGAGTGGTAATGACTCTCAGATCGAGACATCATACTTGGATATGATGATTCAAATTAAAGATAACAACGAAAAAAAAATCTACCTGCAATCGTATAATAGTGTCTAATATTTTGATACGAGACAGAGTGATATAGAACGATAGGTCTGAGTACGAAATACTTCAGAAAATTAATGACAATAATTGGATTTCCATAAGCAGCATCAAAGTCAAGTGATATTGAGCTTGAGTCATTACCCTCCTCATCATCTACCCCTCATGAAAAGGTTAATGATTAAAAACAATTATTAACACTGATAAAATTATTACTTTGCCTGTCGTTTAAGTACATGTATTACCGCTTTGACATTTTATTTTGCAGATAATATGATATACTTTGAGTAAAACAAGTTTGAAAACTTACTGTACCATTTACAACCCTGAATTCAAAACAAATACGATTGACTTCTCCATGCCCAGAGAAGGCAAATCATAAAGAGAAACAGAGAAAAATATTTACTATTGCAAATTCCTAGTACAGACCAACAATTCAGTATTCTTTTGCGTAGGCATCATGAAGTACTGTATTAGCAAATCTAGTGAAATTGTAATTAGTGAATAATGATTGTATTGATAAACACCATAAGATGGTCAAATTGCATGATAGTGTGAATATACAACTGAGAGTGTCATTCTCATCTGCTAAAAAATGTTGCTTCAATTTTGCAGTGTGAATTTTACGATATGATCAAAGATATCGCTATGTACAGGATCTCTAGCATTGAAACGAATTCCTGCTATCGGTTGTTGTTTCTGTTGTTTCCAAACTTTTCTTGGCTGCAAAAAACTTATTAGACTCCAGGAAGGAAATATCCAAATGTCACAGATATTTTCATATCATGAATGTTTTCACTTGTTGAAAACACTATATGTTATTATATTCCACATACTAAGAATGTTGCAATAGGATTGGTCCTGAGCTGATTACGTGATGAAGCGTAGTTTTGCCCATCACATCACCTGAGAAGAAAAGTTCGTTACACTCTATGTTGGTGAAGGTGATGGGACAAACTATGGGACAAACTATCACTTCCGAGGCGATCTGGATGTAGCTATCTTTCCGAAGCGCAGCTGAGGAAAGATAGCGTACACATTCAGATCGCCGAGGAAGTGATAGTTTGTCTCATTGCCTGAAACTAAAAGTTTATTATTTGCTTTATATTCCACATCTAGGGTCCTAGAAATTCCCATTTTATTCCATCTGAAACCGTTTTAGCTGTCCTTAGGTATCCTTAGGGCTTAGGCTACGTGTGCGCGTAGATGACAATACAATGAATTTGCTAGCTGCGCGCACCGCGCGGCACAGTGACTGCGAGGAGAAAAATCTCTTTGGTGGAATATAATCCCTTTTGTTTCGCTGATTTCCACACAGTCCACACAGTCCTAACGCAAGATGAGTACGCGCGAAATAAAAGTGCGTTGCACTGTGGACTATCATGCGACCTAGGTCACTTGATAGTACACAGTGCAACGCACTTTCACTTCGGTGCCGCGCGGTGCGCGTAGCAAATTCATTGTTTTGTCATCTACGCGCACACGTAGCCTAAGCCCTATTAAGGATACCTAAAGACAGCTAAAACGGTTTCAGATGTGGAACAAAATGGGAATTTCTAGGACCCTAGATGTGGAATATAAAGCCACTAAATTATCAACTTTTAGTTTCAGGCAATGAGATAAACTATCACTTCCTCGGCGATCTGAATGTGTACGCTATCTTTCCTCAGCTGCGCTTCGGAAAGATAGCTACATCCAGATCGCCTCGGAAGTGATAGTTTGTCCCATCACCTTCACCAACGTTGATTATTTGCTTACTGCCTAAAGTAGCCTATCATGCGCATAATTTTGTGCATGACTCCGAAGCGGAGTATAACAGCGATGTTTTGTAAACGGTAATTACTCATTGTGTTATTCATACATACCTAATACTACCTCAGTAAAGGATTGGAGCTACATAATAGTTAATGACATTAAGTGAAAAGAAAATGAAAAAAAAATGTGAATGAGTTCGAAATGTTTCGCTGTTATAAAGAATATATATAGTTTAATAGTAGTTAGTGGTTAGAAAATATGATTTCTTTCTTTTTTGTGTTAGTTCGACCTCGTTAGATCATAGTTAACTAGGAGGTATCTATGAGACTCAACAGTAATATTTGTTTATCATTGATTTTTACTGTGCACTGCAATCTTGTTTAAGCACCTCGGCATAAAGGGGATTACTGGCGCGATGTAAAATACCAAGGTCGGGTGAGTGGCAATAACAGAAAAGTATATAAGCTAGGTTTACACGTATACACGTAAACAATAGAGCATTATCTTGTGTTTATATCCACTCGTCTTGTTGTTTCATTTCTTTCCGCACCTATGTTTCGAAGCTTTTTTTTTTTTTTGAAAGAAATTACTTAGACTTTAGAGTCAGGTTTACCTTCCATGTACTATGATGTAGGAAATCCAAAATAAGGGCATTTAGTGACATGATTTTAAAGAAATGCACCCACACATATTAATTCATTTCAGTTCAGTTCGGTTCAGCTTATTTGTGCATTCCGTTTTCAATACAATAATAACAAAATGTGACAATATTTCTTGATATATGAACTGTTCCAATGTATTAATACAATTGTACTCAGAGCAACACTGTTTGCTTCAAATAGTCTTTCTTTCTCTGAACAAAGTCAGTATTTTCACCCCATAAATTATGACAGTATCATTCACAAACCAGTAACCTGGGCACCGTTTCATGAAAGTTAGCGGCTTTGACAAGTTGTCAGTCTATGACAGTTTTACTAACCGTGACTAAGATTCTTGGTTTTGACTGGTTGAGAAGCTCTGGTCACTGACTGTTACTATGGTAATTTTCAGAGACTGACAACATGTCAGGGCTGACAACTTTCGTGAAACGGTGCCCTGGTGTCCCTGTTCATGAAGACATATTATAGAAAATAGAATCCACAAGACAAACACACACATACAAATACACATGCACGTTGATAATCACCCGAGTATACTTCATCTCCCATTTAAAGGGGTTGTACAGTACTGGGTGGGGTAGGGATTCATGTTTTTTACATTCCTAAGTGAGATAATGAAAAACATCTTATGAAATATGAAAGAGCATGTAATTCTAAAAAGGATTCATTATTTATTTGATGAAAATTGGTTTTCAAATGGCTGAGATGTCCAAAAAAGTGATAATAATAAAAGACGACAGGCTACAACTTTATTAGGAATTCTTTGTTTCACCTTGTTTTTGGATATCTCGGCCACTTCAAAACCGATTTTCATCAAATAAACTTTTGATACCCCCATGAGATAGAACACAACTTTTTGAATAAAAAAAAAAAAAGTCAAGTGTCCTCAAGAAATTAAATAACGGGGAGGGGCATTCCATCCCTTTCGACTTTCTGTACGAGAAAGCAAAGACAAAAGAAAAATCGGCACTGAAATAATTCAAAAGCTCAAGGTGATTTGAACTAATGTCAAATAATTGAGTAAATGCAACAATATCAATAGAACACATCAGCATAGGTTTGAGGAAAATCGGAGATATGATATTTTTTAAAGTTTCTGCTTGGTCATTGCTTGATGAGAAGACTACTAGAGCTTGTGATACCACATGTGTACAACAATATAAAGAAAATATAAAGAAAATTCAAGATATTATTTTCACCTTTCTAGCATAATAAAAAAAAAACCACTTGACTTCCCTCTGTCAGAAGGTAAGAGGGAATAACATTACCCTTAACATACGTCAGTGACGAGTCGAGGAAATGTGCACTTTTTTTCAAAAAGTACAAGTTTGTGAAATTCTCTTTATTTTCCTTACATTGTTGTGCGCATGTGACATCATACACTGTAGTAGTCTTCTCATCCAGAAGTAACTATGCAGATACTTGAAAAATTAAAAAAACAACAACTTTTGAACGGATTGTCCGATTTTCCCCAAACTTCCACTGATGTGTTCTACTAATGTTGCTGCATTCACTCAATCCACATGTGTATGAAGGTGAACTTGTCCTTTAACCACTTATGAGAAACGTAAAAAAATTTTCCTCTCTCTCTCTCTCTGAACAACAACAACAACACCAACCAGTAATTCACTGTAAATGTTCTTTCAATTCAGTGATGCTATGTAATGAATATACATATGTATACTAATCTTAACTGGTTTAAACAAGCATTCAAAATACAACGTATTGTACCTCACTTTCACATGAGATTAATGTAATGAGATTCAATCTGTTGCATCTAATCACGAAGACAGATTAACAGAGCAAGTGTAGCCTTTTTGTTGTTGGCCTATCACAATCATACAGGCATACCATGCTTGCATACCCTCACACACACACACGCAAAACAACTCTTTTACATTGTGGTAGGTATCGATGAATATACAGTCAACTCTGCATAAGTCGACAACCTTTGTTATGTGCAGTGTTATTCCTTTGTGAAAGTAGAATATCGCCTACGTCTATGCATTTTCCTCAATCCGATCAAGACCGACTAACGCGGAGTTGACGGTACTTCCTTTATGACACGAAATCACAGAATTACAGGGTAATGAATTCTCGGTTGAGGTATAGAAAAATGAACTTTGAAACCCAAACTTCCGTCTTTACATCGTATATCTAATTATTTTCACTGTACATTATCTTTGATGTCTCCGACACCATGGAAAAAGCTAATTCAGTTCAAGACAGTTTCTGTTTATTTCTTCATTCTGTTTTCAATACATGATTATATAATAAAACTTGGCAATATTTAATGATAAAAACTGTTCCAACGCTTTAATACACGTTACAGAGTACGATTGTATAAAGGAAACATATATATAAGAAAAAATATAAAACAAGAATATACGAAGATGTCGGACAGAGATTTTCTGAATCTTTGTATTTTCAAATTTGACAGATAAGACTACAGAGCACTCCCGTTCGAAAGAACACGGTTTTAACGAAATTCTGGTTACTACGAAGTAAAAATTCAGGCCGCAACATTATCTACCCTACGTATTTTTATCGTTTATTTGTTCGGCTATAACGAAATTTCGATATAAGGAAAGAAAACCGAGGACTTCGCTATAACGGGAGTTCACTGTTATGACCTTTCCAATGATGTGTGGTTTGTCTCACTGTATTTCCATTCCATAAGACCAATACAGTACAAATGGCGCCTATAAGCGGAACATGGCGTGGAGAAAATCGGCTCGGAGGGTTAGACCAAGGAGATTCAAGAGAATGGAGTCACAACCGTCTTATTTCCTTTGCTAGATGTTCGAAGCCGCCGCTCAAAAGTATTTGAAGCATGTGCCAAACAGGATCTGCCACGCAGATAGGAAGACAATTGACTCGTGTCTCATTGCATAATCACCAGCCCCTTTCAATGGAAGATATGTCTTTGTGATGGTAATTACTTTTCGCGCTATCCCTCCTTATAAAAGGTAGGTGGTGCAGACACGAGGATGCGCAAATAGAAATTGAGCAAAAAAATGCTGAAATAAAGATGAAAATTATTCAACTGGGAATACCCGGGCATTAATCTGATACATCTATCAATAAAGAATTATACTTGAAGATTATTCCATACTAGTTTCATTTGTGGAAATTAAGCGGAGAAGTGATAAAAGCAGCTTTCCAAGATGGTACAGTTTTAAACATTTTCACATGATACAGCTCTGATTTTCACTTTTGCGCAAATTTCTGGACGGAATTGACTTTTGTTTTACATGCTTTATCATTACGTAAAATTTCATTTCATTTAATGAATAAATAAGCAAAATATGGCCAACATTATGATAACGTTCAAAATGAATCTTCAGATTGCTCTGCAAGGCGGCGGCTTGGAACATCGATCATCAAAGGCACAAGTGCACCTGTGGAATTCTTTTGTACGTCAATAGAAATCTGACAACTGTTTGAATAATTGCAGCCAATTAGAACTCCAATGTATTAAACCTCCTTGGTTAGACGTAGTCAAAACGGTTACAGCTCGTTATTCCCAAGGTTCGATATTCCGAAGGTTCTTTGGTCCGAAGGGTCGTTATTCCGAAGATTCGTTATTCCGAAGATTCGTTATTCCGAAGGTTCGTTAATCCGAAAATTTGATGAGGTTCGTTATTCCTAAGGTTCGTTAATCCGAAAATGAAACAAAGCTCGTTGTTCCGAAGGTTCGTTACGGACCCAATATCACTTCGGATCAACGAACCCTATTTCATTTTCGGATTAACGAACCTTCGGAATAACGACCCCAATTTCATTTTCGGATAAACGAGCCTTCGGAATAGCGAACCCTATTTCATTTTCGGATAAACGAGCCTCCGGAATAGCGAACCCTATTTCATTTTCGGATAAACGAGCCTTCGGAATAGCGAACCGTATTTCATTTTCGGATTAACGAACCTTCGGAATAACGCCATAAATGTTCGGATTAACGAACCCTTTTTCATTTTCAGATTAACGAACCGCTAGGTATAGGGAATTTGTGTGTTTCGGATTAACGAACCTTCGGAATAACGAACCTTCGGAATAACGAACCTTCGGAATAACGAACAGCACCCGTCAAAACGTACAGGATTTTTAAGTACTTTAGACAAATTTAGTTAAGGTAATTCCAAGCACCATGATATCGTGAAATACATTTTTGTACTTGGGCATTCTACCAGGAGGTATATAACATTTAAAACTTTCTAACTTTTCACAAGTCAACAAGTCACAATTAGTTTTTACTTTAAATTTAGTCAGGAGCTGCAGACGATATGAAGATAAAACGTCATTACGCGACGGGAACCAGGTAATCAACCAGTCGTCACGACTTCACACTTCTACTTTCAACCCAATGGTGATGGGTCTTCTGCTGGCACTGCTTTCTTTTCCTTGGCCTTCAGAAAACTTACGACGAGAGTGAGAAGGAGACCGACGAAGCTCAAACTAGAGGCTGAGGAGAACGTAGCAGTGTACTTGTCTGTGAGATCCTTCAGCCATCCTTATAACAACAATAGAAAGAGTAAAGCAGATATCAAGATTGTAATAGTCGAGATGTGTGACTAGAAAGTTCAAAAGGAATCCTTTAAAGCCAGTTATACCAGTCACACACTTTAAGTCATACTAACACACGCTAACTTGCACTTCATGCACTAATTTTATATATAAACAATAGTGAAAGATATATACTAGTAGGCAATTGCGGTAGAAGCACAGCGCTGTGCACCTCGGTATTTGAATATTTTTAAAATTTTTGAAAGCTCACACTTTGAATAACACGACTACATTAACACAATCATGTTATGGATTTTTATAATGTGAATTGTCACTCTTCATACAACATTCCATAATAAAAGTCTAACACAATGTCTTGTTTAGAGTAAGGATCGAAGGATGGTGACGTAAGCCCACGATGATTATTAGGAGCGACACGTACTGTTCGCTGTTTGCCAGATCAGGGAGGTGAGATGATCGTTTATTGTGTGTGTGTGTGTTTGTTTGTTTGTGTCTGTCTGTCTGTCTGTCTGTCTGTCTGTTTGTCTGTCTATGTGAGTATATTTTGTGTGTTCCAGGGGTTTAGAAAGGGACAGATTGCTACGAATTAACTTCAATTGCATTTGAATTGCATTTGAAGCAACCTTCGCCAGCTCACCTAGGGCAAACGCACCAGACGTTCCGCCGATTCCTTCTACCAAGATCAACCAACCCATCCACACAGGTTTCGCCTCCTCGTCGATTACTCTTTGCATGACGATATTGAGACAAATCAAACTTCCAGCAGCCAGACCGAAGCCCGAGGCTCCCAACATAGCGATGGCGTAGATTTTCATCCAGAGGGCCATAAGAATGCAGGAAACGGCCAGCAATATCTGCATACCTACATAGAGGTGTGTGGCCGTCAAGAGGCCCTTTGCTACCAAGATACCATTACCAAAGCGTCCCACAGCCTGGGAGATACCAACCGCTGACAAGACGCTGGCGGCCTGCATCGGGGTGAGACCACTGTGGGTAGCTGCTGAAGGAATGTAGACAGCCAGTGGTATGTAGCAGAAGGCAAGCAGAAAAACCGCGAAGAGCAAGATCACATGGCAAGTCAAGATCTGCCAAGAAAGGGTTCTCGAATTCGATGTTGAAGTTGCATCCTTCTGAAAGTTTTCTTCAGCGTTTCCGTGATAACTTAAATCACTTGATAAATTTACACTGCTATCAGATTTCAAAGAGTCTAACTCGTCATCGTAGGGGCTTCTATCTTTATAAGCAGATGTATGATTAGTGTTACTGTTTAATGTATCATGTGACCTACACCAGGACGATGTTCTCATGGGTGCACAATCTTGGTTGTTTCCAATATCCTCAGCTGATTTTGAGGGGATGGAAAGACATGACTCTGTCCATTCGGGCGAAGGGTATTTCTTTGTGTCCTCCTCCTCATCCGAGCTCAATATTAGCGTTTGTTCCTCTGACAAACAAACGGGCATGGAGCAAGAGTTCCCTCCAATTTGGTCTATGCCTTTCGTTGTCTGGTGAGCATGACAGGTGGAGTCCAAGCTTCTCGAAATTAAGCTGTTAATTGTAGCGTACGTCTCCTTTCTGTCTGAGTACTTCGGTGAACACTTAACTTTACCGTCTTGACTGATGGCGTGCTGCTGTTTTTGTCTCATCCTGATCAAGCAGCCCATCAGTACGGAGTGGAGTGCGATTGCCCCGCAGATGAGCAGAGCTCCCCGCCAGCCGTATCGGTCAACGAGAAGGCGAATGACAGGCGGAAATACGAACATCGCTGTGGAGACTCCAGAAATTGTCACGCCGTTTGCGAGCACGTAACGCTTCTTGTCGTAGGATTGTCTGATAGTACCAACTGCAGCAGTGTAGACAGTCCCAGCTCCACCACCTGGCATGAAATAATAGAAAATTGGGTACTTTTATGACAAAGCTATCCACCAATGTATCAATTAAGAAGGAAACTTTTTATTGGGGGATAAATAATTTTTTTTTTAATAAAAAAAAAATCTTAATTTTCCCGTGGTGATTCCTCTGACTTTCGAACATATAAAAATTAAGAATTCGACGAATTAAAACTATCCAGCATCGTTCAAGAACCTCTCTTCCACTTCGTATGCTTTAGACCAGCTCGTACACAACAACATTACATGGGGGGGGGGGGGTGAGTGGACCCCCCCCCCCCCCACACACACACACACATTATTTTTGGCAATTGCCAAAAAAAAGAACAAAAATAAACGTTCCATGGTGCCTGCATTAATGTAGTTTTCAAAATCTGCGACACAGGGCAAACATGATTTTCGAATCTATTCGGTTGGACAGCGAAGGAAGATGAGTTCAATTGGGCCAACCATTTCTCCACATACTTCCGGGTCTTTGTCATACTTCTAACTTGGAGACCCATACATTTTTTTTTTTACCATGAATTTACAATTATTGAATATTTTTGCCTTGAGATATCTTTTTAATTGAGATCTGCTTAATCCTATAATCAATGTAATTCGTTACCAGCGAAGAAGGCGTATCCGATGCCAACCAGGATGAGATGTCGGGCCATGGAAGCCAGGATTAACCCACAGGATGTCATCATAGCCCCCATCATGATCAGGCTCCCTGCTCTGAAGAACCTACTCAGGAATGTAGTCACGGGGCCTAGTTGGTGAGAAGGGTAAACAACTCATTTGCTGCAAAAAAATATGCAAATAAAATTCAACAGCATTTCATTTTTGTTTAAAAAGAAAGTACACATTTCCTCGACTTTATACTAGCATTATCAATTGCCACTGCTTTCTGAAAAAGGATCAGTCAGGTGCTCAATCATTATGCTAGGAAAGGGAAAATACATGTATGTTGAATTTTCTTTACATTTTTTTTATCGTTCTTCCCAGTCAAACTCTGTTGTTCTAATCATTTATATTTCTTTTTCTCAAAATTTTATTCCAAGTGTTCCTTCTTGTATAGTGCACCTTCAATTTGACGTTTTATATTTCCTCTATATAGTATGTTTTCCTTTGTACGATTGTACTCCATAATGTGTACCGATGCATAGGAACAATTCATGTTATTTCTTTTTAAATAATATGTTATAATCTTATTGAAAACGGAATGCAGAAATAAATTGAGCTGAACTAAATGATATACGACGTCACAATTTGTAGCAGTTTTCTAATCTAGCAATTGCTTCAGCAACTTTTGAACGGATTGTCTGATTTTCCTCCAAACATTCAAGTGGTGTGTTTTACCAATATTACTGCATTCACACAATATTGACATAATCATATTATTTGGTTTTCACTTCTCTTTAAGTGAGCCTCCGGGCTTCGGCCCTTCGTCAGATCGGTTATGCACACACACACACACACACACACACACACACACATACATATATATATATATATATGTACAAATATATAATATACTGTATAAATAACAAGAAAAGAAATTATTATACCATAATACACTCACTGAGAAGACCAAAGAAGATGGAGTACATAGTCATCAATAGTCCCACCAGGCCCGTGTTCACTGCAAATTCTTCTACAATATCGTCGACGACCACGACAACGCTCACTATGAGGCCGCAGACGAAGACGACACTGAGGTGGCAGGCAGCCGCAAGCCACCACGAGGACGGCTGACCTGTGGCGGATCTCATTTTTATGTTGCAAGAAAAGAAAACAACAATAACGACGACGACGACGACGGCAACGACGAACACACCCTGTTGGCCAGTCAGATCAGAGTGAAATACCAAGAATGCTCCTTTTCATGTTTGAGGAGTAGTATTCGATCAAATTGTAGACATGACCACTGGATGAATGTTTTGCAAGCTGTAAACCAAGTTTTGTCTGCACGAGTCTTGTTTGGTCCGGACACAATAATGAGCAAATTTCCAGCTATCATTGTGGAACAGCCCTCATTTTCTGAACTACCTCATGTCTGTCAGCGTGAATCTAACACAATGTCAATTCAAATGGAATTGTCTGGTAGCGATCAGATGATAACCTCGCAGGGTCAAATATAGTTTGCAATGGCGATAAGATTATTATATGCGGCAGGGGCGGATCCTGGAATTCTGTAAAGGGGGGGGGGGGGGCGCAACTAATATTTCTGGCGCTACCTCCGGGTTTCATTTATTTTTTTTATTTCTTTTGTTTTTAACGAAAAATAAGGGAGAGGCGTGCGCCGGTTGCACCTCCTCTGGATCCGCCACTGTGCGAGACTAGCGATCAAAGATCCTTAGCCAATTTAGCCATGCAGTGACGCTGTTCCCAAGACTATGGACAGTATCGTAAGAGAAACAGAGGCCAAAAAATTGCATCCTTAATATTCCGGCACGTGCCCCCCCCCCCACCCCCCCCCCCCCCCCCCCCCCCCCCCCCGTAGTTACGCCACTGGTTATTATCATTATCATTATTTCATTTATGTGTGTTATTTATACACATAATCTAATAACCAGGTCAAACCCAGTATTATCTGACTTCATATACAATTCTTTTGGTTATTCAAAAAAATTGTAAGTCTATTCTTTTCCACTTTCCCATGCAAGTTTATAATACAATTGAGATTTTTCTCATTGTTATAACCTTGCAATGTGTGGGAAATAATAATAGCTGGATGTCGCTGAGGAGACTATCATTGGTAAACTACCATGGTTATCATAACCGTAACACCGATTTTATTATCATTGTTCGTTATCATTATCAATACAGGGGCGGATCCAGGAATTCTGTAAAGGGGGGGGGGGGGCGTGACTAATGTTTCTGGTGCCACTTCCGGGTTTCATTTCATTGTTTTCTTTTTATTTCTTTTGTTTTTTACGAAAAATAAAGGGGGGCGTGCGCCGGTTGCGCCCCCCTCTGGATCCGCCACTGCAATACTCCCTACAAATGGGGATGTCGCATGATCATCCTTCATCATACTGAACAGATTATGATAAGTAGGTTCGAAATGATAGAGTGTCATTTCCGTTTGGTATAGTTAAAGAGTTAAATGGGAAAATCCAGCCCAAATATAAGTTAGTCTGATAAAAAAAAGAGTAAAATCCTACGATTTTAACGGTAAAAATTTGACTGAAATCTGATCAAAACATGAGAAAATTATGACATTTTGAAGATTTGCCAATTTCTGCAAAACAGTTCGTATACAGTGGCTATGAATATGTAAATGAGTGAGCTGACCATGTCATAACGTCACAATTTTCCATTGATCGTGTACAAAAAATGACGAAAATTCAACGTTTCTGTCATTTAAGTCTGAAACATGATGTTATTCCTGGTTGAATAGCTTCAGAATAGTGATCAATAAGATATACGGGGATTTGATCCTCCGGCATAATTGCGTTTGAATGAAAAACTGGAAATTTCAAAATTCTATGTATACAAACTATATGCCAAGTTGTGAGGGAGTGACATGCTCGCATATTGTGCATTCAGTATGGACCATTCTAGAACTGTTTCCCGAAAAAATAGCGAAACTTCACAATGTCATAACTTCCTTATTTCAAATCCGATTTTGATCAAACTTTTACTTTTGAACTCGTAATATTTTACTCTTTCTTATCAGACTAACTTACTGGACTGGATTTCCCCTATAACCCTATTAAGCCCAAGCTATTTTGACCCCTCACAGGCCCGGGGGGGGGGGGGCACATTGTCCCCCAATATAACTTTTTTATTATTTGATGTATCATCGTCATATTTGGCACATGGGTAGAGTAACTCATACTCTACATGACCGTACATTTGAATTTTATCAAGGTCACCTATGGAGGGCGCTATTTACCAAAATATAAAGAAATACATAGGAAATATGCTAAAAACATGATTTTTCTGTATAATTTCTTTCTCCCTATTACATATGTCTTATTATAGACCGATCACTTTCATATTTGCCACAAATGATAAGCAAGTGGAATCTTATTATTTGTTATGGTTGAAATTTCTCAAGGTCACCACATGGGGGCGCTATTCATATCAACATAAAGAAACACATTATGAGACCTGAGATGAAATGTTTGGGACGGGTACTAATACATAGTTATGACATTTCATATTCTTTGCATAATAGTGGAATTTTGAGATTGCAAATTGATATGATAAACTAATGATATTAGAGGCAAAACTTGGGTGAATGAATCAAACTTAACGCAAAGCAGAAGGGCAACCTCTAGAAAATAATGTTTTCAATTATCTCTATTATATCTATTGTTTTATGCCTTTGTCACATAAAAACAAAGAAAATCACAAGAAAAACTTTCCAGGACCATAATTTCTTCAAATTTTGCTCCTTCAGCAAATTTCAGCCAAGAAACACCTATTTCATACACTGTAATACTGTTAAATGAAATAGAAACAGAAAAAAAGATGCAAAATCTGACTGACATGTTTGTCAGTTTATGGTTGCCATATCAACCAGCAACATCAAATATAGCTAAATTATATATCAAAATGTTTGCAATAAGATTTTAGGAAAAGTCACCAAATTTGGTTGAAATCAGATTAAGGGCGAAGGAGTGACAAATGAAAATCTGGTAGGGGGTACAATGTGCCCCCCCCCCCCCCCCCGCCTTGGGCTTTGTAAGTATAGCTTGATAGTCCCTACCAGGTCGGCGGACAAGGACTTCATCACCCATCCACCCACGCAGCTCCTCTCCCTTCTCCCCCTCCTCCCCCAACACATTCTTTTTCATCTTCTCTCATCATATCTTGACTTTACCCATGACCTATCTGATGGCAAGTTGTAAAACAATTTGATTCTTCGATACGTGTATTATCTCCTCACCTGGCTTTGGATATCTTCGTCGATCCACGTTATTTTAATGCTTGCTCCAAAGTCCGTTGAAACATATAGTATACGAATAATTTATGAGTTGTGAGTGCATAGGGCACGAATATCGCACGAGGCGCGAGATAAGCCACTGGTCTATTCAACAAGGCGCGTAGCGCCGCGTTGAATAGACAAGTGGCGAATCTCGCGCCGAGTGCGGTATTACGTGCCCCAATGCACGAACAAAATCATAAATCATTCGTTTTATACAACACCTTGTCCGCAATCACAGTACTAAATTAGTGACCGCCAACTCAGGAAGGCCCAAAAATAAATGTAACAATTAGGCCGAGAATTGTAAACCACCCTGTGTACTGCTTTCAAACACTCGTCATGATTCGACCACACAGTCACAGGAATCACAAACTCCGCAGGGTCTAGCGTTATACCCATTCTACGCTAACGTTAGATCGAGTTTAAAAAATAGGCCTGACTGTTAGGCCGATCTAGTAGTAGGTCTAGACTTTGTCTATTTCCGAAAATGATTTTGTATAAAAACACAGAAAAATAATCAAATTACGGTTTCTCAACTTGAAATGAAGTCTTGATTTTGGGATCACTGTGGTCCACGTAGCAGATCAGAGTCAAAAGTAAAAACACAGCAGTAGGTATAAAGGCCGCAATACATGCAACTAGCTAGGTAAAAGTAGCTGCGCGTACACGTATAACGTTGCAGTACTCCGCCGGCGCCTGCCTGGTCGACTGTGAGACTTATCAGCAGCGCAGCAGCGCAGCCGGCCAGCACGTGTAATGTAGTTTGCTGGCGCTCTGCTGCTGTGAGCCACAGAACTCTGTGAGCTTCCATGCATTAGTAGCCTCCCGCGAAGCCTTGCTATAGTACCTTCGAGCCGTGCAATAGGCCCCTGCCAGGGGCCTATTGTATGGCTGTCATTCTCAATGAGTTTGATAGGTATTTTCTATTGAATGTCATGTGACATGTTCTTGGCCAATCACGATTCGACATCATTCTGAGGTGTTGTATAATCAATAATGTAGTTTGGCAGCTGAACGTAGGCGGGGAGGGGGGGGGGGGGAGTGTCAAGAATATAACATCGCTCCCATTTAGCTCCAATGGCCCATGGATCTTTCATAGAGCATACTGGCAGGCTGTACTACTAGCATGTCTGCCTTTATACTGCACGATGTTATGTTTTGCGGGTAGCAAGTGCGAACGCAGGTTGCCATTTATTCATGCAGGTCTACATACAGATCCATGATCGAGATACACTTTGTATAGTAATGCTTGGAAAGGGTGAAGAGACAGGGAATCATTCCGCAGTGGCGACCATCAGCGCCTACCACTATTTTGTGAATGTAGAAATCACTAGTCTAGAATCGAGTGACTGATAGCAGGCGCGCCGGAAGCAGTTTTGGATTGGGGGGGGGGGGGAAATATTGGAGGGGGCTCACGATAGACCATACATATGTTACACAATATATACACATACACACACACACACACACACACACACACACATCTATATATATATATATATATATATATGTGTGTGTGTGTGTGTGTGTGTGTGTATATATATATATATATATATAAAGTGGCGTACGATGGGTCGAAACATTGGGGGTGGGCACCTTGTGGAAAAGTAATTTTGACGGTGTGTATGCTGGTGCATGTGTGCGTGCGCAATAATGGGTCTACAATACATTACGGAATTTGATACATTCAACAACGCAGTCATTGAGCAACATTGTAAGTTTTCCTTACATGGATTATGGAATGACGGTGTGAAACGACAAATTATATACTGTCAGCAACATCAGGAGAATTGCATAACAATAAAATGCGAGCGAGCGGAGCGAGAGAGCTTGAAAATTTTGGCATTTTACAGTCCAAAAACTGCCGTTTGTAGCTATATCTTTCGCTTTGGAAATTAAGGGGGGGGGGCATCGGGCGCAACTGCTGGCAATTACTGGCGGCAACATTAGGAGAATGGCATAACCATTCAATGCGAGCGAGCGAAGCGAGCGAGCTTGAAAATTTTGACATTCTACAGTGACCAAACTGGCGTTTGTAGCTATATCTTTCGCTTTAGAAATTAATGGGGGCGCATCGGGCGCAACTGCTGGCAATTACTGGCAGCAACATTAGGAGAATGGCATAACCATTCAATGCGAGCGAGCGAAGCGAGCGAGCTTGAAAATTTTGACATTCTACAATCCCCAAACTGGCGTTTGTAGCTGTATCTTTCGCTTTGGAAATTAATGGGGGGCGCATCGGGCGCAACTGCTGGCAATTACTGGCAGCAACATTAGGAGAATGGCATAATGATTCAATGCGAGTAAGCGAAGCGAGCGAGCTTGAAAATTTTGACATTCTACAGTACAAAAACTGCCGTTGTAGCTATATTTTTCGCTTTGGAAATTAAGGGGGAGGCGCACCGGGCTCAACTGCTGGTAATTACTGGCTGCAACGTTAGGAAAATGGCATAACGAATAAATTTGACGATTAATTTTGACATTTTACAGTCCCCAAACTGCCGTTTGTAGCTATATTTTTTTTTTCGCTTTGGAAATTAAGGGGGGGGGGCGACCCAGGCACAACTGCTGGCAATTACTGGCAGCAACATCAGGAGAATGGCATAGCGATTGAATGCGAGCGAGCGGAGCGAGCGAGTTTGGAAATTTTGACATTTTACAGTCCAAAAACTGCCGTTTGTAGCTATGTTTTTTCGCGTTTATTCATTTATATACATATCTATCTTATTTCGTCTATTTTTATTTATTTGTTTATTCATTCTTTTTTTTTTTGGGAGGGGGGCTTTTTGGGGGGGCAAAAATGCGTTTTGCCCCCCCCACTTTTTGGATTGGGGGGGCGGCCGCCCCCCCTGCCCCCCCACTTCCGGCGCCTGTGACTGATAGTGTAGTAGTAATGATAGTAGTACTAATTCTTTAAGTAGAAGACCAGTGGTAGTAGTAGTAGTAATAATAATAGTAGTTTAGTAAAGTAGTACTGTAGTAGTAATAGTATACAAATATACTTGGCCTTGAGAGTTTCTTGTTAAAACTATGGGCAGAGGTGACTCCAAACTAGTACTATTCACTGAGGGGCGAAGCCCCGAAGTGAATAGTACTAGTTTGGAGTCACCGAGGCCCATAGTCTTAACAAGAAACTCGAAACTAGGCAAAGTATATTTGTTTTATATTTTGGATCAAAAATTTGAATAAAAAGTGAAAATCATTTTATATAGGCCCTAGGCTTAGCCGCACTGCGGCGGCAGCGCAGCGCCTGCAATACGCAACGGTGCGAGAGATCGGAAATTGAAAAACGTAGTAATAGCCGTGGCACCGCCAGAGTTGCCCGTCGCATGTATCCAAGCGCTCGTATGGCCGCTGCAAACCTGAACACTAGAATTCGGGACCGGACGCGGACGGGTACACTTGATTGTAAAGAAGGGTGATTGTGACATCATTTTGCAAAAAGTATACTATTTGCAAAATGTCGTCATAAAAGTGACGTCATTTTGCAAATAGTACTTCATGGAGTGTCAAACACACCAACACTCTAAAATAGTTCAAAATACGTATAATCACGTGAAGCTTTTTTAACCAATCAATGGAAGACAAATTTTTGATCCAAAATATAATTGTTATAGTAATACTATAGTAATAGTGAGAGTAGTGATAGTATAGTAGTAGTAGTAGTAGTATATCATAGTAGTAGTATATAGGCCTAGTCGTAGTAGCAGTAGTAGTAGTAGCAGTATAGTAGAGAAGTAATCGCAATAGTATACAAATATACTTGGCCTTGAGAGTTTCTTGTTAAAACTATGGGCAGAGGGCGACTCCAAACTAGTACTATTCACTGAGGGGCGAAGCCCCGAAGTGAATAGTACTTGTCACCTCTGCTCATAGTGTTAACAAGAAACTCGAAATTAGGCAAAGTATAATATTATTTGTTTTATATTTTGGATCAAAAATTTGAGTAAAAAGTGAAAATCATTTTACTTAGGCCCTAGGCTTAGCCGCACTGCGGCGGCAGCGCAGCGCCTGCAATACGCAACAGTGCGAGAGATCGGAAATTGAACAACGTACTAGCCGTGGCACCGCCAGAGTTGCCCGTCGCATGTATCCAAGCGCTCGTATGGCCGCTGCAAACCGAACACTAGAATTCGGGACCGGACGCGGACGGGTACACTTGATTGTAAAGAAGGGTGATTGTGACATCATTTTGCGAATAGTATACTATTTGCAAAATGTCGTCATAAAAGTGACGTCATTTTGCAAATAGTACTTCATGGAGTGTCAAACACACCAACACTCTAAAATAGTTCAAAATACCTATAATCACGTGAAGCTCGTACCAATCAATGGAAGACAAATTTTTGATCCAAAATATAATAATGAATAGCAATAGTAGTAGTAGTAATAGTAATTGTTATAGTAGTACTAGTAATAGTGAGAGTAGTGATAGTAGTTGTTGGCATCCATTCGTCTCGAGAAGCGATAGCGTAGCACTAGCTAGGCAAGAAGTGTGCACTGCCTTGAGTGGCTGTAAAGCCCCACTCTTGAGTGGCAATCCTTAGAGCACTTGCAGCAGATGAAGTCTGTTGGGGCCAATACTAAGACTGCCCGTGCCTTTCTCATAGCTCTCCTGTCGGTCTGCTGTACGTGCCTTACAGCTTCAGCTCTCTGAACGCCCTCCCTGACGGTGCCTCTCCATAGCGGACGATCTTCAGCTACACCTTCCCATGTGTTGGTGTTGATGTCCATCGTCTTCATGTCACGTTTGCACACATCTTTGAAGCGAAGATGCGGCCTTCTCATGGGACGAGACCCCTCGCATAGCTCTCCATACAGCATGTCCTTCGGGATGCGACCTGGTTCCATTCGACGCACATGACCCAACCACTTCAGACGTCTCTGGCTGAGGAGTGAAAACATGCTGAGAATGCCGGCACGCTGGAGGACCTCTGCATTTGTCACCCTAGTGATAGTAGTAGTAGTAGTAGTAGTAGTAGTATATATAGTAGTAGTAGTATTGATAGGCCTAGTCGTAGTAGTAGTAGTAGCAGTAGTAGAAAAGTAATCGCAATAGTAATGAATAGTAATAGTAGTAGTAGTAATAATGAGAGTAGTGGCAGTAGTATAGAGTAGTAGTAAAAATAGTAGTAGTCCCAGCCAACAGCCCACGTAGGCAAACATGGGTAAAAGGCGGGCAAGCCGGGTGAGAGTTGGGCAAGGGCGCGCTTGAGGGTCATCCTTCAAGGGGCCCTCGTGGGCCAGTCAAGAGCAAAGATGGGAAAAAGCTAATATGGGTTTCACAATGGGCTTGCCACTTGAGTTTCACATGGGCACAGACAGGGCCAGCAGGGAGTATGATGGGCTTTTATAGGGCTAGCCCTGCCTCCTTTTTTATGTTAGTGTGTGCGTGCGTGGGCGATTGTAAGAGTGCTTGTGTGTTTGTGTGTGCGTGTGTGTATGTGTATAAGGCGTATTTGCAACTTGAAAATTTGATACCAAATCCCTGTTGGGACTTATGGTTTCTATACCCACATGGGTCCCACAGGGCCCCACATAGGATCGAAAGGGCACATATCATGAATATTCATGTATATTTATGAATATTCAAATGAGAAATTTGGGTGATCTAATTTAAGTAACCGTGTCCTCACGCATTACAGTGTTTTGCAGGGTATATAAAAACCGTGACACAGAAACATCAGTTATGATTAGGAAGTAGGAGGTAGGCCGATAGGGGTAGGATATTAGGATTAGGTTAGAATAGGATTAGGATTAGGGCATAATCCCAGAGTGTGCTTGTACACACTGGTATGAGTAATATGCCCTAATCAACCCATTCTTTTCCCCAGATGAGCTAATATGAAAACCTTGGGCTCGACATGGTCTTACATGGGTGTCACATGGGCCCCATGAAGGGCATAGGCCTACCTGGGCAAGCGTAACTAAATGAGGGTAAATACCCATGTGATGCCCACCAGCGTCCCATCTGCAAGTCCACGTGAGGCCATTGCAGGCCCCGCGGCCAAACCATGAAAAGGCCCCAATTGGGGCCAATGAAGTAGCCCATATTACCTACATGGGCCCCGTTGTGGTCATCCTACTTAAACCCGTATCCTACAAAAATGGGCCCCATGTGGACGTGTTGGCTGGGGTAGTAGTAGTACTAGAGTACAGTAGTAGTAGCAATAGTTATAGTAGTATTAGTAATAGTGAAAGTAGTTGTAGTAGTAATGTATATACAAATATTGACTGCTCATGAGGATGATAGTGAAAATTATCATTCCCAAGAGGTGCTTTTCATACCGACCCTCCTATCACCCTAACTTAAGCCTAAAGTTAAAACAACCTGCATGGTCTTCGTATTTGACTAGCCCCAGATCATGACATAGCTCGATCTAGTTACAAGTTAAACCTAGTCTGATGAGGTGTATGAAACAAAATATTAACTGCTCTGTATTCGGATGGTGGTGACATGTTTTCCTTGAAGATTGGTATAGTTTTATAAGTCATCATTTTAATATACAGACTGTAATTCCTCCTTTCCACAACATTGTCACAACATAACCTTACTTTCTCTTCGAGATAAAAGAATGCACCTTGAAAGTCTACACTTTTTCGCTACGATTCGAAAGCTCTGCAGAGACTGTTTAAAGGCAACAGAAAGAACACACAAAATAAAATCTCTGCAACAAGATTTGAGGTTTGTCTGTGCTGAATAAGAAGAATTTTTGATATGGTTCAAATCGTAGAATCGAAAGTGAAGATCTCTTTAACAGCTGTTTGTGATTATGCATCGTTGTGTGAGGAATTTCCCTTTGCCTGTATATTGTATCCTAATCTGGTCCTGTCACGTTGCAGCCCTTCCTCTAAATACGGAATTAACTGAAGGTTAGGAGTAGGGTAGTCTATAAAAGTGTGGTTATGATAGATTTCATGTTTGCAACCTGGAATAGAGCTTTGTAAGGAAAAAAAGCATGTCATGGTGAAAAGAAATAGCTTTAGGATATGTCAGAATTAATGTAATGCTTACACAGTGAACGCTGTCATCTACTATAGTATACCATAGTAAGCAAATAATCAACGTTGGTGAAGGTGATGGGACAAACTATCACTTCCGAGGCGATCTGGATATAGCTATCTTTCCGAAGCGCAGCTGAGGAAAGATAGCGTACACATTCAGATCGCCGAGGAAGTGATAGTTTGTCTCATTGCCTGAAACTAAAAGTTTATTATTTGCTTTATATTCCACATCTAGGGTCCTAGATATCTCCATTTTAGTCCACATTGAAGCCATTTTAGCTGTCTTAAGGCCACCGCACACTACACGATCAGACTGGTCTAAAAGTCTTAAGCCAAGCTGGGTCTTAAGACCAGTCGTACGACCGGACACCGCACACTATACGACCCGACTGTAAAGCGCGCGCAGTGCGCACTGCGTGCGCTTGCATTTTACTGCATTGTGAATGGCTGAAAGCCTACGACCAGTCGTAGAAATTCAACATGTCAAATCTCTACGACTGGCGCCAGTCGTACGACTAGAAAATGGCAAGACTGTGACGTCACACTTCTAGTCTTAAGGTCTTAAGACCGGTGAATCGGGGCAAAATCGTGTAGTGTGCGGCGGTCTTTAGGGTATCCTCATGCAGGGCTTAAGGTGCAATCACACATCGCCGGTTAAGATGGCGGTTCATGGCGGTTCAGCAAATCGCCGTGCTCCGCCAAAGACCGTGTTTACACCGTACACAAACCCTGGTCATCCGTCACTCATCCGCCATGAACCCAGAGAACCGCGGGGAACCGCCAGAAAAATTAAAACATGTTTAATTTTTCGTGGCGGTCTTGGCGGTTTGAAATTGACCGTGTTCACATCGCCGTTTATCGTGTACAGAACGGCATCCTCCGTGTTTGCACTGCAAGATCCGTGATAATACCGTGTTAACACCGCCATAATTTTCAAGCGAAAAGAAACAATGAACTTAAAAGAGAATAATGGCTCCGGCGACACTTCGTGGCGGAGCAATAAAAAATGGAGAAAAAAAAGCAAAGATGAACCCATAATGCACGATCGGGTAAATATATTGAATGCTACAGTTTCCTTATTTCTTTAACACATCATACAGTAACAAATAAAGTTTAATGTTAAAAAAAGTTGTTAGGTATGTTGAATACTACATCATTTACATTAAAAGGTAAGTTCATAATTTTATTAAAGCTTAATAGCTTTTAAGATGGCCAGCAACGTGCACCTGATAAGTTATACACAAAAAACTTATGTAAATATGTTGGGTTTTGCTTTTGTGATTATGTATGCCTTTTTGCAAGACTGCATGTTGATACAGATAAAATGTTGAAACTTAAGAGAGTAGAGGGAAAGGCAATGTTGAAACTTGAAGAAAAAACCACACCATTATTATGTTACATGAACCTGAAAGTAAAGAGGAAACTATGCACACATACTGTATATGCTTCTTTGATCATGCATAATGTACATATGTCTTTTTATTGATTGTTGTTAAAGATATTATCATTATATTATCATCATTGCCGTTCTTATATAGCGCATAATACCTTTGGCAAGGTCTCTATGCGCTTTAGAGGGGGAACAAAAAGATAAACAGGAAAAGGTAATTTCAGAAACATCAACATGCTGCATAAATCATCATCTACAATCCCTATGTAACTATTGTAACATAGGTCTTTAAAAACATTTTAGACATATTGATGGAACTTGCATGTTTTATCATTTGGGGTGCTGTTCCACAGTTCTGGGGGGGGGGGGGGGGGCATTGACAACGTTTGCCATAGTAGTTTGTTGTAATGGATCAAGGGTATCACATACAGATTCGCCTTACGATTTAGGAACTCTCATTTATAGGCTCATATTTTACAAGGAGTTCTGAAAGGTAAGAAGGAGCAATTTTGTGAAAACATGGATAAACAAGCAACAAGATCTTAAATTCAATACGCGAAATAATTATGTGAAAACTTAATAAAAAAAGAGAGATGTTGAAACAAGCAATTTCTTGTACGTCACTTGATGAATAAACTTGCAAATGAACAGGAAACTTTGGAAACTATGTTGGATTCTGCTTTGATATGTATGTCTTTTTAATGACAGTTAATACAGATATTCTGAAAATCAAAAGGGAAACAGAAAAAGCACGTTGAAACTTGAAGATAATTGCTTGTTGCATCACTTATATCAATCTGTAAAACACAGGGGGCTGCAACATTTCATAATCTCTTTAAATTTGTGTTTACCTAACAAAGTAGAACGCTCCTTGTTGAAACCCATTGAGGACAAGTGAAAGGGCTCTGATTGCATCCAACTAAATGCTTGGGCTCGGTATGGACTCCTCCACCATCCGGGGCGATCCGTGTTTGCTCCGTGTTCAAAACGTGTTGAGAACGCAGTCAAAGTGCTTTCCGCCATCATTGGGACACGGTTCACGGCGGTTTGAGAACCGCCATGAACCGCCATCTAAACCGGCGATGTGTGATCGCACCTTTAGGCTACGTAGTTTACTTTATGACGTATGCGCGTAGATGACAAAACAACAAATTTGCTCCGCGCCCCGCGCGTGGCACCGAAATAAAAGTGCGTTGCACTGTGGTCTTTCACTTGACCCAGGTCAAATGATAGACCACAGTGCAACGTTGGTGAAAGTGATGGGACAAACTATCACTTCCGAGGCGATCTGGATGGAGCTATCTTTCCGAAGCGCAGCTGAGGAAAGATAGCGTACACATTCAGATCGCCGATTAAGTGATAGTTTGTCTCATTGCCTGAAACTAAAAGTTTATTTGCTTTGTATTCCACATCGATAGGGTCCTAGATATTCCCATTTTATTCCACATCTGAAACCGTTTTTAGCTGTCTTTAGGTATCCTCATCAAGTTCAGGGCTTAGGCTACGTACGGTAGTTTACTTTGGGTATGCGCGTAGATGACAAAACAACGAGTTTGCTCCGCGCCCCGCGCGTGGCATGGCCGGCACCGAAATAAAAGTGCGTTGCCGTGTGGTCTATCACTTGACACAGGTCAAATGATAGACCAAAGTGCAACGCACTTTTATTTCGCCCGTACTCAAAATTGTAAGTTATATCACGCGTTAGGACTGTGTAGACTAAGAGATCAGCGAAACAAAATGACTACTGTATCATCATAGAGTGTAACGAACTTTTCTTCTCAGGTGATGTGATGGGCAAAACTACGCTTTATCACGTGATCAGCTCTTGACCAATCCTGTAGCAATATTCTTAGTATGTGGAATATAATATTGTTTAAGTGATCAAAATCACGAACATCAATAACTATTAACAGATTAAGATGATTGACAGCTTTCACCCCTCCGATCTTCTCGATATGGGTACAAAAAAACCGGAAGTGTGTATATATTGGCAACCGGTTGAGGGAAACATTTAGTTGAGATTGCGGTTTCATGTCCTGATTACAAGAATTCCTGTACTGTGACAGCTGATCACATAGATATGACTTTTCGTTAGTCTGGTAATCGAATTAGAAGAGAAAAGAACGAGTGTAATAGCGACGGCATCACAATGGAGTACCAAATATGTTGTTTTATCAAGGAAAAGAAGAAAAAAAAATACAACAGTGCAATGTACTACTCGACATCAGGCACCCATTGCCAGATTGTTGTCAGCAAAATATATCCGCCAGACGCAGTTTTAAAGGTCCTGTTTATCGTTGGGAGCAGTGGTTCAAAAAAGTTATTCAAGATATCACTTTTGATGCATATGTGTATATAGGTCAGTTGTATCACAAAATATCCTATCATCTAGCATTTGTTGCAATAAAGCCTAAAATATAAGGAGATATCACTATTTTTGTCCTTAAACTATAACTATAACCGGTCTATCCTGGAAACTTTTTATTATAACTATTGTCCACATTTTGTATATTTAACCATACTTAACATCTATCATACTGGTTAAAAATTTTGCATTGGTTGTTTCTATCCCTAACTCACATTTTAGAACTATTTTGAAGCACTAATGCTGTGCTTTTGTTTCATCTGCAAATGGTAAATTATGCTTTTTAAGACGACAAAGACGATCAGAAATGAAATGAAAATAAATTATATTGCCTCGACGAAGTATAATTATGATACGGAAAGAGCCGTTGAGTGTTTCAATCGTTGCCACAGTTATACTTTACAAACATTGATCTTAAAAAAGATGTTATACATTTTCTTAATTCTTCCACTCATAAAAGGTTTCTCATTATCTCTACAAGTCATCATTAAAAAAAAACCGTTGGAAACCAGAAGAACCATCTCAAGCAAAACTTACGAGTGGGGCACTCTTGGATGATGTGGTGGGCAATGTGTACCAAAGCACTACGTATACATGCAGTCTGTTTTGAGGGCGCACACTCAAACAATTGACGTTGAGCCGGTGTGTAGAAAAAACTCCGAGGGACTAAATCTCCTTGTCAGATTTCAGGATATAATTTCTTATGACGTAATAATTGTCCTGATTTAACAGCCGATTTGATCCTAGGTCTCTTCAGCTGTCAGGCGATAGTGTCCCTATGCCTTTGTAGCTATACGTGTACGCGGCGCGGGATGTGTTTTTCTTCTTCTTCTTTCTTTCTTTCTTTCTTTCTTTCTTTCTTTCTTTCTTCCTTTCTTTTTGTAGGCAAGCAATAGATTAATCATGACTATCAATCATACAGGCAAAAGGGAAATCTTGGATTCTCTTTTGAATACGCATGCTGCAGGTCGAGCAACTACTGTGCTCTCCCATAGTATGTTCATGTAATTTAATACGCGTCGGTATACTGTCAGTGCCTTAAGTGGTAGGTTTACTCCCGGGTGGTATACTTGATACGACAAATCATGGACCTAATGTACATGGACTGTTCACGGCAGTCTTTCTTTGATGTAATCATTGTCACCGACACATGATTATGTGCATCTTAATGAGTACATTCAGGTGTCTCGACATGTGTCGTCAAAACCAAAAGAATCGTTTCCCTCATTAGGTGATCCGAGAATCATCTCGGATCACCTTCTGTATCTGTACGGATTCTTTATTCTTCTTCTTTATTTCTGGACAAAAGTTGTGCAGAGGTTAGCTCAGAAAGTCCACTTCCTATCAATGTCAAAATTATACCATATATGTATCATGTCCCAAAGACGACGGGTCAAGTAAAATCGTAGTGATTAGTCGACCGTGACGTCACTATGACGTCATTATATGAAAACACATTCTCAATCATATCTCTTTAATGGAATGAAAATTTTCAATGAAATTTACGTCACATATATTTCAAGTCAAGCGCATTCTATTCATATAATCAAAATTCATATTTTCTCTTAAAACGTGCGCGTACGCGCGCGTTGAAATATTTGTATGCTCAAATCGAGCTCAAATTTTTTTTGCACACGTTTCAGACCATTTGGAGCATTTTTTGAAAAATCGAAAAAATTGGACGGACGCGTACGCGCGCGCACATATACGCACGCACAGCTCATACGACATAGAAATTTCCCATTTTTTCACACTTATCGGATGCCTAAAATGTCAAGGAATATTTCTACCAAGTTTCAAGTCAATCCAACCCAATATGACGTCATACGGGCCCGTCAAAGTTGAAATTCCGCGCGCGCGTCAATGGCGATATACAGTGCAACAATGCCAAAAAACCGCCAATATTAAATCCGATTTTACTCGTCAGGATGGACGGTGACCCCCCATTTTCTTTACATATTCTAAAAGGTTATGAGTTGTACATGTCATTTCATGGGTCGGCGATACTGAAAAAATGATTAAAAGATATCAAATTTCTTAATAAAATAAAAAAAGTAAATTTTGAAAATGACGTCATCAAATTTCAAGTTCACTCGTGTTTATCTCACTTATCCTTTGCCGATTTTCACCCAGATTTCAATATGTTGTAGCTTATTAAATGGTCTTTCAGTCATATTTAACAACATTTTGATCGGATGATGGCATCACCTCATAAAAATGGATTGAATGTTATCTTGTCAAATTTGACCAGTTTACGTGTTATCTCTATGGGAGTGCAGTTTTTCTGGAAATGAAAATTGACATGACTATCTTTATCGAGCACTAGCTCACTTATGCTTCGGTGAATTTCTCCTAGATTTGAATATGTTGTAGCTGAGACTTTGGGCTATCGATAATGTGTCCTTCATTTTTTCATACGATGTCAGCATCACGTCGAAAAACTTGGTTGAAATTAAAGCTTATCTTCGATGTATTGAGATATTTCTTTCTTATTGCAACTTTCTTTGCAATAACTCAAGAAAAACAGCCTCTATCACCCCCATATTTTGCACATGTTTAGTTCGTGTCACGTACATTATTTCATAAAATAACAGCTACTTGATCGGGCACTATCTTGGGTATGTAAATTAGGGTCAAAGGTCATAAATGTTTAATCCTGTATCTTGGTGAATACATGTCTTATCTTTACCATATTTTGCACACGCAAAGGCCATGTTTCAAGAATCATTTCACAAAATGATCACTTTTTGCTCAGATGCCATCTTGTCTGTGCAAAGTGGGGTCAAAGGTCATATGTACTTTTTTCTGTATCTTCGTTATGACGTGTTATCTATATGGGAGGGAATTTTTCTAGATGTGAAAATTGACACGATTGTCTTTATCGAGCACTAGCTTACTTACCCTTCGGTGAATTTCTCCCAGATTTTAATATGTTGTAGCTTATTATTTGCTCTTTCTGTTTAGTTCGATCATAATTTTGATTGGGTGACGTCATTACCTCGTAAAAATGGATTGAAAGTAACCTTGTCAAATTTGACCAGTTTACGTGTTATCTCTATTGGAGTGGAGTTTATCTGGAAATGAAAATTGACATGACTGTCTGTATCGAGCACAAGCTCACTTACCCTTCGGTAAATTTCTCCCAGATTTTAATAGGTTGTAGCTGAGACTTTGGGCTATCGTCATGTACCATTAGTTCTTTCATACAATGTCGGGATCATGTTAAAAAACTTGGTTGAAATTAAAGCTTATCTTCGATGTATTGAGATATTTCTTTCTTTCTGCAACTTTCTTTGCAATAACTCAAGAAAAACAGCCTCTATCACCCCCATATTTTGCACATGTTTAGTTCGTGTCACGTACATTATTTCATAAAATAACAGCTACTTGATCAGACACCATCTTGGGTATGTAAATTAGGGTCAAAGGTCATAAATGTTTAATCCTGTATCTTGGTGAATACATGTCCTATCTTTCCCATATTTTGCACACGCAAAGACCATGTTATAAGAATCATTTCACAAAATAACCAATTTTTGCTCAGATGCCATCTTGGGTGTGCAAAGTGGGGTCAAAGGTCAAATATACTTAATTCTGTATCTTCGTTAGTGTATACGGAATTCGGTACCAAAGATGGCAGGTCTTACTCCCTTTTCTAAATGAGAATCCAAACATCACACGGCCAATGTCCCCTAAACGCAGATGAAACATTTATGGTCATGCCTATTGGGATCAGGACGTAAATCATTGATTTCCGAATAGATCGGATCACCTAATTTGTCAGTGTTGACAAATTCCAAGTCTAGTGTTAAACTTCCCGTTGTCACAAAAAAGTTCTTTCTCCTCAAATGTTGTGTAGAGGTTAGCTCAGAAAGTCCTCATCCTATCAATGTCAAAATTATACCATATATGTATCATGTCCCAAAGACGACAGATCTAATAAAATCATAGTGATCAGTCGAAAGTGACGTCACTATGACGTCATTATATGAAAACACATTCTCATTCATATCTCATTAATGGAATGGAATTTTTCTATGAAATTTACCTCACATATAGTTCGAATCAAGTTAATTCTACTCATGTTCTCAAAATTCATCTGTACTCTTCAAACGTGCGCGTACGCGCGCGTTCAAATATTTGTATGCTCCAATCGAGCTCAAAATTTTTTTGCACACGTTTCAGACCATTTGGAGCATTTTTTGAAAAATTGAAAAAATCGGACGGACGCGTACGCGTGCGCGCATATACGCACGCACAGCTAATATGCAATAGAAATTTCCCGTTTTTTCACTCAGATCGGATATCTGAAATGTCAAGGAATATTTCTACCAAGTTTCAAATCAATCCAACTCAATATGACGTCATGCGGGCCCGTCAAAGTTGAAATTCCGCGCGCGCGTCAATGGCGATATACAGTGCAACTATGCCAAAAAACCGCCAATTTTAAATCGGATTTTACTCGTCAGGATGGACGGTGATCCCCCATTTTCTTTACATATTCTGAAAGCTGATTAGTTGTACATGTCATTTCATGGGCTGGCAAAGCTAACAAAATGATTAAAAGATATCAAATTTCTTAATAAAGTAAAAAAAGTAGATTTTCAAAATGACGTCATCAAATTTCAAGTTTACTCGAGCGTATCTCACTTATCCTTTCCTAATTTTCACCCAAATTTCAATATGTTGTAGGTTATGGAATGCTCTTTCATTTATGTGATTACACAATTTTGATTCGATGACGACATTACCTCGAAAAAATGGATTGAAGGTAACCTTGTCAAATTTGACCAGTTTACGTGTAATCTCTATGGGAGTGCAATTTTTATGCAAATGAAAATTGACATGACTATCTTTATCGAGCACTAGCTCACTTATGCTTCGGTGAATTTCTCTAAGATTTTAATATGTTGTACCTGAGACGTAGGGCTATCGTGAGTGTGCCCTCTGTTTTTTCATACATTGTCGGGATCACGTGAAAAAACTTGGTTGAAATTAAAGTTTATCTTCGATGTATTGAAATATTTCTTTCTTTTTGCAACTTTATGTGCAATAAATCAAGAAAAACATACCCTATCACCACCATATTTTGAATATGTTTAGTTCATGTCACGAACATTATTTCATAAAATAACAAGTACTTGATCAGTCGCCATCTTGGGTATGTAAATTAGGGTCAAAGGTCATAGATGTTTCATCCTGTATCTTGGTGAATACAGGTCCTATCTTTCCCATATTTTGCACACGTAAAGACCATGTTACAGGGATTATTTCATAAAATAACCACTTTTTGCTCAGATGCCATCTTGTCTGTGCAAAGTGGGGTCAAAGGTCATATGTACTTCTTTTTCTATGTTCGCTATGACGTGTTATCTCTAAGGGAGGGAATTTTTTAGATGTGAAAATTGACATGACTCTCTTTATCGAGCACTATCTTACTTATGCTTCAGTGAATTTCTCTCAGATTTTAGTATGTTGTAGCTGAGACTTTGCAGTATCAGGACTCGAATCATTGACTAAAAAAAAATCGGATCACCTTAATTTGTCAGTGATGACAAATTACAATCTCTAGTTTCAGTTTTGTTTCGCTGATGTGCCTTTTTCAGACGGAAATGTCTAAATACAGATGATGAGGAGCAGCAAAACCTGAGATCATAACCAATTTTGTGTCATGGGTAATTGCTGATTCGCACATTTTCGCACACGCAGAAAACCTTGCCTAATTAATGGCAAGATATACCTGTTCTCTACCATTACTGTCCCTTTTTGCTCTGGGATAAGCTGCGGAAAAGTAAAATATTGAGATCCCAAATGACAATCATTCTGCCAAAATGTTAGCTTTCTTTTAAAAACTGCCTGCTTCTCCCAAGCGAAATTGTTTGAGGCATGATTTCCTAACATACACCACAACTGCACTTTACTTGATTTTTGTGAGATATTTTCTTCTGCGCATAATATATAATTTTAGATTTCTCGAATCTTCGTCTTGTTCTTCTCCCGGCTTGCTGGCGGTGACAATCATGGGATCAAAGCAGTGAAGCACGTTAAAAATGTCTTTGTGGCGCTTTTGAGATGTACAGGTGCATGAATTAATCAACGATACGATGACTGTCCTTGTATATTAGGTCCATGGACAAATCGATACCAATTTGTCGACCCAGTCGCGATGCGTGGACTGTCAGGATTTGAAGGCTTCACGCTATCGGAAAATGAGGGCGCAAATCGGGGGATATGGGGGAAAAAAAGAAAAAGGAAAGAGTCCCTAATCGGGACTACCATCGGCGTGACATCTGGAATACACACAAGTCAAAACTTACCAGGTCGGGTGAGGATCAGAGCTTCAAATTGTCTAACAGTCCTTGACTAAAATGACTTTGTGGCGGAAAGAAATGAGAATGAAAGAGATAAGTTTGGTGAGATGACGTGGCAACAATTCAGGGTGGTGAGTTGGCTCATTCGGTAGCTCGTCTGCCTCACGATCCTAAGGGTCTGGGTTCGAACCCGAGTCTGGACTGAGCAATGTTGTGTGTAATCATACCGTCCCCTCTAGCAAGAGGCAAAACACTCTATCCCTCGGATAGGACATAAAATGGAGGTCCCGTGTATGAGAAAGTAACAACTCATGAACGTAAAAGATCCCGCTTCATTCATTTATCGCAAAGAGCAGGGTGTTTAACCCGGTGAAGTGGTCCCACCTCACATCCAACTGGACCCCATGGAAGACCAGCTTAGTGTAGCTGAATATGGGCTCTCCAGCCATCTTCTCAGATGGAAATGAACAAACAAACAAACAAACAAACAAACAAATAAACAAACAAACACACAAACAATTCTCTCTCTTGTTAACTTAACCCATCCTACCCACACTGATTTTCTTAACTCATTGTTCAATAGCGAGGTGTCTATTTCGTTATATCTATCTGTTTTTGTATAGTTGTTTCATCTGTCCCGCATTTTTCAAGTCAGATCGAGTAAGTTTCAAATGTCTGAGCAAGTGAGCAGTAATGAATAGGGAACATTGGAAGACATGTACGAGACAAAGCGCATTGGTGTGTTGGTTGATCGATGGTATTGAAATCGCCCATCTTAATTCTCGAGGACTCCAGGGAATCTTTTGATAATAGGTTCATTCATACGATGTGATAATAATACATGACCATTGTAGTCTCATTGTTAGTACCTGTTGTGACAATGGAGGCAGAAAGAGGCCTCCCTGTTAATATTCAATCAAAATACAAAATAAGACATTCCGACATGTTCGACGCGACATAAAACCATGAAACCATGACAGGAAACAGCAGCCCCGCTACAAGTGTTTTGTTTTGATGTATCGCGAATGGGTGCAAAATGTTTGTATATGTGGTGCCCATGAACATGTTTGGTTGAGTGAAGGATCAGTAGACCTACTCCCTCCCCCACCCCCCCCCCCCAAGCAGTTCGAGCGGAATCCTGAACCAGAATTATATGCTCTTATATTTCATAAAGGTTTTCTCAATATCTCTAAAAGTCATCATCAAACAAACGTTGGAAACCATGGAAGTACCATTTCAATCTAAACTGTACCATCCCTTTAAAAGGCATATCTAGTCCAGATATAAGTTATTCTGATAAAAAAGGAGTAAAATCTTACGAGTTCAACGGTATAATTTTGACTTAAATCGGATGAAAAGTAAGGAAGTTAGAATATTGAAGTCTTACAAATTTCTGCAAAACAGTTCTTGTACAGTGGATATCATTATGCAAATGAGTGAGGTAATCCTGTCATGACCTCACAATTTTCCATTGATCGTAAAAAAAAATACGAAAATTCAACGTTTCTGTCATTAAAGTCTGAAACATGACGTTATTCCTGATTGAATATACAACTTCAGAATAGTGATCAGTTAGATGTACGTAGGATTTGAGCCTCGGGCATATTTGCGTTTAAATGAAAGAATGGAAATTTCACAATATGTTCAAACTGTATAGTAAGTTGTGAGGGATAAAATGCTCACTTTGCAATTTGCATATTCATATTAACTGTCCAAGAACTGTCCTCCCCCCCTCCAAAAAAAAAATATATATCGAAACTTTAAAATGGCCTTATTCCCTTATTTTTCATCCGATTTCGATCAAAACTATGATACAGTTGAACTCGTAATACACTCAGCAAAAAAGAAAGTAAACACTTTTTCGAGTTCAAAATTTTCATAGAAGATTTTCATGAAAATCAATATATTTTATACTATATTAAAGGTAATTTAATTGGATATCAATCTAGTAGGTCAATATAGAAGGAAACTTTACGCATGAGTGAACACATTTGTTTTTATCCTCCAAAGCACAAAAGTAAAAAATGCCAAAAATTGACATATTGTCTTTCCTTTGCAAATGCCCTTTAAGACAACAATAATAACAACAGACCAGTTTAACACAATGAGAGACACAAAGAAATGGCAAAAAATAAGTTTATATTCTCTTAATCTCTTTATAACCTCAAACAAAATAAAAGTGGGAAACTTCAGGGCGAAAAATACGAATTTTTACTGAACTCAAACTTCAAGTGACATAGGGAGTAAGGGCACGAAGATGATTAAATGAACAGAATATCTTTATTTCTTTCATTCGATTTAGTAATTTAAGAATTCATAAGACAAATTCAAGAACCAAATATAATTTACAATTTTCCTATTTTGAATATTCAATACAAAATTGTACCATTTTTGTTAATGTTGCTTATTCTCTCATTTCATGTGAATTTGGATTTGACAGAACATTCTTCATTTTCCTCCATTATTTTTAGCCTTTATTGATCTTTTGGGCTTTAAAGAATTTATAGAGATTATAGGTATATTTGTGCAACTGAATCCATGTTCATTATTGTGTCAAATTTGTCTTTTGTTCTTATTGTTACATGGAAGAGCATTTACGCATGAATGACAACTTGATCATTTTTGCAATTTTCACTCTTGTGCCTTGGAAGAGAAAAACAAAGGTGTTCACCCATGCGTAAAGTTTCCCTTTTTATTGACTTATCAAGTTGATAGCCAATTAAATTACCTTTCATACGGTACATAATACGTTAATATTTACGTTAATAATTAAAAATAATAGCCAATTAATTTACCTTTCATATGGTACATAATACGTTAACATTTCACCAAAAATTCTATAAGTAATATAAACTTGAAAAAGTGTTTACTTTCTTTTTTTGCTGAGTGTATTTTACTCTTTCTTGTTAGACTTATTTGGACTGGATTTACCCCTTTAAGTGGTGTCTCACCATCATTACTCGTCCTCTCGCGCTTGTAAAAGCCAACAAGGACACAGAGAAGATATAGAAGAAGAACGAGAGAGGGAGAGAGAGTCTCGAATCGGGAATGCTTATGAAGTAAATGCTCGGCGGCTAGACGTGGGGTTGGCAGGTGTCATCTTGCTGTTGTATTGTTCAACTCCCTTGAAGCTGCCTCATGAAGAATTTTGTTGCTTTATCTAACAGAAGATGGCGCTATATCAACGAGTAATTTGAGCAGGTGACTCCATCATCAGTGGCAGCCGTTCGATCAACGAGACTCGCCGTAGAACGGGACCGTGAGCGGGAGGATGTGATTGCGACCAATGACACAGCTTCGTGACAACTCTAGTCACTTAATCTGTTTTTTATGTCAATGTTTACCTTCTAGTCTTGGGATTACAAAGTTGCGGTATTGAAATTTGCTTTGTAGTGGGATAATTCGAATTTCAGCCTAATTAAGTAATGTTGACGTGCAATGCATATACAATATGATTACATGTATATATATATATATATATATATATATATATATATATATATGTATATATACATATATATATATATATATATATATATATATATATATATATAATATAATGAAAACTTTGAGCAAAGAAAATGGGTTTCCATTCATCCATCCTTTGTTTCTGGTCAGTTTTCCCTTTCTTTGTTTCATACACACACACACACACACACACATATATATATATATATATATATATATATATATATGTATATATACACACATATATATATATATATATATATATATATTCCAGATATTCAAGTGAAATTAAAGGGGCAGGTTAACAGTCATCATATGGAGATGAATAAATTGACAGACATATGACTTGGGGGCTACAAGTTATGATTGTTATTAGTAGGCTTTGGAATTACAAAAGAAAGACAGAAATACTATTAATTTCTTTTCAACAAAATTACATGCATTATGTAGCACCACTGGAAAATACAATGACTCCTCTTTATGTGCATACCATTAAAGATGATAGCTGAATGGAGATGAAGATGATCTCTGTGAAATACAGCGATATATAGAATGGTACCAGTAGATGTGAAAACGTCTGAGAAATCCAAAGCGACATTGAATCTCAATGAGTAGTCTCCATTTACTACGATTATGACGACTGCATACTCATCCATATTTCATAACAGGACTGTCGCATTGAATTTCTTTTGCGCAGGCATGGTATGGTCGGTAGGGCAATCTCAGCGGGGCTCAGGGGCATCGATCGATAACGACCAAAAGTGCGGTGAGATCGTTCCTCCAGCGATCCTCTACACGAGTGACTCGAGCGATATCGATAGACAACCCTCCTGGCGTGTGGAGGGCCATTGATTCTAATGAAGCGCCCACTTCACCGTATTCACGGGCGTGAAGAAACCGTGTAGCTTGCATGTCGCCTGGTGTCGATGTATATACTGCCGTATGAATTCTTTGGTTGAAGAGAGATAAAGAAATCCGATGATTTGAACTACAAAATTATTCCGGTAGTATTCCATCAGTGAGTAGAGTGACAATACAGACAAACTCATAACTTGAATCTATATGAATAAGACGAGGATACCGTTTCACTGCGTGCTTTCCTCATGGCAAGGAGGATCTGTTTATATTTAGACAATGAGTGAGTTTCAAAGCAGCTCAAGTCTCGGCCCGACCATCACTGGACACTCCTAAATGTAATTTATGTTCCAGGCCTAGATATCTGGAGTAATATCTTAAAGTCGTATCAAATCCAAACATAGTATTCTAGCATTTCTGCCTTCAAAGTGATTATTCATTTCAACATTAGATGCAACAATCACATCTTGACTAACAGGTGACATCCTACCCTGATGGGACCTATGTGAAATCAAAATGAATACATAGGGGATTATGATATAGGTATCATGTATATATCTATCATAATTGCATATTATATATTACATATTGCATATTATATATTATATATAAATTATATTATTTATTACATACATTACATATTACATATTATATATTATCATATATCTTTCGTTGTAATGGTAGTCTAAGACAGTTCAAGTATCCGTAAATAACATCTAGTCCACGAGTCTATACCAGTGTATGCTTTGCGATATGCAGAGACATGGCTGTGATATCCTGCTTATTCAATAAAATTAATATGAATAGCCTGTCGGCGCAGATTATCCCACCTTGGGACCAGCACCAGGGGAGGATCCAGGAATTCCGTAAAAAAAAAAGGGGGGGGGGGCGGGGGAGCATACGCGCCCCCTCGATTATTTTCTTATTATTTCCTTTGTTTTAACAAAAAAAAGGGGGGGGGCATCCATCCGGTGCGCCCCGGTCCCGCCTGGATCCGCCACTGAGCACAGCGTAAAAATATTCTAAATAGATTATCAGCCATTTTATTTATTTTTTTTTTACACTGTAGATTTGTCACCAGTTGAATATGGACAACAGTGTTGGGTATAAGCATGAATAGTGATTCCTCTTTACTGCCATGTATAGGAGTAGGTTATTTGTTCTACCCATTTTTGTTATCTTTCTGAAATTCCTGTGCATACATAATTAGATAGCCGAAGAACATGCAGAGTTTATTTCTCCTTTAAAAGTGGCACAAACCTTGTTAATCCAATGGTTGCAATGATTAATTCGATTAAAAGATCAATTAACTGTCCTTGGAAGTCCGGACACTTTCTGACTTTATGAGATATGAAATTAACAGGATGATAATCATGTAGCTATTTTATTGTATACAAATAGAAAACAAAAATTTCCCCTCAACTCTCTTGCCTTTTTGGATGCACTGAGTATATCATACTGCATCGACAATAAGCCATGCCGTAACCAGCAAAGCAACCATTGAAGATGCTAACTGACAATCGCTCACTCTGTCTTCTTTGTCAATGTCTCCTTTATGGTGCATTCATATACGTCGCCCTCAGCCTGCTCTTCTTACTTTATCATTTGCAACGGTTCCAATCACGTGATCACACCTGGTGGCAATGATCTAGTCTGAAAGGAGAAGAAAGTGTGTCCACTGGCACTTAAAAAACGCAACAAGAGGAAATAAAAAGCAAAATGGAAATGATTTTTACACTGCACCTCAAGGCGACGAGAACTACAACAACAAAAAAAATAATAATCGCTCATCCGCGGAGAACATCACTCAAGCTAATTGAAACCTCCGCTCCACAAATATAGTCGTGGAATACGTCGCTTCTGCCCAAATCGAACCCAGCGGTACACTTTGTCTCCCACTTGTGTTCTCTGCCGTGAAATAAGATCCGAGAAGGCTCACACACCGTCTTTTCACCAAACGGAGAGAGAGAGAGGAGAAAAAAAAAGAGCGTGTGGGTTTTAAAGTAGAACAAATATTCACAGAGTGATACAGTTCTTTCCAGGTTGGAAGTTCGAGAATTCATTGCGAATCGTTGCCTGCTCTCAATCAAATACCTGTACAAGGATATCATTTCCTGAGGTGTGGTAAGTAGATTTAGTCATATCCCAGACAGATATCATTATCACAGTATGTCGTGTATGTTTTTTTTTTTGTTTACCTGTCTTGAAAAAGAAAAGGCAGTTTACTCAATACATTCATGGTTTATTGTACAAAAATATAATGTCCGATAGAAGCTATACAGAGAGTCGAGGTGGGATAGGAATGAAAGCAAGTTAATCGTGTGTGATTGATTAGACTTTTCAAACTTAAGTTTACCGTTTTTAATACTTGAGCAACACAATATCATCAATGATCATATTCCATGAGCTCGCGTTATGAAGTCGACACTTTCTCTTTTTTCTTTTGCTGTGAAATTATTTTGATTGATTGATTGATTGATTGATTGATTACTTTATTGCCCACTCTGGAAATTCTTTGTGCATTTGATATCACAACAAAATTAACTTTAAATACTTCACAGGTACACCACAGACATATCACAAAATACGAATGAAACTGACATATTTCATCCAATGTCGGTCGCCACAGAGCGGCGCCCTTCTATATATTTTTACCTCTAGCATTTGCATTTTACAGGACATCATGTGAGCCTGGAGCACCGGTGTCGAGGGAGAAACATTTCAATCAAATGTAACTCAGCAGAGCAAGAAACTTGGACTTGGGAATGGATGTAGACAAAAGAGAAAATGTGTGGGTGTGTTTGTGTGTGTTTGTGAGAGTGTGTGATTGTGTGCATGCGTGTGCTTGAATTTATAGAGAAAATATTTGATTTTGCCATAGGACATCCGATAGATAAAGTTACACAAAACAACTTTCATAAAAAGGGTATGTTATCGTTATATCTATGAAATTAAGGAATGTCCTTGATACCATTTTATCATAAAACTATAAGTTATACGTTAGAAAATGTTGTATAAGAGGTCCAGGTTATTCTTGGTTAAAAAATACTTTGTTAATATCTGATACGTAACAATTTGTGTGTATGTACATGGTCACGATTTTATCCTTGTCAAATATCTAATATGGAGTCCCCCCCCCCCCCGATTCAATACTTGGCCCCAATACTGGTTTTAATTTATCTAAACGATATGATAAACTCATCGGAATTATAGTTTTATCATGTTTGCGGATGACACTATACTGTTGTAACTTTTTATATGAACCATCAAAACCTTATTTAGATATCAAATTGCAGAAAATATCATCTTGGTTATACAGATGCAAGAAATTATCTCTGAATATTGATGAAATAAATTTCACGTATTCCAAACCACACACGCTGATGATAATCCTCAAATTGATTTTATGTGATAAAGATTGATGGTTTATTATCAGACAAAAGGATTGTATTGAATTTCTAGGAATAATAACTGATAATCAAGCACGAATTATCATAAAGATAGTATGATATCTTCACAATTAGCCGAACGTCCATTTGGCTAATTGTGAAGATATTTATACTGTCTTTTTTTATACTTTTTTATTTTTTATTTTACTATTTAGGAATAACGTATACATCTCTTGCCTCTAATTTCCCATTTAATGCTTTATAGCACTCTACTGTTGCCTTATACCTAACATACTGCTATCTCATACATGGGAAAATTGTGGCAAAACCAAATTGAATAGTATTTCTAATTTGCAAAAGAGGGCTGTAAGAATTTGTACAACTTCTACCTTTGTATACCGAACACATATAGGCCTACTGTTCCTTTATTTCACCAATCAAACCTTCTGTCATTAGACGATATCGATGCTTTTCAAAAAATGAAAAAGTTTTTTTCCCTTTCTCCTGATAATTCATAATTTTGAGATGCATGGTCTTGTTTCCCCAGAGACGATATGCAAATTAGAGGGGTGACAATGTTATCATCGAGCAATTCTCCGTTGACCTGATGTACACATATCCCTATCTACTAATTCTATTTTTGAACTGAGATCTATAATCAACGTAGAATATATCTTTCTCATCAAAGTAGAGTTTTGTATCATAGACGAGAAACAATGGGAAGGAACTACAGTAAATTGTTACCACAACCATCAGCATGGTTTTTATGATACATTTGTCGGTAACATTTTGGTATTCCGAAGCTTCGTTAATTCGAAGAGGAGATAAAGTTTGTAATTCCGAAGGCTCGTTTGTGCGCACCTTCTTTTAATTTTCGGATTGAAGAACCTACTGAATAATGAACCTAATTTCATTTTGGATTAACCAAGCTTCGGAACAACGAACATTGTTTCATTTTAACATCAGCATAGTCGACATAAACCTTCGTATTTGCGAACGCCACCAACTTTTGCCCACAGCGCGACTGGAGGGTTGTAAGATGATGACGTCATCGCTTCTTCTAATTTGCATAATATGTTATCGCTGCTTCATGAAAAACGTGCAACTTCAGTATGCCGCCAGCTTCTTATGTTTTGTACGAGTTGAAAAGAAACATTATAGATTTAAAACTACAATTATATATACGCAATGTTTCTGTGTCTATCATTTCATTTCATTCCCATTATCTTCAGCATCACCACCATCACTTTCATCTTCATTATCACATTTTTCCTCATCATTACCCTGTCAACATCATCATACATCATCATCATCATCATCATCATCATATTTCACGTTACTTTTATTCGTATCTATGCACTAGGAATATAAAAACATAATGTATTTACAGTGTCTTATATTTTGTAGTATTTCTCCATTCCGCAAACAATATAATTTGTGTGTGTGTGTGTGTGTATTATGTAGATAGGTCCCTGGGCTGCCACGTGCTCAAGCTTTTGCTTATAGTGGCAGTCCTTCTACCGCATAATTTCTCAGATAATTATTTGGAAATTTGGTAATACGAATTATATTTTGTTAATGAAATTAATTTACACATCGATTTTCCTTCTTTGAATCATGTACTTGTAATCTGCTTACTGATATTCCATGTGATATTACTGAAAACAATCTTGATTTATGTATGAAATTGTGTTGGAAGAAAAATAAATCAAACAAACAAACAAAAGAAACATCTTCCAGTCTGTGGGGCCGACATTCTACGAGCTCTGTCTTTTTAGAGGGTCCCTCCGGGGTTTTTTTTTCACAAAATGCATATTGACAATTATTTCACTTTCGATACATTACCAACTATCGTAATGTTTCCTTACAGTATGTTTTTAATAATTGTTTTCTTTGTATACATTTACATGCATCATTTTTGTCACTGAAGAAAGTATGGTGGGATTTATGTTAATATATTGTTTAATTGTAAAAAAAAAAATTGTACTGAACTGAACTGTTGCTGTATTTTCATTCTGTTACTAATTCTATCAATAAAAAGGTCTTGTGGTATCCACACCTTACTCATGATAAAGGCACTTATATCCAATCTGTGTCTTTTCTATACAGACCGCGGCAATGAATGGGCCGGTCCTATTAAAATTCTTCAGCTCATAATTCAATCTCCATCCAAGACCCTGGCAAAACGATGCCTGCAAGCTTTTAAGGAGAAAGCCTAAGAGTGTTTTCTTTCCAAACAATATGCTACTTTGCCTGACTGGTCGCTCACGAGATGATATTTGCATTGTCTTAATCAAGGATAGTCTGTGTATGCATGGTGGGCGTGGGATTCTCATCTTAGTGTACGATCAATTCTATAAAGCAGCTCGCTACCATAACACTCTTATGATGGTATATTACCCGTATATGCACTTGTCACGTACACACACACACACACACACACACACACACACACACACACACACACACACACACACACTATAGGAGGTTGATGAATAGACGTTCTGCGTGGGCTTTACATCACTAAATAAGAAGCGAGAATCTAATGATTGCGTGTAAGTGACGTTCCCATCATTAATGCTATTTCAAAGCTTCTAACCAACGTAATGATAGCAACCCCTATTGGTCAGTACCATATTTGTCATGCAATCAAAGATAGGCATATCTACATAAGTTGCCTATACGACAATATCCGTGACTGTTCAAAATACACGTTAAGATTTCCAATTATAATGATACACCCTTGTATCTTTGTTAGAAGAGATGATGTCATTGGATGTTGAACGGCACTTGGCAATGGAAAGAAATTTCGTTCTCGAGGCTGACGAGAACTCACTTTGATGGACAATAACAAGGAACAACAAACTAAAGAAAAAGGCAAAATGCGTGCCAATCGTAAGCAAAAGCTGACAAAATACAGTTCACTCTGGAAGAAAGAAGTCACCAATAGTCTATAAGAGTATGGCACTTATTATTGAAGATAATAATGATATATTTCGTATTAACGATCATGATGATGTTCTTTTTATTCGTATGTTGAATGTCTTTTAAATAATACATACGTGTATATATATATATATATATATATATATATGATATATATATATATATATATATATATATATCATATATATATATATATATATATATTTCACCGAATTGTCATTCTAGATATAGAATAATCTATAGCTATGTATGGTATTCCATCAAACTACAATCATTGTTGGAGGGAAATGATGTATGATTACCTCAGATAAGATTAAGAATTAAACCAGTGCACTGTGGAATTGAAAGCTGTTTGTGTGTATTCGGCACTGCCTATTCAGTAGTTGCTCTTCCCGACAAAACAAAAGGAAAAAACAAACAAACAAACAAACAAACGAGAAGTTGTCAAACAAACTATTAATGTAATATTCAAACACGTTTTTCTGCAGAATTGGATTTGTGCATGTGTTGAAATCGTTCATCACATGTGTTTTATGTATGAGCAAAGGTGGAAACAGACAGCCAAAGTTGTAACGTGATCTCTTCTTCTCGCCATGGCGTTAAATCGCGGTAAAAAAATTGTCCCAGCTCAACTCTAACTTGCTGGGACAATGAACGCAGATTTAACGCTCTCGCAAGGGTGAACCCCGGACTCGATACACCACCTGTCATGCTTTCACACCCACAGAGTTCGCAGAGCGATTCAGAAAATCTGCCAGCAGTACGCCACGGAAGTCGATAGATGGAGCACGCTGCTTCGTGAACGAATCATTCCCCGAGTGCATTTCAGAGATACCGAGAAGCACCTTTCAAACACGGGGAGCGACCCCGCAGCCCCCTGGGGAACATTGCGCACTTGCATTGAGTTCTGACGGAGGAGCCGGGAAGGTAGAAATACGTTGATTCCATTGTGGAATGAAGATAGCGCACATATGGTGTGGATCAATAAGCGGACGTATATGGAATTATATCCGTGAAGTAATATGCTTGGCTCGTAGAGAGGGAGAGAGCACTTCACCTCGCTAAGTAAATGAAGAACGGTACATCGCACCGTGATGACTGTGTCGTATACTTTGAGTCAACACACTCAACGTGATCAGCAGACGAGACCAGCCATGATCGTGTGTTTATTAATATCTGCGAAGTGAACTTACTGATCACTATATTTACGTAGAGTGCGAATAGAAATTCGATCGATCAGTTCTTATGATTTTGTTTCGACCTATACGGATATCGGATTGACTTCAAAAGTGACTTTTGAGGAATGGAAATGCGTTCGTATCACACGGTCATGTACGTCGCAAGGACGCATAGTTGATCACTGCTTTATTGTGGCGAGTATGAATTTTAGCGACACAGGTAGTATGCCGTTCTACTTGCACCGCCTATACTTGCACCGTCTATAATATCTGCCTGTCATAGAGCTGTAGCCTAATTCACGTATGACTGAACAGCAGAGGTTGTTTTTCCCCGCAAAACCAACAGTACATTATATCTGATGGAACGAACTTTTTGAATAGACGGCCGGGTGACACTAGAGAGAGCGAGCTGCTTTTTTCACAGCACTAGACCTTGCCAGTGAAGGCCTACGCCATGCTTCATGAAATGAGTTCAAGTGACACTTAGGGAACTTTGTTGCGACGATGATCAATACATTCATACAGAGTTTACGCCATGTCACTTTCTTGCCATGTGAAGTTATGTTCAGGCAGACAATCGGGTCTAACGAGCACACACCACCACAGTGACAATTAAATCTTTATCTAAGGGCATGCTTGGCGGTACTCTAAGCTTCAAGTGATGTTCTTTGTGCAATGAGTTGTAATTATATTAAAGCTGTGGTAGTCTCGGTGTTTTAGCCACGAACATTTTGCACAGGATGTGTCATCCTTTCGTCTGGAGATCCACTTAGTGTGAACCTGTGATAGACAAGCAACGCGGAAGTTGTGAGCCACTTATCTAGGTAACACAGTCTGCATGCCTCTGATCGCCGTAAATTAGCTCCCCGTGTGTGTGCTACATGCTTTCGTGTCGGAAATAGCCTATTTCACCTTGGTCAATCACCCGTGTGTTCTCAGGTACGCCAATTAAGATCATGAATGAGTTTACTATTGTTGCTAAGATTGTCCCTCGGGGAGAGGGAGAGAGAGAGGGGGAGACAGTGTTCCTTGCCCAGTGGACCTGTTTCGTGAGCATCATGAAATGTGTTCACAGAAAAAGTACATACTTGAAATCAGACGAGTTTGTGACCATAAGTTGCCTATTATGTAGCTCTTTACAGAAGAAGTATAGGCCTACAAAATCATGAAACACTGTGTGGCGGTGTTTTTACAACACTGCGCGAAGGAGAGGTATATAAATAGACGCAGATAGTCACAGCCTAGGAACAGAACCATTGCTCACTTTATTACTAAAGAATCAGTGCAGCGTGGTGACACAAATATCTTCCTTTTGTTACAAAAGATTGATTCCTTTTGGTGCCATGATCCAACGTGAGCCACTGGGCGGAAAGTAGCGAGTGTGCACGCTGTTTAAAATGATAAAACTTTTGGTGAACGTGTGTCATTTACCCTTCCTACATCGAGCTATTAAACTTAATAATTTAATCACCACACAGTGTCAAATCGAGAGACCGGATGCAAGACCCGGAAATACCCCGTCGTCTCAAATACTTCGTACGTAAAGTTCAAAAGTTGAAGGGTTGAAACAGCCGCGTGCCTAGCTGTGTTAAGAACCTTGACCTTACCTCTATTTCCACTAGGTGTAGTTCCGCAGCAGTCGAATTGCTGCAAGCTGCTTTTAGTCAGCCGTTCAAAATAATTCTCAGCCATATTTCTCCTCTGATGTTTCTTGATAATTATAATGTTATAGCAAACGAAGCTCTTGTGGATTAACCCTCTGCTTTTAGAAATCTGGACGATACTGTAACAAATCTATGGGGATGTTCAAATCCTGTAGGAAACTGGTTAAACATTACAGTGGCCTTTCAAATTATTTCGTCTCTTTCTAGCTATCTCTGGACGCTCTTGATGTCTACCCTTGTCTGCTGTTTACTTGTCCATTTCCTCACGTAATAAAGTTTTTGTCGTGAGATGGACATTAAATGAATTAAGTTTTATGTGTATCACTTTGTTTCCAAAGTAGCCCCAGCGAATTTGGGAACTATGAGACGCTCCCTTTAAGCAGTGAGCTGAAAATCAGGAAATGTGATTTATGCAGCAGGTGTACCATATTAATGCATACATGGACACTAGCACGCGTGTTTACTTCTACATCCATGGACAGGCGCGCCGGAAGCAGTTTTGGATTGGGGGGGGGGGGGGGGAGGGGGGGGGGGGCAAACATTGGAGGGGGCTCAAGATTAGACCATGCATATGTTACACAATATACACATACACACACACACACGCACACACATCTATTATTTATCTATATATGTATATATATATATATATATATATATATATATAAAGTGGCGTACGGTGGGTCGAAACATGGGGGGAACCATAGAGTAATTTTGACGGTCTGTATGCTTGTGCGTGTGTGCGTGAGCAATAATGGGACTACAATACATTACGGAATGTGATACATTCAACAACGCAGTCATTGAGGAACATTGTAAGTTTTCCTTACATGGATTATGGAATGACGGTGTGAAACGATCGACAAATTATATACTGTCAGCAACATAAGGTGAATAGCATAACAATGAAATGCGAGCGAGCGAAGCGAGCGAGCTTGAAAATTTGGATATTCTACAGTTCCAAAACTGGAGTTTTAATTGTAGCTACATATTTCGCTTTGAAATAAATGGGGGCGCATCGGGCGCAACTGCTGGCAATTATTGGCAGCAACATTAGGAGAATGGCATAACGATTCAATGCGAGCGAGCGAAGCGAGCAAGCTTGAAAATTTTGACATTCTACAGTCCCAAAACTGGGGTTTGTAGCTTTATCTTTCACTTTGGAAATTAATGGGGCGGCGCATCGGGCGCAACTGCTGGCAATTACTGGCAGCAACATTAGGAGAATGGCATAACGATTCATTGCGAGCGAGCAAAGCGAGTGAGCTTGAGAATTTTGACATTTTACAGTCCCAAAAATCCCGTTTGTAGCTATATCTTTCGCTTTGGAAATTAAGGGGGGGGGCATCGGACGCAACTGCTGGCAATTACTGGCAGCAACATTAGGAGAGTGGTATAACAATTCAATGCGAGCGAGCGAAGCGAGCGAGCTTGAAAATTTTGACAATTTACAGTCCCAAAACTCCCGTTTGTAGCTATATTTATCTTTCGCTTTGGAAATTAAGGGGTGGGGGCATCGGGCGCAACTACTGGCAATTACTGTCAGCAACATTAGGAGAATGGCATAACAATTCAATGCGAGCGAGCTTGAAAATTTTGACATTCTAGAGTCCAACAACTGCCGTCGTAGCTATGTTTTTCGCTTTAGAAATTAAGGGGGAGGCGCACCGGGCTCAACTGCTGGATGCGAGCGAGCGAAGCGAGCGAGCTTGAAATTTTTGACATTTTACAGTCCAAAAGATGCCGTTTGTAGCCATATTTTTTCTTTTATTCATAATATACATATCTATTTTATTTTCTTTGTTTATTCATTTATTTTTATTATCATTATTATTTTTTTTTGAGGGGGCTTTTTTTTTTGGGGGGGGGGGGCAAAAATGCGTTCCCCCCCCCCCCCACTTTTTGGATTGGGTGGGGGGGGGGGGCGGCTGCCCCCCCCCCCCCCCCCACTTCCGGCGCCTATGTCCCTGGATAGAAAAGGTACAACCATGGAGGTACAAACAAACAGTGTTCCCGTACCTCCATGGTACAACTATACTTTTTAATGAAATCAAGCAAAAGTTGACAGAAATATCTCCCTGGTGTAATTCTAATGTTCTATAATAATTGTCTGCCGTCATATTTCCGTTAATTAGCATGGTTAGTGCATTTCAGTGTCTTAAGTGTTTCTATTTTTGTCTCTTTTCTTTATCTGTCACTCTGTTATACTACAGACTAGGAGCAGAAAGCAAGGATCTGACTGCAGCCGTTCCCAGACCCGTCTGTGCAGTTCACCAGGCTACTGTATCCGGTTCCCAGGTCAATGCACTCTTCGTCTGTGTCGTCGAAGCCTTGTTCAGCCATGTTGGAGCGCAGAGTCTGTCGCTTCATCAGGCCGAATTGGCGAAACCTGCTGGCAATTCTCCTACTGATTTGTCCCTTTTACCTCTTTTTATTATGGGCACGAGAAGGTGGTAAAGATGTCAATCCTGTCCTAAAGGAACACTGCATAACAACTAGACCTAGCCTTCTAGAGAGAAGTGCTGACGTTCAGTGCCAGAATGGAGTGTGCACGCGTAAACCGACAGCAAGGCTGCAAAAGAAATTTTACGCGGGTCAATGGGATTCTTGGTCTGTATCTCCAGGACACCACAAACATTACGACGTTAATTGTTCAGGCATTATACACAACAATCAAACCGTCATACGTAGAGCTTACGAATTGATACGGGATGAGAAAAGCAGAGATGCGGTACAGTTACCATGCGACGACAGTGTCCGAAACTGGACGAGAAATTGTAATGACTACAAAAAATCGCGAATGTATCCGATGCAACCATTGACTGACGAGGAGGCGGCATTTCCGATAGCTTTTATTCTCACGGTGCACAAGGAATCAGCGCAAGTTGAACGTCTGCTTCGGGCCATTTATCAACCGCAAAATGTGTATTGTATTCATCCAGATGCGAAAGCAACGAGAGCCTTCCATAACGCCATCCGCGGTCTCGCTGACTGCTTCGACAACGTGTTCGTAACCTCCAAGATCGAAGACGTGCAATACAAAGGATATACACGCGTCCAGGCTGACCTCAACTGTATGCAAGACCTGATGCCTTACAGTTGGAAATACGTCATTAACCTTTGCGGGCAGGATTTCCCGCTCAAAACAAACTTCGAAATAATGAGGCAACTTAAAGCGTACAAGGGACTCAACGACATTCCAGGAGTCTATCCGGAGCAAAATGAATGGTACGTCGGACGTACGAAATTTAAGCATGTTGTTTCAAACGGGGACGTTGTACGAACAAATAGGGAGAAACCTTTGCCTCCCCATGGCGCGAAAATGTTCTTTGGCAACGCTTATTACGCGGCGACAAAGCAGTATGTGGAGTTTGTCTTAAGGAGCGAAATCGCCAAAGATATTCTTTCATATCTATCGGACTCTCTGAGTCCTGACGAACATTGTTGGGTAACCATTAATCGATATCCAGGAGTGCCAGGCGGTTATCTGAATTCCACGTGGAATTCTGTCGTGCGGTTTATTCGATGGACAAATTCAAATTATTACCCACCCTGCGTGGGGAAGTACGTACGTGCCGTCTGCGTCATCGGCGCCGGATACCTGCCACAATTATCCAGCCAACCACACTTGTTTGTAAACAAAATCCACTACGATTATGACCCAATTACAATACAATGCTTGGAAGAGTTTTTAGATTACCGGACAGTGTTTCCAGATACCATATCGAGGTATATACCTAACTTTCCTGTAACGAATCTTTTCCCATAACAGGTTCCACCAAAGCCTATATAGCTCATTCGAAGTCATTATTGAAGTCTACTGATTACGTTGTAAAATGGGGTTTGCATATATAGGTCACAACATGAATTTTGCAGCTGTTTTTCTTAAATCGATGTGTAAACCAGCAAATGGAAATTTGGTGTTCTGTGAGGAGTGTGTTCAAAAGTTTTTACGATTCTCTTTAATGATCTGCTACAGTCGTGGTTATGAATTTTGTTCTATTTACTCGTCTAGAACTTTAGCCGATACGCAATATTCTATTAAATGCATTTATATTTCATTGTTTATGGAATACGACTGCGGTAATGTCATCGCTAAATATTGGTTAGCGACGCCTCGTTGTAAAGTTTTTGAAGTGTTTATGCACTACGTTATATCTCATTTGTGAATTGCTTCAAAACAATATCTTTAAGCGTTATCCAGGGATCATGACCACGGCAATGAGTGAAACACACTGTCTCTTACACATGGGTTTTCGGGTTTCGGACTGCTGCTAAATCATTGTAGTTCTCGGGCGATTCAATCCCTTAAAATTCTCCCGTCGAACAATTCTAGGTGGATACTGTTATGTTGTCATCCTTGACACAAAGAATAATTCCTTGACAGGTGTGATTCAGCAGTTACGAGACATTTATTCAGGAGCAATACTTGACATAGCTCTGTGCCTATGGGTGTCTCTGAGCTTCTCCACTCAGTATTACAATTTGGTGTACATCCGAGTATATGTCAATTAGTACATGACATAACAGATACCATGTCAATCTACAGAAAGACATCCTCAACCGACAACACCAGCACGGTATCTTACTGTTTGACACATCCTAAATCATCCTTACGGAAAACTACAACATTTCAGCCAAACACTCAAATGTGTAGTTTCTGTTTCTTTCAGTATTTTCAATAATCACATCTTGTAGTTTATACATTAACCTCCTTTCTGCCAAGGTGCCCTCGTGGGCAGATTAGCGTGGAATAGCCTATCATCGCATTTCATGTTAGGCGGTTTTGGGCATTTCTACTCCTTTTATAAACTCAATTATGCGGATAATAATGTCCATTATTTGGTCGTGAAAACGGAGTGGGACCAGATTTATCCGCACAATTTCGACGCCACTATATATTCCGCAATATATTCGCGCCAAGACCAAACTTGGAGTTTGTGAACACAATCCATAGAATGCGCATTATTTCCAAGTGCGATCAATTACATAGTCACCTTTTTCGACACGTATGGTGGACGGGCGTGTGCAGATATAACTGCACACGCCCGTCCACTATACCATGACGATTATCCGTCTTTTCCAGGTTTGTTTCTTTTGTTTGTTTATCTGTATGCACATTAGTTTGTGAACGAAATTTTCACTGACTTGTCACCAAAACTCTTGTATGGCTAATTGGGAGATGTATTTGTGAAAACGCGGTAACAATTTTGTTTTGAATACATCGGTATATACTTTGAGATTTTATCATTTTGAGACTTTACATTAACATTTTGTGTGTCCGATTATTGCAATAATCGGGAATGGTGTCTGGGAAAAGGATTTTCGGGAAAATGGTCAAATTACACAAGTCACCTTCTTGATCTCGTGTGGTCCTGTCCAATTTCATGGTCATTTTCACCATTCATTTTCAATGTTTTAGGAAGTAGATACTACAAACGTGTGCTTTCTTCTGAGTCCTCTGATATTTATATATTACGCGTTCGGTTTGTCGGTAACTTTTATAATTTTGGTTTGGTGCGTGTTTTACTATGTTTTATTCTCTCTTGTGCTCCTTTTATATTTTCGGTCCTTTTATCATTGGTATCTTATTATTTAAACTGCAACATATTTTGTATGTGTGTTCGATTTGCTTTTTAAGGGTACATTCTATTTCAACAAGCCTCTGGCTTTCGCTGAATTGTACCTGTTACATTTTGTAAACATTTTGTACTGTATTTCCAAACATTTATTACTGAATCAAAATGTTCAGTAATGAAATTCGCTCAATTGCTAAATCTTTGTTATATCTAACGTTATAATGTTACGTAATGCTCTAAAAAGGACAGAGTGTTCATGTTTAAACGTAACGTAACAAAGGATAGTGACAATTGGTTCAGACAAATTTAGTCATCCGAGCGAGAATTTATTGTGAATACACAATGATATAATTTCAGTGATCAGAGCAAGACATTTATTTAACATAGGAGTTTATAAATTCCGGCTTTGAGATTTTGCATAAAGGAACTCAGAAGATTTGATTGAATCAGAACAGAATCTAACTCCGTCTATGAAATTTCCAAAATGAAGGGCTTGTACAGAAGTGATTGCCTTAAGAGCGAAAACAGGTTTGCAGCCCAAGAATCTGGGTCCTCATTTCATGTAAGGAGTTAGAAAAGCAATTCTTTCATGGTAACACGAGTTGCTATCATAGCAACTTTCCATGAAATGAAGTCCACGTGATTTCTTTAGCTACAGTTCTTATGGTGAAAGTTTTACGAGGTGAAACCAGGCTGCAGGAATTCAGAGTAGGGCCATAGATAGCTTAAATATGGGCATCATTATCACATCAATAGATATGGATGTATTGAAAAGGTGACTCATCAAATCCTCTCCTTTAGACCGACTCCATTTGCAGGCAAAGTGAGGTTTGGTGTTCAGCACTGCTTCATGGGATTTGGAAAAAAATCATCACAGCGCAGGTACAAAAATTATATACCACACGTACCTGTGTTCGAGTACAAGTTGATTGATAACACTGTTGATAACTGAGATATTTTACGATGTCTGAAAGTGATGGACCAGGGTTTCCATTCACGGAATACTCGTCATACTCTATTTTCCCCCTCCTATTTCTCATGCTTGTCTTTCACCGTTTGTTTGTTTGCTTGTTTGTTTGTTTGTTTGTTTGTTTGTTTGTTTGTTTTTACATACTTACTTATTTACTTCAGTACTATAAATGTTTATTCCTTCTGGCAGAAGAATGGGCTAATCCCTGGCGAATTACTTTTAGAATTGCCGTTGTTTTGATGTTATTGCATAGAGTTTTGAATTAGATTCTGGTGCGATAAAAACGATATCATATTTAAATATGAGAAAGAAGTAGGAGGAGGAGGAGAAGGAGGAGGAGAAAAGAGATGATATGCATGTTATCTTGAGATGCACTTGCCACCATCTCTCTTCTTCTTCTTTCTTTCTTTTTTAAACGCAAAATCCTGCTCAGTTTTACGATGATTACGTTGAAATGATCGGAGAGTTGCATGTTGCATGTTGCATGTTGCCATGAAATAGGGTAGTATACAACTGAAATGGGCGGATATAACTATACTTATCTTGTTTAAAATGTTTGCTCTTTGACATGAACCCAATCACTCGAATGGTATTGAGAAGAAGCATTTTGCATCATCATTTCTTATATCACAACATTAAGTATAACTGCTACAAAAATATGGTTAGGCTCCTATATCTATTCTTTGTTTTTAACGAGATTACACAAGTGTGTTGTGGTAAGAATATTCTAAAAATTCATGACAACCATAACAACACGTCAATGTTTAGCGGCAGACTAATAGCAAGAATGAATGCGACATGAAAATCGTCTAAGAATGAACGACATTTTGCTCGACGTTCTGGCTGAAATTTATTGCACGCACTCCAGGGATTAATAACTGTGAGTATTATTGGGATACGACTACATCTGTTGTCATGGTTACCTCTTAAGATGACTGAATACGTAAATCACTTTTTTTTGCGCAGTAAAGCAACGGATGCTACCCTCGAAATAAAGGAAAATAACAATTTCTAAAGAAAAAAATCGAATGCTCAAGATGATGAAAGCAGACACATACATTTAGTTATATATGATGACCACTTTACGGATGTCTGAACATAGGTGTTAGATTGATTTGTTCATACGAAATGAAGTTTAACCCTTTAATTCTCGATTGCATTCCTGAGTTGTTCCTATTTTGGCCTGACTCAGAGCAAGTTTCCCGGCTGTTAGGAACAAGCTTTGTTATACAATATCTATTTGGTGTTTGGGCGCTTTTTTCTGCTTATGTCTATTTCAACCATAGCTGAGTGGCTTCAGTATGGTTACCAATACTTAATTTATGCACTGACATAGCAATGGACCTGACTCATTGCATAACCCATTGGATCATATTTTCTTCATATTTTGGGAGTTCCCCAGTTATGGCCGACATAGGTTGCAGTGTTCAAAAACCGAATAGGTCGATATGTCGGCCAAAGCCTTCGGTGTAAACAGAGATTAGGTGAACTATTCCAGACATATTTGCGTTAGAGAGTGGCACTTTGATGGTGTATGGTCAGATAAAATCCTTCATTAGTGTCTTAATCGATGCATGTCTAAAACAAAAGATTAGAATACAACAAGGCAACTCTTATTATGTCTAATCCATTTTTTTATATTCTATATATGGAGTGAGTGATGGTCTCCTCCGCAATCATGTAGATAGTTCATCTCATCAACCGTAGCCGAACTCAGAATGTTTCAAGGAAAACATGTTCGTCGTCATTTCACCCAGTGAACACTCCATATTCAGAATGTGTTATATATATATGTATACAGTGTGTATGTGTGTGTGTGTGTGTGTGTGTGTGTGTGTGTGTGTGTGTTGTTCGTGTGTTTGCGTATGTAAAATATTCTTTTACATTAACCGGGATGTGGTTATCATTATTGTGCTTTGTATACAGTTGTGCTGGGCGTCTCCGAGTGTAATCTGAAATAAAGCCTGAAATTTTGATTAAAAATACCAAGCTTGTTTGTTTGTTTGTTTGTTTTTGTGTGTTTATTTGAAACACTACCTTCCCATGACATCTTCATTTTGCAGTTCCATCTACTGTAATTTGATATTTAGAAGATGGCCTTTTCTGTTTTGTGGAGATAACTTAAATAATTCTGGTTTTTTTTTCTAATTTGAAATCAGTTTATACATCACTCGTGTTTAATAGTATGTTTGGATAAAATATATTTTTTAAAGTGCAACTTCTTACATGACTGTAAATAAACAAATTTTTCTTGGTAGCATTGAATTGATTCCTCTTCAAGTACTTTATATGAAGATAGCTTGATCCTCTGATGGAGTGCTCAATGACAGCTTTTAGATTTTTCTTCTTTTAAATGTAGTCACTAAGATCGAATAGCAGCTCTGAAATACAGTTTACATTTTGCATTCGTGCCATGTAACTGTGCGTTTGGATTTTTTTGTTTTGTATGTTTTTTTTTTAGTTTATCCTGTTTTGAACTACTATACATTTTCCTTTAACATGTTTAATTATCAACAGAGTTAAAGGCTCGAATTCACGAAGGTGGTACAATCTTGTCCATGGTTTAAACCATGGATCAAGACCATGGGGTGCCAAGTGTCGCACGGAACATTTCGTTAGCGAAATTTAATGATAATTTCGTTAACGAAATATTCCATATTCTCAAAAGCTGTAGGGGAACCTAATTAGTAGGATTAATGACACAAAGAAAATTTGTCACCTTCTGGTCACCGAGGTGCGTGAAAAAAGGAGGTATACAAGAAAAAAATGTTTAACAGAAACAGTTTATTGGACGACAGTACTTTACTAGACAGAGAGATAGAAAGATAGAGAGATTATATACCCATACACACAAGTTATATACAAACAAAATACAAAAATACAAACATAAATGCAGATGTACATACATACATTCATTCATACATACATACATACATACATATCTCTCCAATACTTCGTGAGCTTCACTGGCTGCCAGTGCAACGCAGAGTACAGTATAAGATCTTACTGCTTACTTATAAGTCTCTCCATAACTTGTCTCCTGGCTACGTGTCTGAGCTTATCAGTGTACGTCCGAGCGACGACCAGGGCTACGCTGTACTGGACTGACACTCCATGTTCCCAATACTCGCCTAAAGATGTATGGGGATAGAGCCTTCTCTTCTGTTGCACCACGTCTGTGGAACTCTCTACCAGTTCAGCTTCGGAATTGCAGCAGCCTCAATACATTCAAGTCTGCACTGAAGACTCATCTTTTCCGGCAACTTTGTGAATGATGTGTGACACTTTTTGGGAGCTGGGCGCCTTTGAATGTTTCTAACAGATAAATGGCGCCACACAAATGCTGTTTCATCATCATCATCATATATACATGCATACACACATACACATATACAGCTTACATACAGTCATGTATGGTTACGTTAGGGTGGTGAGTTGGCTCAGTCGGTAGCGCGTCTGCCTCACGATCACGCGGCCCGGGTTCGAATCCGAGTCTGGACTGAGCGATGTTGTGTGTAAACATACCGTCCCCTCCAGCAAGAGGCAAAACTCTCTGTCCCTCGGATAGGACATAAAATGGAGGTCCCGTGTATGAGAGAGTAACAACTCATGCACGTAAAAGATCCCGCTTCATTCATTCATCGCAAAGAGCAGGGTGTTTAACCCGGTGAAGTGGTCCCACCTCACACCCAACTGGACCCCATGGAAGACCAGCTTAACGTAGCTGAATATGGGCTATCCAGCCATCTTCTCAGATGGAAATGAACAAACAAACGTTAAAGGAGAGATCAAGGGGGAAAGATGAAGCAATCGGGGAAATGCGATGCACCTTGCACTCATAGAGGTACATAAACATCGTCACGAAATCAAGATCGGTGATTCTAATAGACGCAATCTGTTATAAGATGTGTATACAGTATAATATAGTATTGGCCATGAGTTTTTCTTCGTTTTGTCTCCCTCTCTACAAAATAAAGATTTGTAAGATCGTCACTGCTGATTGCACATTTTTGACAAACATGTCGGAAAAAGGAACCAGCAGGAATCGGACCTATAGCTGTCATCTTTACAGCGACACTACCACCGGGCTTTCCCTGGTTGCCAGCAGTGGCACGATGATTTCATTAATCTTGTAGAAGAAGAAGAAAGAAGTTGAGGGAGACAAATTAAAAAACAAACAAACTAATGACCCATATCTTCACCCCTCTGCTGATTTTAATGTCTTGCTTTCATATAATTATATAACATTATAAGCATATATACATATTTGTTTACAAATCGATAGATAGATAGATAGATAGACAGATAGATAGACAGATAGATATATAGATAGACAGATAGATACACAGCTAAATAGACAGATAGATAGATAGACAGATAGACAGATATAGATAGATAGATAGATGGATAGACAAATAGATATAGATAGACAGATAGATAGATAGACAGACAGATAGATAGATAGACAGATAGATAGATGTAGATAGATAGATGTAGATAGATAGATAGATAGATAGATAGATAGATAGATAGATAGATAGGTCTATAGATATAGATAGACAGATAGATAGACAGGTAGATAGATAGATAGATAGATAGATAGATAGATAGATAGACAGGTAGATAGATAGATAGATAGATAGATAGATAGCCAGGTAGATAGATAGATAGATAGATAGATAGATAGATGGATAGATAAGATAGATACTTTAGAGAGAGATACAAAAGAGGAGCAAAATTGCGAAATACTGGAATGAGGAGTGAACAATAAGCATGAATTTGAGCAATTATAGGCATCTCTACCGTCCGAAGTAAACTCTCTCAATATGTATTCGTCTTCGTCATTATTGGAGCGAGGGGAATAAAGGGAAACAACTTGGACACAATTATTTTGATGAATTGCTCGCAGTTAAGCATGTTTTCACGCCATACAATTACCTAGTACATGTATAAAGGCGCTGCAGCACCGCAGTATTCCGAGACGAAATTTTATGGATGCAGTGTGATACATATAACACGGCGATCCTGGATCATCAATGTTTAATTCTGAGACACTCCACTTCTGAGCTCCACACTCTTCTCATTAGCTTGGGCTGGCTGCTGATAACAGTGCTGCATTAAGACTTAATAACCTACCCCAATCAAGCAATTCAGATAATTGGGAACTTTAATTACAATCCACTTTGATCAGCTCACAAAGTCCCGCTTAAGAAGCGCCCGACTCGACAGCGAGGCGCTCAATCTTCTCTTTATGTGCCATCAGCTAAAGTAGGATGACATTAACCGTATACCGCCTTATACCGGAAATCAATCTTGGCTTCCCATCTTACACTCAAAGAAAGCGCCAGTATGCCGCTAAACACAGATGCTTAGAACTATAGATTTTGACATTTGAAACTGCCACCTAGGATAACATTTTGGAAGACTTTTTGATCTGACATCTCATTACTGAATTAAGATGATGATACATCTATGTCCCAAAGTTCATCCCCCTTATATTCTCGTGTTTAAAGCTAGACACGACATTCTATCCCCTCTATTATGTTATAATAACACACGGAACTTTAACAGTTAATATACACAAATCATTTTCTTCCTTTATTAATTTATTTGAAAGGCATCTACTACCTGACAAAGCATTTACAGCTGTCGTAGGTAGCATTACAACCTCATTTCTCCTTTGAGGTGAAGAAAATATAAACACATTTTGAACGCAGGTAATTATTCACACACATCTACGTACACCTGGCACACACAATCCCATATACAGGTACAAACTCTCAGAACATGCGGTCATACTGCCACTCGGCCTCCATCCTTTATGCCTCATTCACATTCGGCCTACGATTGGACCATGTTGCCCGTATGGTGCCCGTATCTCTTTTCTGCGCGGCCTTTTAAAGTACGGATCCAATGGTTTTCGGTTTTGTTGATGAAAACCTAACATGTTGGAAATCGTAACTAGCCTGTGGACATGTATGTAGGTGGCGTTGGAAGGCCTCCCATTCCTGGGTTGGGGGTAGGGCTACAATATTTTTTGGGTGTTTCACAAAGCAATGCAGTCGATCTATAGTTTTAAAGATCAATTTACAATAACGGCATGCTGTGTGCGTCTTCAATGGTATTCTAAATTCCTAATGAAAATTACAATTTCAGAGACTTTTTTTTTTCATGCCGGCAATAATATACAGTATAAAGTGAAATAAGGGACAAAGGATTTTTTCTGTAAACTCTGATAACAATTTGAAGTACTAACTGAAGACACTACATTAAATTTCATAGGGAAACCAATGGCAAACTATGAGTTCAAGTTGATCTTAACTTTTAAGAAAAGTTCTTCTTGAAACACCCCGGGTCCTTTTTATCTTTTAATTGTATACTTCAAATCATCGATTACAGATCACTGCCGTAAGTTTCCAAAGAACTTTTTTGTGTACATTTCCGTACCCGACTATTATACCCTATTACAGTTTAAAACACATGCAGACACACAAATGCACAAATAAATGTATGAGTACATATCCACACATACATAAACACACACACACACACACACACACACACACACACACACACACACACACACACACACACACACACACACACACACACCAGCTCGATAAAACATTACTTTTTCTTCACAAAAAAGTCACAAACTTTCAAGGTCACTCTCTTATATGGCTAGTTGCAGTATATAGCATCTTTTATTGTTCAAAGAATATGTCCATCTTCCCAATGAACTGACAACTTCTATTCACACTATACACCTTCCATTCAAAATCTGCCTCACAGCAGTCTGCAATATAACTCTATTATTTCACCATATTCCTGAACTCATATGACTGCCCAACAATCTGGGTAAATGTTGCATGGTTCATTTACGGATAAGCTCATTCCATCATTACGCTCCGACAAAAAACTTTTGCAACAATTTTCAGTCATTATTATAATCATGCCCTGCTGATCACATGCATCAAACTAAAAGCAAGTTAATTTGAACTGTCATAGGGAGGGGGTGCCAACATATGATACATGAATGCAAAATATCCAATATATTCTTTTCATCTGTGTAGAAGTGGGGGTGCTCAAATCTACAACATGTATTTTGAAACCAATCATTGCTTCACATAAAACATACAGTCACAGTCAATCTAGGTACAGTGTGTACCAGACCATAGCAAAAGCTTTCATTGGGCCATATTGTGCGTATGTTTACAGACCAGGCAACTCGATTCTTGGCACGGAATCAACATTAATGGGTACTTCCTCAACTGGCAGCAGTCTTCCTTAAAGCCAGCGGGGATGGTGCATGAAATCTTGCTATTACCATTTGTAAGTCAGCTCTCAGAAGGAGTAGCAAACTAAATTACAATTTGAAACATATGCATTGCATTAAATTGTCCAAAATTGTCATTTTCAATAGGCGCAATATTTCATGGACATAATGGGTGAATAAACATAGGAGAAACACTATTCACTCAAATACTGCTTTTGGCTGAACTCTATACAGAATGAAGAAAGAAAAGGAATTTGATTGAAATAATTTTAAGAATCAAAATATTTCTACAACTGCATCACATCTTAAGCACTGGCCAAAGTAGCAAAAAGTTGTTAGAGCAGGTACGCATACATTCTTGATGTTTGCACTTGTTGAACTAAAACAAAACAGCAACAACAACAAACTGACATATATAAGACCCTGGCGTGTGAAATATGACTTTTCATTAACTCAAACCCAATCAAGATTACTAAAAATGATTAATGTCTCAACACTACTGCATGCTATCTTGTCTAAAAGAAAATACAACACCACACACAGAACCTAAATAAACATAAAATAGGCAGTTACACTGCACCTGCATTCAACAAGCAAAGTTATTATTATCATTTTTTTTTTTTTTTTGGGGGGGCATACTTTGCAAGAAAGTGGCTAAATTTTGTTTTGCATGGTCAAATGCAAAATGTCTAAACTCCTCATCATGAGGACTATTTTGGTTGAACCACATTTATATCTTGAACATCTCGCTTGCCTATTTAACAAGGATACTTAAATACTGTTACTTTCATTAAAAAAAAATAAAATCAAATATTCAAATATCAATATCTAGTGCTCAAAGCAACATTCTTGTTTTATCCATAATCATTCCAAGAAAAGTGGCATGGCGTGTTCTTACTGGTGTTCATGCCAAAATATAATCATGCATACTTCTGTTTTCCATTCTTTCTAGTCGTTGCTGAAACTACACTAGCACTTCAAATGTCCACTACAAAATTTGAGTTTTGTTCAGAATATCTCTTGAAGAATCCAGATTTCTAGAAATGACTGTATCACGTGCAGCAGATGCACATTTCCCCTTTTACAACTCTGACATTAAACGAACAGAATATCAACTACTGGGTCACATACACTTCATCGGTGTAAGTAAATAATACATTACATAATATACCTCATAATCAGGTAAAATACAACTTAATGACTGATATCTGATGATTTCTCTAACAGTGTGTGCTTCACCAAACTGTATTTACATAGAACCCAAATTCTTGACATATCACAGATACATACATTAGTATCCTCCTAATAACAATCAAAAGCAAAATCATTTACTATTCAGGGGTTATTTGTTTTCTGAAAAGGCAATATTGCACCTGTGAATACCTTCATGGCATTGAAAATAAAACTCAGGGTACTTGTGTTAAAAGTCTAGCACATCAACTTTTCAGCTACAATGTATAGTTGTCCACCACAAAATGTAAGTGCAAGATCTATTTAAAAGCAAAACATACACATTAAATGATTGTATACATATATCAAATCATGTGTGACATGTACATAAACCTCACATGTAGGTAAAATATCACTAAAATCATTTACACTTATTGATCCAGACATAAGGTAGTAAAAGAGAATAGTGGATATGGAGAGAGAGAGAGAAAATTGTATTCATAACACTTGTGAGAACTCTAGACTGCAAAACAAATACATGACGTGTACCTGGAAAAGTTACATGTAGACCTGCTTAACTTCCTCAAGAAGAAAGATAAACAGTGTTCTGGTCACCATGGCAACAGTTATCACTTAACAATGGTTAATAGTGACATAAATATTCCTCATTCACCATCCTCCTTTCTGATTGTGTTATCCTTTCCGTGTCATACAGAATAGTGAAGGAATGATAAATTGAGTACAAACATAGAGAATGCAGGAAAAGTACTAAATACTAGTAGACCTATAAGAAATAAATAGTATAAAATATTAACTGCACATCGCCCTATGAGTACGAAATTCTACCCTACTTTTGGTTATACAAAACATACCTCAAAGCAAACAATCTACATATACATATCATACATACAGAAGGGTTGACTTTTTAACATAGCTCTAGGCCAAAATTCATCAAGGCAATTTCAGTCTAGTTCTAGAAATAATTATGCAAATTTTGATTGTGCAAATGTGGATGACAAATGACACATCGCAATAGGCATCCAATAACCAATGCACACAAACATCCAACAAGGAATGCATGCAGACATATACACAGCCCAGGTGAGCCTGTCTATAGTGCTTGCTTTAGTTTGTGGATTAAAGTTAAATTCAAAGCATGGACTTGATTTAAACCAGCTTAGTGAAATTGGGTCAGGAAGTGTGCCACACTGTGCATTCTTAACCCACTGAGGACGATTTGATTTTGTTACAACGCGCATTTCCCCTAGACGCTTGCCCGAGTATACTCGGGACTCATCCTCAACGGGTTAATGGACTCTGAACACCTGGTTTATCATCTCCAGCTCTACAGTCCAGCAGTGAACTCAAACTCATGACACATGGTATAAAGTGCAAAGCTGCTGATTACGACCATCTGGAGCCATTTCCTCCGACCAAGAACAGACCATAGCGAACACAAACCTCACAGGACAAAAAAGTGAGGACTTCTTTGCCACTAAATTCACTTTCTTGGTGTGTGAGAATTCCTAAGAACCTGACAAGTACACTAGCCAAGTAATCTTATCTATGAAACACTAAAATAACTTTTCTGTTTCAGAGGGAGCATTGTCTACTGCTTGTGCACTCAGGCATCCTCAAAGAGTGCAATCAATTTGATATATTCCTAAATTGGAATTTACTTGGGATGCAGCAAAGGAAAGGGATCAATTACATCAAATCAAATACACAACTTGTGCATGCATGAAAATTTTACAGTGCATTCAGCAATCAGAAATCAAATAAAGGAATATAAAGCTTCTGTTATTCATAAATATCTATATTCTCTTTTTTCCCTCCTTTCTTCAGGCAAATAACTTTCCTTTTTGTCAACATGCCAAGTCTAAAGTTAATTTTCACACAGCAATATTTCTGACATTCCCTGCTTGTCATAACTTCTTATCCTGTTTCTGAAAACAGCACTTTACCAGTCACACATCACAAGATACGACATACACCTATCTAATAACGTTTAAAAAAAATCTAACACAAAACATAGGTGACTAAATACAGGCAAATTCCTCCGCCAAAAACAGTGTTCTTTAGCCAAGTAAATGTCAACTGTAATTTACTTTTCACTCAAATGCAACCATGCCAACGTGGGGCTGTATGATTATAGGTATTGTCAAGCTTCCAACGTGTAGAAAAATATGCAGTGCCACACCTTATGACTCCATAACTAGCTGTTGTAGGCGCAATTCATGCTTGATTGGCTGGCGTCCTGTAGAACTCTGTCTCCGCAAAATTTACACACCACTATTGGCTGTGAATTGTGACTGACTAAACAACTTTCTTTTTCCACCTTGACTTAGGAGCACAGGAAATAGACATTACAGTCGTGCCTAACAAAGGAACAATGATTACCACTCTTTGCAACGACATGACCCGACCGAGTTATCACCACAGAGGTTTTTTCCCCCTATTTTTTTTGAAAGAAATTAATAATAACAAAGAACCGATAAAAGAAAAAAGATACTACCTGATAAAACAATACACTGTCTGATGCCAGAAGAGCAAATGATCAAGAGGTGTGCAAGACATATTTCTAGAAAGCATTAGAAGGTTCTGAAGAGATATAATGCAAACCAGCCATATATTATCATATATATATATATGTATATGTATATATACACCCTGTACCTTGTGACTTGGTAGACAGAGGGGAAGGCAATATACAGCTTGGGAACAGCATTTTACACTGATTGTTGTTCTTTTTTTAATTCTGTCCCTAAGATATTCAGCAATTACGAAGACAGTCAATGCAAGCAAAGAAACCCTCCTTTTAGCTAGGCAACTGACTTGGTGAGATTATGGGGAAACATTTATTGCAGACAGCCTGACTAATCTATACATATGTGTGAGATTTTTAGCTCTAATATCACATATCTGAAACTGCACACTTAAGCACATAGAAGGGGAAATGAAACCATTCATAATGCACACTATACAAGCAGACTGCAACATGAGGACAAGAAGATGTGTGTGCTGTGTTTGTCTGTCTGTCTGTGAGTGTGTGTGTGTGTGTTCAGTCTCCAGCCAAATGGTGTTCCACTCTCACAGTCTACACGCGTTGGATCTCAAAGAGCTTCACATCTGTGTCATACCAGATCGGTGGGTCCAAATTCCTGCCAAATATGATTAAAAGGAAAGGGAAAAAGACAGATGAGAATTTAGTCTCATACACCCATTCAAATGAAATGCTAGACATACAGTATACTCCTGCGATAAATGCAGACGACCGTGAAACAACTGTAATATAATTTCTGTTCAGGCATCATTAGCCAAATTAACAAAGCAGGTTTCATTCTTTCATCTCAGCCGTGTCTTGGACTTTGGACATGGCCCATATTCTACACATGCTGCCATTATTATTCTGTTGTCTACTGTGTTAGCTAGCCTCCATACCAGACTCATCGACTTAAATGCTTAGCTTCTCATGGGTGAAAAACGGACACATAAACTCTGGCATCCTTTTTTCAAGCAGACAGTGGTTTTTTTTTCCCTTTCAGCAAAGTTGGTATTTATCTTTTATTGTCTCTTCTGCTCAAACTACACTAGAAAAAAAATGGTGTTCAACACTTGGCTGCACATCAACTATTAAAACCTTGAAATGTGTAATGCTTTATGACTACACAGCAAGTTACACAATCAATAGGAATTATCATTTGAACCCATAGTGCTTTACTTGGGACCACTCCTTCTTAAAAAAAAAGAAGAAGTGAAAAGATGTTCATTGGTATTCATTCAGTGCTTCAAAGTGTGATGGGAATCAACACATGGGGCTAGATATACCATTGGATCATGACTAGATAAAAAAAAAATTGACCAGAACATAAGTTGCAAGGATAGTTTACATCTAGTCAGGGAGGTGACCACATCCTGATCTAGTTCATGGATTGTGCAAAGTCCGACTGCGTACCTGTGTAACACATCACAAACACTATTACAATCAATAATGAACCCAACAAACATACCCATGAGCAAGGTATACTTAATTTATACTTGTTTTTAGTCCAGAGACCCAACTCTCCCGCTTTCGACGGGAGATTTCCCGTCGAAAGCCCATTTTTGCTAAATCTCCTGTTCTCCCGCTTGGGATTTAATTTCTCGCGCTTGAAATGATTTCTAACTTAGTGTCATCGTATGTAGAAAAATAAGCCTTAGATAGAATGAGATAACATCTAGAACCCTAGAGCTGGACCCCGGCCACAAGGAACTTCGCGCACATCAAGTTGAAGTCTCCCGTTTGCTAGGGGTTTTAGGTGGGAGAATCTCCAGATCAGAAGGAGCTTGAGGTTGGAGTCTCTGTTAGTCCACAGAGCAAATTCAAACCACAGAGTTGATGTAAACTAAGTTTGTGAATGCAGGCCATCAAGATTAGATTGCATGGGAAATACGGAAGAACATTACGACTGATGCCAAAGAGCCTGGGTGGATGTCTGACAGAGTAGAACCATTGCAGAAAAATGAATCCTAAAATAAAAATCATGATGACATTTTGTTTTCATGTCTAATAAAAACAGGAGAATGAACATTCATTACCACCTTGACTTTCTGCAATGTTTGCATGCTTGGAGAAAGTCTGCAAACTACTACAACAAATATGACAAATTAAGGTCAAGTTTCAAGTTAAAGACCCAGGCCCCATTTTATCAATTAATCAATTATAAATTTCCTTACCACACAGGATCCCATACACTTACAATTGAAATCAACTATATGATCAATTATAACTCTTCATAAAACAGGGCCCCGGTAGAATGGGGATACCATGGGGTGGGAAGACTGGCCCAGCTTGGATATATTCAAGAATCCCTGTAATGAATTGTATGTAGCTTTATCACTGATCTTTGTGTAAGTACACACACAGCTGAAGAAGCTTGAATGGAGATGACCATTACTGACAAGCATTCACTTTGATGCACATTTTGCTAACCAGTGTTATTTGTGGTATTTGTAATGTACTCTGATGGGCAGTGAATGAATCAGGCAAACCATGAACCCCGCGGAACTACGTAGGTCTTTAACCCATTGAGGATGGGCTGATTTTGCTGTAAACATTGCATTTCTCATAGATATCTGCCGAAGTATACTCGGGCCTAGTCCTCAACAGGTTAAAGGGATCATATAGTTTTGGTTGAGACCAAACTTCAGGTTTATAAAATTTTTTTTGGTGAGACAATGAGAAACCTGTTAAAAAAATATGAAAGAGCTTGTAATTCCAAGAGGAATTCAACATTTATTTGATGAAAATTGGCTTGAAATGGCTGAGATATCCAAAACAGAGCAATCCTAATCAAAGGTGGGTCCCACCTTTTATGATGATCGCTTTGTTTTAGGAGGTCTCAGACATTCCAAAACTGATTTTCATCAAATACACTTTGAATTCCTCTTAAAACAGTATGCTCTGTACTATTTCATAAGTGCTTTCTTGGTATCTCGCAAACAATTTTAAGGCCCAATCCTCATCTCCACCAATACTATACCATTCCTTTAAGATGAAAGAGTACCTGTAACATTATGAGTGGGCATACACCATATGGCATCACTCTGGGTGAAGCACTCTGGGTTAGTGCTGTATGACAGCAAGTAGCTAAGATATATGGCTACTATTAGAGAAGAGCTCTACTCCCCCGGTGCTATGATATCAAACTGTTTAGACATTAAGTGACCAGCGTGGAGCCAAGTGGGGCTTATGGGTGTGTCATATAATGATGTCATGTGCCTTGGGGGATTTCCCTTCCTCATCCCTTTCTTTTAATGAATAAAAAAATAATAAAAACAAAACTGATTCTTGGTGTAGTGATGCCATCAGCGAATGAGTGCCAGTCCATATAATATGAACAGCAATCAATCTTAAATGTATTGATGAAGTAGAAACTCAATGTCCCAGTTTCTATAGGTTGCATCTCTAATAGAGGCTAGTGGTGTAATCAAATGTGGTGTGTTGTGAGTGTACAGAACTGATGATGGCACGGCAAGTTTTGCTTCCAAGTATAGCAATATGCCACTTGAGAGACAAAGTTTTTGCAACTCACAAGGTTTTCACATATATTCATGTTTATATGTTAAATCAACTGTTGTTCAGGCACGTTCTATTTGTGCGCTGCTGTTAACTAAACTCTGCATTTGTCCATGATTATTTTACCCTTACCTTTTAGGTATATTAATTTGATATCTTAAAACCATCTGAACTTGGTTGATTTCCGTATTAAAATCACAACATCACAGATGAGGACAACACATACAAACAGGGAATACACTCTAGTTGCTATATCACAGCTAACATGGCTCAGTTTTGCACTGCGAAATTTACTGAAAGACCAAGCCTCTTGTTTGTTAATATTTAGGCAAATTTCTGTCAAAACAGCATTTCCAGTTTGAAATGTGTGATCTAATTCCCAAGCATTTCATGAGACACCGGAACAAAGTTTTTCCTTGGGCTCATCTTGTATTCAGCTCTGTAACTTTGACTCAGCCAAAAATTGTGTGGGACTCTGTACATAAATGCGTGAGGAATAATCGGAGGACTATTTTAAAAATGCTCCTTCCAGTGAGGCAATTTTCGGCTCACGCCACTTTGACTCACGCACAGATTATCACACTCATCATCGACTCTTGCCTATAAGATCAAAATAAATGCGGCCTGAAGCCCGACTCTTAAATTAGTAACTCACCATGTGTAATGATAACAAGGAGAACGAAGATAAGCAAGTATTGGACAAATCTGTCTCAGACGTTGTGCCTGAAATTTCTAAAATTGGCTGAAGATTGGCTCTGTAGATGACTTGGCTCACATTGGGTGTGACCATGTCTGCTCTCTAATCACTAATAAGTTCTTTGGAATGTTTTTCACTTGTAATGTAGGATATACATAACGTATATATGTCACTTATTCAAGCTTAAGTATGTAATATTATATTCCCCAATAAGCAGACATTTTCAAATTTCTTTATGAACAGTTTGCAGAAGTTTGTTTCAGAGTTATGCACCATTTAGCGTGACGAATTCTTTTCCACTGTCAGTTTCATCCTGACACGCCTGCAACAAACATTCGCATCACAAAAATTCCACAAGCCCGGTCATTTGTTTAAAGACTGCTTTGAGGTTGCTTGCAATGGGGAGAGGGTTAGATTTACAGGCACAGTCTTACAGATTGATGATTAATGAAAACAAACATTTCCTCATGATTACCACTTGCCATGGTGGCTTCTCTCAACCATGTGAAAACAGTGCAGTATCTTTCTCTCTTCTTGGATCCTGGAATCACTCCAAACCTACCTAACAATTGAAACCTCTTACAATTCATCAAGATACCTTTTGCACACCAATCCAATCACTGCTAACCTCTAGGTGTACATCCTTAACATCTTTTCATGACCTCACAAATATCTTTGTGATTTACTTGATGATCATTCCAAAAATGTTTCAAAAAGTCCCCTCACTATTTGTTTTTTTTTTTCAGCACATGGTGACCATACCCATATCAAACTGCTCCATTACCAGATAAGCAAACTTAAAACTAGATGGCAAGTACATCTTTAGAGCTGTCAACATATTTGCACCAAAATCATGAACGTTTAAAAAAGGAATCAGGGATATATTTGCGCATTTATATTATTCCAATGGGTGAAAATAATTCCTGTTTCTGGGAGACATTCATATTCTTTTCTGATAACACACTAAATATCAAAGGCTTCAGAGAGCCTCATGCACACTCACAGAAACTTGGCATGTAAACATATTGTGCAACAAACACAGGTGTGCATCACAGATCATGATACAGTACCCCTTTCTTACCCTATCTAGAAAATTTTGTGGCCTCTTAAGGTAGGCACAAACTCTAAAACCATCGGTGGCACCCTCTCTCTCTCTCTCTCTCTCTCTCTCTCTCTCTCTCTCTCTCTACAAGGTACTCTTGTGGAAGCCTTGAAACAAAAAACAGACATTTTAAAATTGATTTAAGAACTACAGACGTAGTCATTCCTTTTGAATCTCAAATAAAGAAACTAGTTATGTTGCTATGGCGACTAGTATGCCTCCGCCATATCGCATTATTCTCCCAACAGGTCTACGGTACATACTGTATGCGCCAATGTGAGATGTCAATTTCACATGATCGGCAAATAATCATCTGGTAATTGTACATCAATTTCCAAGACATTACCTTGAACCACTTTCAAAATATGGAATACCAGTGAACTTTTAGCATGTTCACTTGACCTTTGTCTCTATGGTCCAAAAATGTCTTGCAAACATAATCACTGTGTGGGAATACATTTATTACATGTATAAAATTGTATATTACAGCAGGGTTGCCAACTCTCACACATTTTGGTCCTTTCTCACTCCACAACTTTATTTCATTTGCATGCATTTCTATTGATCTCACTCATTTTGACTCCTAAATCATAGCATTGGCCTATGGGAGTCTCACTCTCAACTAGTTTCCAGTGTTGGCAGCCCTGTTACAGCTAGTCATTACCAAGTTTAATTACCCTGCTTTGTGTACATGGCATTTCCAGGGTTTCAGTTTCAGCACCAAATAGACGTGTAATTTTACCATTTTGGCCTGACCATTGACCTTTGACCTCTGACCCCAAACTTCCAAAGGGAATCAATGTCAGGCCATACAGTACTTAAGTTTCATGAAGATATCTTGAGTCACTTCCGAGATATGCAAAAGGGGGACGGGATTAAATCTTAGCATTTTAAACAACTCCACAAAGTTTTGTCTGGATAACTTAAACGGTTAAGTAACACCATCCACAAAATTGATTACAGACGGACTTATGGACAGACGACCTGAAAACACAATGCCTCCAGCACCACTTTGTGGCAGAGACATAAACCTGTCATCCTAAAATGCAGCATTTCTCCCATCTCTTAATATCATGTTGCTAAAATCAGATCAACGCCACTTTGCAGTTGACAGTACAGTAGTCTACGGTAATCGGGTGGACAGCTTAATCGGATACGCCACTTAATAGACATACAATGTGAACAGATAGTTACGATGCATGTTATGTACTGGATAATCGGGTAGCCAGACTATTCAGTTAAATTTTTCAGACAAGCCTCATCCATTCTCAATTTGTTTCCCCGCAGAAAGTCTTTGAAATGCATGTAAATACAGATTATCAAGAAATTGTGAGGTGCTGAGAGGTGATGGAGCACTACGGTTTACGTTTATCGTCAAGATATTAGTGTGCAGTGACGACCAATTCCACGTATCACTAACAGTGTAGATGCATTTTATACATGTTGCATACAAACCATTACACCAGCATCACACACTCCACACTACACTCACAGTGACACACTAATCATTACACATGTCTACCCAGCTCTCAACAGAAACAAAGAATAAGCTGCTGTACCTCTACTGAGACCACTGAGCCTTTCTTTGAAATGTTCATGAAAAATTTAAAATTGCCATTAATAGGGACAACATAGTTTACAGCTGCATGCAAAGTTTACGAAGTCTAGTTGTCTTTTACAATGTCACGTCAATACATTGTGTGACTTGTCTGTCTTACATACATTGTACTTTCATGAATGGCGAGTCTTCCACTCATGTAAGCAGACCCTCGGAATGGATTACTGATTATGGATATCCTTTGCAGTTGGTCATCAACAAGGGATCTGTCAGGATTTTAAAAGTTGTTTTTCTTGAAACCATCAGGAGGGAAATTGGGGCTTCTGCAAAATTGAAGAACAAGTTCACCTTCATAGACATGTGGGTTGAGTGAATGCAGCAACATTAGTAGAACACATCAGTGAGAGTTTGAGCAAAATCGGACAATCCGTTCAAAAGTTAAGAATTTTTGAAGTTTCTGCTCAGCCACGGCTGGATGAAAAGACTACTATAGCTTGTGATGTCACATGAGTACAACGATATAAAGAAAGAATAAAGAAAATTCAACATATTTCCATTTTTCTCGCATAACAAAAGAACCCTCGACTTCTCTCTTTCAGAAGGCAGGGGGAATAATATTACCCTTAACATACGTCAGTAGCGAGTCGAAGAAACGTGCACTTTATTCACAAAGTAAAGTTTTGTGAAATTGTTTTTTTATTTTCCTTATATAGTTGTACGCATGTGACATTGTCAAAATGAATTTGACATTGGTGATAGAGTATATGTTGTTCTGGTGTCAATAGAGGGAGCTGGTGAGATGTAGACAAATATTTTGGAAAACAATTTAACTATGATTTGAATGGTATGTGACAGGAATGTATGGTTATGGTGCGGGTGTGAAGTGAGTGAGCAGCGAGAGTGAACAGTTGCATTTGAGGCTTGCTGGCGAGAAGGTGCGCAGACGGGTTGACAAACCAAGAACAGGTCCTGAGCATCATTGCATTTAATTCGACTGCGTCGCTTGGTGCATTCCCCGTAGACACCGCTGGCCGTCACTCAAAAAAGGAAAAGGGACCGAGAAGCTGTAAGTTTTGCAGAATTTGGTATTGTTACTTAATTTAGCACCCGGTAGAAAAGAAGTTTTTTTTTAATCGATTAGAATAGTAGTAAAGAAATGTTAATGTTAAAGAGTATAAAGTAAATAAACCATGTGAGGTTTTTGAAATATAGCTTGAAATGATGTTTGTTTTTATGTACGTAATGAGCCAAAATATTTAAGCCAGAGGGAGAATTAGTCTGGCAGTGAGAGGGTTAGGTTGTTTGTATTACGCCAAAAGTGAGACCATTTGAGTAAAAGAAATAGCACTGAGATTTTACTCCTAAACAACGAGTTTTGTTGCTGGTGAAATTGCTACGAAAATTATTTTCTGATAATTGTAATAATTATGATATTAGTAATATTATCGATCTGTGTTGATACACATATCTACGCCAAGGACGATACGTATAAGGATCGATAAAGCGTAGCTGTGAATCGATTCAGACACAGAAATTAATGGTAAGAGAAAGTATGTCTTCTGTGAAATTCGGATATGACTGTTAGAACGACAAGAGATACAGTGTAAAGAGTATACATGTGAAGTTAGAAACGGAAGTTAGCGAAAAGCGAGTTTTTACAGGGGAGATTTGCATTGTTTGGTAGATTAATTCTATCGCTGGATTGTGATAACTGTCCCCTTAGTTGTGTGATTTTTTGATTTATCGCAGGTTTCATGATATGTCACTGCTACGCTCATGCATTTCATTGTATGACAATTTATTGCAACAGAACTGAAATGTGCCATAAACTTTAATATTCTTTTGTAAGAAAAGTTAAAATAAACATGAAAGGAGAAAGTTGATGTGATAATAAGCTGAGGATGTTCAGATATATTTCTGCCTTAACACATTACTGCAAGGGTGAGCACAAATGTTGTATTATAGGGGTTGAGGATTAGTAGCTGGGTAGAAATGTATTTTGACAAGGGATTTGTTATATTTCTAGCCGTCCGTATCCAGGCACTGAGTATCCGGACTGTCCGGAGGACGTATCCGGAGTCGGATACCGCCCAGTCTTTGAGTCTTCGAGTAATCCCGCGCCCAGCTGTGGACAGACACAGGCAGACACCTGCGAACTGGACAATACCCACGCCACTTGACCGTGTGTATCCGGCCACGCCGTGCTGCCACACCCGTATGCACTTCACGCCGCGACGGACTGCAGGACCAGGCGTCCGCCACCTCGCGTGAACCGCGTATCCGACGCCAGGATCCGGCTTCGCCTGAGCAACACTGTACAGTCATCGCGCGGTTATCGACAACGTGAAAGTGCCTTTGATATGTAGGGACTTAAGTCACAGGGGGTTTTCATACGTAAAAATGCACGTGCTTATATAGGGGCTTATTAGAAATGAGGATAGTATAAAACAATTTGTTTATATACATATATTTTTTGTCTTGCATTTTTCTTCCCGAAAACATTTTTCTTTCGGTGACTTTGTATTGACATTCGGGAGACAACATCCCACAGTGCACCGACTTTGTTTAAATAAAAGAGTCGGATGACCCAATTGATTTGTAACGATAATTCACTGTGTTCAGTTTATTATTGCGGTCGTCCTCCGAGAAACCCTTTGACAGACATCATACACTGCAGTAGTCTTCTCTTCCAGCAGTGACTGCGCAGATACTTAAAATATTCATAACTTTTGAACGGATTGTCCAATTTTCCTCAAACTTTCACTGATGTGTTCTACTAATATTGCTGCATTCTCTCAATCCTTATGTATATGAAGGTGGACTTGTCCTTTAAAAAAAATGTGACTTTCGACGAGCTGTGGCTGTAGTGACATACCATGTACATGTTGCAGATGCGTGCATGATAAGTGGGAGCTGCAGGGTGACAAGAATGAAACACGCTCTCCGGCAAATTGGGTACTCCGCTTTAATCTGGTAAGAAATGCTCTGCCCGACACTACCCGATTAAGCAGAGAATACTGCACTTACAGTTGGAAGACAACATAAATTTCACATAATAAAACAACTCAAACTGGTGCCCTATACTGTTTGCTGTAGAAGATGAAAGGCTCTCATAAAGGGTTTCCATTGAAAGAGATTATACTTAAAAAAAGAATATCATTTGAACAATGTAATTACACCTTTTTTACAGGGGCATTCATTCCTTACTTCTTATAATGCAATCAATTAGGATTCATTAGTGATTGAACTGAAAGAAAGTTCAGATGGCGCCATCACAGCATGCATTGAACAAAGACTCGCTAATTAAAAGTGCGACATTAATTTAAGTTAGGGTCACACTTCACAACCTACCTTTTATTACTTATTAGATAGCATCAATAAATATTATCATCAATAATGAGTCTATGTCCTTGATGGATAGATTGAGTTGCCTGTATTTGATGTTCAACATTTATCCTTTAACAACCCAATCAAATGTAAGTAATCAAATTTGTATGTTATGGCGACAGCGATCAATCAAATCAGAAAAACTAATAATAAAACTCAAACTAATTGAGATGACAGCTGGTTTGAACAACCTTTACGAATGAAAATTAGGCAATACAGCTGTGCATGCATGAATACATTTGTGGGATTGATGTGTCTACAGAGGTATTGGCTCAAACAAATAATCATAATTAATGATTATATAGTCTTGTTTATCAAGGGCAGAATCCACTCTGCTAGCCCTGCTCTTCCAAGCAGACCTGCTTTTATCATCACGTCATTACTCCAACATGTGGCCAGGTACCCATTCTTACATCTGGGTCACACAGGACATTGTAATTTAACAGCTTGTCTATTGAGAATGAATGACCCTGGCATGACTTGAACCCATGACTATCTGTTTACAAATCCAGAGCCTCCTCACTCACGATACCATGGTATTTCAACGAATGACTTATTGCACTGAGGACCACAGTCCAATCAAATGTATGGGTGACTCACTGATAATTACAGCATTTTCAAAACAAAGCAAGAAACAGCACAACAAAAGACCACACGAAGTGAATTATTATTCTAATGAACTGACCTTTTGACATCCACAACACACCTGTCATACAGACGTTGACATTTAAAGACTAAATACAATGATCTGTATGTATCACCATGACGATCACCATTAAACATTGATGCATCTTCACATACACCAATTGTTACTTTTTCTCAATTGTCAAGAGATCACTCTACTAAAAAAAACTGTTGGTACATGATTAAAGTTATTCTTGTCTATATTTTGTGTGATGGCATCTTTAAGCATCAAAATGTCTTTAACAGCGAGTCTTAACCCCAGAGTGTCTTCAAACATTTCTCTCTCTCTCTCTGTCAATTTCACTATAGCCAGGATAAATACCCCAGCAGCCTCTTTGTACCATTCTCTATGGAAAGGTCAAAGGTCAGTAACATTTAAGTGATGTTCAGTAGTTTTATGTATCAAAACAAGAAATTGACACACCTTAGCCAAGTAGATACCGGTTATTCAAAAAAGCTATCTCTTGAAAGGAAACCTTTGCACCATATCTAATGCATGGCATATATATAGTATGCAGATTCCATTTCTTTTCTATACCTTGGAAAGATCCCATAATATCCAAGGGGAAAAATCTGGACACCTAAAGTTATTTCTCCAGCAAGATATTCATCCTTTTGAACACTTATATAATGATGAAAATGTTCATATTGCAGAGCTGCAGGTACCATTCAGTCATCACAAATCATTCATATACTTACTGAGATACAGGAATTATGTTTGTGTTGTGCTTGCACTTTTTTTTCTGGGGGGGGGGGAGGAAGTTTCCTCCCCCCCCCCCCCATGCTGTTCAGCCAATGAAGATCACTAATGTGAAAGTGTTATGTAAAAAAAAAATAGGTTACTGCACAATGCGTATATCATTTCTCTCATTCACAAATTCACATTTTTTTTAAGGATAACACTAAAGGAGAGATAGACTGAAATCTTTGGAGAAGAGCTCTGAGAAACGGATGCCGTCATGTCTCAGCCGTGGTTGCCGTGACGATCAAAGCATTCCAATTCCCAGAGCCTTTCTCGCTTGGATGAACACGGCAATTGTGCAATAAAGCTGCATTGAAAATTCATGGCTTGTTAGTGTTATGGAGTCAGGGCATCAACAATCATCAAGTGGAATCTTATTGCCCATGGTAATGAGAGAAAGAGACAAAAATAGGTAATATATCTCTCTCCTTTCTAGTATCCCTCCCAATCTGCATCTTCCCCACTCTCATCATCTCATTCTCTCTCTCTGTCTTCCTTCCTCTATGAGCCATTTTTCTTTATTACCTCCGCCAAGGGAGGAGGTTATGTTTTCGTAATACCGTTTGTTTGTCTGTGTGCAAAATAACTCAAAAAGATGTTAACGGATTTAAATGAAACTTGCAGGCAAAGGTTGAGAATGACACAAAGAACAGATGATTCAATTTTGGTGATGATCCAGAAATTTTTATGGATTTTATGAAGGATTTTCGATATTTTGCCAGGTAGGGTCAATGAACTTGGGAGTTCAAGCTGCACATTTTTGAGGTTTTTATACGCACACTAAAGTGCGTGTTCTAGTTTCTGCTGGGCGAGGTGCACCACACAGCTGAGGGTTTATGACGTAACAAAGGCTTCTACATCGGGAATTCGGGCAATTTTTTTAGCATGCATTGGTTGTGTGGGTGGAAATCACTGACCTCTATGGAAGAACAAGGTCAGTGGTGGAAAGTAGCTGCTTGGCGGAGGTCTGCGCTCTCAGAGTGCTTTTCTAGTTATCATTATTTTCATTCCAGCCTGAGCAAATATAAAATCTGGGGATGTTTCATAAAGCTGTAGATCAGTTCTTGTGCTGAATTATTGAAATTCTGATAAGTATAGCACATCAGAACGCGTTCCAGTCGTTTTGAAGTCGTTTGTAACTTTAAGAACAGCTTTATGAAACACACACTTTGTTATAAAATGTGAACATTTTTCCTAAAATTTGACCAACATATGACAATGACAGAATCAGAACGACCAAGGGTTAAACTCTCGTTTAATCATGCTGCAAAACTCAGCATGAAATAATAGATTCAAGTTATTGGTTCTCTAGTGGTCATCTCTACAGAGTTCAAAATATAAGGTCTAATAGAACAGACAACTGCTATGACAGTCAGCCGATTAAATGATGTTGTAGTAAAACAGTGTAGGCTGCCAGCATTAGCTAAAGATTGGCTGATTTCTAATAAAATTCTGATTTGATTTTGTAAGAGAAGATTGACATCCCTCAGCCATACATCCTTTCCTCTCAATTCAGTCTTCATCTTGCTCTGATGATCACTCTGGTTGATCACTCTGGTTTGCACAAAATTTTTAATTGCTCTCTCTGACAGACTTAAATCAGACCTACGGTCTCTCATCTCGTTGCTACGCCAACGCATCATCTCATCCCATATTCTCGCCTCCTCAGCTGCCACACAGCACACCAGGCCCATCCTTCATAAAGCCGTGCTTAATTCCCAGCCATAAGTTGACTTCTTTCACAACTCTTACTGGACTGCAATCGATATGAAAAGGCTACTAGGGATTGCATACACAAGAGACCTCTACTCTTGTCAAAATGTCAAAGGGGTCAAACTGTAAAATGAAGTGATTGAATTGAGAGACTATAATCTCAGGAAAAATAATTTCATCTAGCTAGCAGTAATATTCTTATCCTATGTAGCTCTCTCTTTTTTTTTGGGGGGGGGGGTGGGTGGTGGAGTGGGGAGTAGGACTTTGTCTGTGGATATTGCATGTGACCGTCCATCATGGCAGCTATTATAGAGCTGCTGCTAAATGCTGATAACAAAGAATGTTAAACTCTTTTGTCAACTACTCATCATTCAGTTGACACAATTTCAGTACTGCTATACTGCATTTGAATCTTGAAACAACAGTACGTGTGTATGTTGGTTAAACATAATTTAGAACTTTCTGTGCTCATTTCAGGGGATAATCTTGACGTGCTTCAGAGTCAACATTCAAATGTCATTCAACGAATCCACATAAACTGCAAAGAATATATTTCACTTCAGAATGTTAAAAAATCTTGATGTGATAAATGTAAAAGGACACACCAAAAAATGACAATTTAAAAAGTTTTAAGTATTACACTCAATGACATGTAACTTACCATGTAATGAGCAAGTGTAACACAGATTATTTTTCACTTGTGGTTTGAATTAAGTCACAGTAAAACTATAAAGACACCTTTAATGACTGGTAGCATGGGGAAGGCTAATTGAACTGATCTTCATTCAGTGCCCACCAGGATACATACGAAAACAACGAATCAGCAATTACAATGTGTCTGTGCATCTATCAAGTCTATGCTTATCAGTTACGGTCGACTCCAGTCAAGATTTTTTGGCTGTCAGTGATACAGCTATTGCCCACAATTCTTTTGGGGAGATTCTTGAATGTATCCAAACTGAGCCGGCCTTCCCATGCCATACGCTACTGGGACACAACTCTACGAATGCGAGGTGGGGGGGGGGGGGGACATCTCCTAAAAACTATAATGTCTGACGGCTCAGAGAGAGTGAGAGGGCATCCGATGACGCCGAGATGGACCACTTTGCCCCCATGGCGATGCCTCATCACTTTCATTAGCTTGATTGCTCCCAGATTTGCATTTTTATTGTGGTGGAGAGGGAACATCAAACCCCCTGTGGCTTTTCCAGATTTGCCCGCTTCGCTGCGTTGATCCAACACTTGCACACAATGGGTTTAAGAATGGTGTCACTGATACCATTCTCAACATGTAGAAAACCTCTCAAATTATACCTTCAGCCTGAGGAAGCAAAAAACAAACAGACAAAACACACACCATACCAGACAGAATGAGGGGGAAAATGAATGTTAGTTGGAATGAATCAGAAGCGAAATGTTAGCTGAAGAAAACAGTTGATAATGTCAAAACGCAAGAAGTGTCAAATATACCAGGAATGTGGAAGACATTTTGTTTGTGAGTTGCTTCCTTCTGTGCGTTGTTAGCTCTCGTTGATGCGTTGTACTTCAAAGAGCCGAACGGCCGTGTCGTACCAGATGGGGGGCTCCAGATTCCTGTTACATGACACACAAAACAAAAATTATAAAACATTTATACCACACCAAACACAGACATCTTGGTTTCAAGCCATGTCCATGCACTACAAGATATCAATTAATCACAGGCCTAAAATGACAAATTAGGTATACGTGAATACTGTTAATTGCCTTTGAGTCCTAGGCCTCCATTCCTTTAAACCTTTGCTTTGACTTTCACAAAAGAGAATGACAAGATAACATTCACATAGCATGCACACTGCAATCATAGTTACTCTGTTTACTGGTGTATTGATCACTCATTTCTGCTGACAGGAAAACCCTCAACATAGGAAGCATGGTTGATACACAGTAACAGCAAACTTCTGCACAAAAAGTAGTCTTATGTCTGCAGAAAATGTGCTGCATAGTACATTCTGGCAGCAGACATGTAAAAGCCAGTTTTCTAATTCTAGGGCAGATTAGATGGTGCATTAAATGATGAATTACGTAGGCTTAAAATATTTAAGTCACTTCCTAAGTTCCTGTCATACTCCTCAATACTCGAACACTGCTGTATACATTCAACAAACAAGGAACCAACTTTGAATACAATGAAAACAACATCTCAAGATGCAATAGAAGATGCCATGAATACCAACACATGTATGTACTCTCTTTTGTTTTTACCAAAAGATACGGTAGACTACTGGTCAAAACTCAGGGGTGTATCAATATGGCTGATACACCAGAAAAAAATGGCAGATATGTTTCAATTCAAGATCACATCAAAGCAACAGATCCCAAAATTACTGAGGTGCACTATCAAAGTTTGGAAAGAAGAATCAACATAAAGAGGACAGTCATTTTGAATGAAAGGACATATCAGAGACTGGAAAAAGACTAGTCAAAGGGAAGTAAGATTCGTGGACACAGAAATTGAAACTGAACATTAACTAGCCATTGACTGAAATGTTTGATGCTGGTAAATTGCAACAATGTGTCTGTAAGGGTTGACTCTCTCTCTGCTCTCCATCAACATCTCATACCATGGGAATTTAATCCTCTTGACTATACATGGGGCGACCAAAACATGGCTTCACAATTTCGTCATTCACGTTTTCTTCATGCCTGTTCCCAAAGCGCATACTCATACATCCCTGCATCTCCCATTAAGTCAGTCAGCTCAATTATCATCATGGATAAACTAGCATGAGGTTGATTCCCCGCGATATTGCTTTTCTCCTATCGTATTTGATCAAAATCCAGCCTGCCGCCACTGTTATGCTGAAATAAAACACTGCTCTGTACATTAGATACTTTCAATAACAGCCCTTGACGATGACATGCTTGCGTCATATGATGTATTGCCTGGGTATGCCGGCTGGTTTCTAGATAAAGCCACAAATAAATGACTGAAACAAGTTACCATGATGCTTTAACTACTTCACCAGCCAAGGAAAAAATCATATGTCATAATGTAGATCAACTAATACATGGTATCAAACACTAAATCCTTGATTAATGATTGACTATTTTTAACATTACTCAATGATGAATATATGGATATTGACAATACTGACACACAAATGCCTAAGATGTACCCAGTTAAAAGCACACACACACAAACACACACACACACACACACACACACACACACACACACATTCTACTACATTCATGCATCCTTAACCTAGTTCATAGTATACTGAAGCTGATTGTGTACTGCAGAATCTTTGCATTCTTTGCATGGTTTCCCTTTTTGTAAAATAATATCAAACATAAAATGTCTAGAGAACTAGTTTTCTATCAATCACTCAGTAATGTTTGCTGTGATTAACCCCTTGTCTACAAGATTCAAATTTTGTTGTCTTTCTACAGACCCCACTAATAACTCTAAAATACCCTAATAATAATCCGAATAATAGCCCTTTCAAACCCTAAAATAATATCAGATAAGACATAATGTCTGGAGAACTATATCATTGATCACTCAGCAATGCTTGCTGTGATTAACCTCTACAAGATTCGAATAAGACTTTCTATAGACCCTTTGGCCCAAATTGACGAAGGTGGTACAATCTTGTCCATGGTTTAAACCATGGACAAAGACCGTAGTTTTTTATGGGCGCCAAGTGTCGCATGGCCTATTTCGTTATGAAATCAGTGATTTCGTTGACACAGGTTTTTTTTTTTTTTTGTTTTTTTTTAGATGACTGTGTGTTTGGTGAATGAGGACAAGCAATAGATTTACACATCTTTTGAAATGTACAGAAACTATATACTTCTATCTGACTTCACTGCATGCTACTGTGACCTTGAAAAAAACAAACAAACCAAAAAACCAAAAAAAGAAGACGAATCTTGCTACTTTCCATTCTAAGTTGCCTAGATGCCATGCCCGGTTGAAAAAAACTGTCAAGGCAAGTTTACTGCAAACACCAGTCTCATTCTGCATGCAGATTCACTCTGCTATGATGGAAAAAAAAAAGAAAAATTGTTTCTCATTTTCTTTGAACTTCTGGTTTTCTCAAATCATGTTCTCTGTAAACAGCCTAGGAAATTAAGCACTGCTTGCAAATCCACTTTTATCGCTTGGTTGGGGTCCTATATGATCAAATGAAAGAGTCACTGACATGTAGCTTTTTTTTCTACAGCATAAATGAATACCATCAGGGAATTAAAGGTACTCCTGATAATCCATTAAGCAAGGCACGCCTACCGCTTGTCATGCATTATTCACAAGATCTGAGAGGACCACTCCAAAATATTTCATGACGCTCAGTTACAGAATAATATGCATCGACAAGTACGATTTCTGTCACCTGAGACATGCAAGGCACGATCGCTTGCTTTAAAGACTAACATTAGTTTCAGTGACTTTGTGGAATACTCCAAGATAAAACTTCATATGCATGGACAAGAAAAAAACTTATCAGTATAACTCATGGAGAGAGTACATCTCATCTGTAACTCTGAACTTACACTCTCGCAATTTGCTTGCTTGTGGTTGCTTTTTTTTTCACTTTAATCTCAATATATTTTTAGTGATTGTCAAAGAACATGGTTACAACAGCAATACAGATCTAAAAAAAAAAAAATGCAAACCATGTTACAAGGCAGGTGGTGTTAACATCTGTAAAGTCTATTTTCCTCTAAATCTAAAACTACAAACCTGCATTCCCCTTACCAAGACACATTTAGCAAATCATTTTAATTGCAATTTTTCAGGTAAAATATACAATAAAAGGTTACTGCATATGTCACATATTTAGCGAGTCTGTATGTCATATACGTATGTACTGAGTCTATATTTTCACAAATCGGGACTTCCCGACAATTTTGCGAGTGGTTAAATTCCCAATTGTGGGGTACAGTTCTGAATGGAGAAATATATGTGTGCACGTCATATTCATGTCGGGATCAGAGTTAATATAAAAAATTTGTGTCTTTTTTAAATTTGCAAATAGCACCCAACTCGCTAATTCGCAAAAATAAAAACATCATGAAATATTTGGCATACAGTACTTACTTGGCTCTGATCACAGAATAATCTTAACACATCCAGGACAGACAAAGCCTTATCACACAACAGATGTGACATTTCTCACTGGTCTCACATACTCAGATAATACTAAAACACAGCACTGCTAATATTAGAATTACAATCATAATTTCAAAGTAATTGCTCTCACAATGATGAATATTGGAGAAGTGAGAAAGGACAGGTTGGGGTTCTTCTGGGAAATCTGATGTTCATTTAACCCGTTGAGGACGGCTTGATTTTGCTACAACACACATTTCCCATAGACGCTTGCCCGGGTAAACTCGGGACTCGCCCTCAACGGGTTAACTACTGAAGAAGATTAAATGGCATGCTACAGTATACTGTAAATTTGAGGTCATACTTGAACAATAAATCTAAGACTGAAAAAAGACTTAGTTAAGGGTAATTGACAGGTGTTGTATCTCTAAGTCTTCATAGAAAATATCTGAAAATATCAGAAAGACTTTAATTCTTGCTTTCAATTTGTTTGTTTGTTTCGCAGCTCAACTTGAGTTTGAGGCAAAACGAAACACAAGTCTGTTCACAAGATGGATATATTTCAATAAGCAGGCTAGAAAAAGAAGCTCTTTCTACTCTAGAGATATTAAGATAATAGAACACATAAATTATGATTATATACACTGTCAGGCAAACCCAAACATTAATATGGTAAAATGTCACGTTTTGATAAGATCTGACATTGCATCACTGTTAGACGAGAAATGAAAAGTGTATGTTTGATGCCTTCATGTTCTCCTAACATATTGACTTTGTATCAACACCTCAAAACTTTAAGGCCCAAATTCACGAAGGTGGTACAAATGAAACCATGGTTCAAACCATGGACAAAAACCTTGGAGCGTAAAGTGTTGCATGGAATATTTCGTTATGAAATCAGTCATTTCGTCGATGAAATGATTATTTTGTAATGAAATAACAACATTTTGTAGCTACATGAACATTTCGTCCACGAAATGATAATTTCGTTAACGAAACGGTCATTTTGTCGACGAAATGACCAATTTCTTAACAAAATATTCCGTGTGACACTTGGCGCTCCATGGTTTTTGTCCATGGTTTAAACCATGGTTTCATTTGTACCACCTTCGTGAATTTGGGCCAAAGAGTTGTATTTGAACTTTGTCAGAGGAAACCCTTGAGATGCACTCAAACAAACTATACTTACAGAGGAAGAATTCTGTGCTCTTTTATCAAACACATTTTTTTTGCTTTTGTTTGAAAAACCATCTCAACTTCCATCATTTTAATGCATAGATTGTACCTTGCCTCTGTGAATTAAATTTCGGCCGGAAAAACAAGTGAGGTTGCTGGCTAAAAATCAAGGTATAGAGTGCGATGTGCCGGTATTCAATCCTAATTTCGATTCAATAGCATGCAATCTAATCGTTTCTGGCTCTTGTCAAGACTGAAGATGACCTTACTATGCCACTCTTGACCAGAAGAAGGGAACTAAATCTGTTCCCGGCTTTCTTCGTGTTTTATGCGCTCACACCAAAGTGGAGCAATTGAGGTTAACATATGATAACAAGGCGCGGGGAAGCAATCTGGAGAAACGGTTTCAGTTTCCGGATGAAATTACCAATAATGTGGCACTGAAACACAGGGCATGTCTCAGGGAGGATGTCTAGACCTTGTTCTCTGCCATTATTTTCTCCTGGGGAAGAAAGCTTGTCGTATTGAAAGCAGCATAGCTGTGGATTGGGCACAGAATGCTACAACTCATTTGCAGTTTGTCCAGAGATCCTGGTTCACTGACAGACTTGTGGAATATGAGGGCACTTCCTTAATAAGCATGATTACTGTATACACCGAACATTACGCGGGGTTTTTATTTTCACAGATTTTAAAGTCAGGTGCTATTCGTGAGTTTAAACACACATGAAAATATCAATTCTGTTCCTAACATGAATGTGACATGCATGCATACATTTCACCATTCAGTACTTTACTTCACAATCGCAAATTCAACTAGTCACAAAACTATAATGAAGTCCCAGGTACTCCCGATTCACCAAAAGATTGGGACTCGCTATTCATTATGGTCCATACAGTATGTTGGACAGTTGCCCATGATTTGCAACGATGGACAAGCAAACCAAATTATTCTACAACACCTTGTTATGTACACAGCACTTTATATTATCCATTGTCTTGATGATTTTATTTTAGTAAAAATATCTTTCACAGCTTTTCTAACCCCCATAAAGCACATGAAATACACATACTGTCATTTCCATGGTTATAAAACATCACATGGCATTCTTCCAACATAAGTACCCGGTAATCAAAGAAAGTGAACGTCAAAACTATATAAAAGGGTAAATAGCCTGGTGTACAAAACAAAGATAGCTTTTTTCGAGAGGTAATATGATCATTTCCTGCTTTCAAGCAACTTCATCCATTCATGTGACATAGTAGCAATAAAAACATTTTAGTGAAGCCTCGTGACCTGAACAGTGCTTGCCTAATAATTGGTTTCCTATTGCCTTTTGCATTTTTAATGTTAGAACTTTGTTTCAGGTTTGCCAGCTCAGTGTGTCTGAGTCTGGCAAGTGAAAATGCATTTTACTTGTCCCTTACAGCAATTAGGCGTGTGGACTTGTTAGTTCTGTTGATTCTTTTTTTCTTTTTTTTTGTCTTTAATGCAGACCCCCCTTGAATGATGACTGTGTTCCCCATTAAAGATTTGACTTGTGAAATGAACATGTTCATTAACACTTCTTGATTACTGTAAAACATGATATATTCGCGGCATGAATTTTTCACGAATTGGAGCCGACGGTCTTTTTTGCGGCATGAAATTTTTGCAAACTGCAACTGGCATTCAATGCATATAGTGTAGACAAGAACTTTCGCATGCATTTTAATTTTGCGAATCTTGGTGCTCGCGAAATTCGCGAAATTAAAATGCACGCAAACATTCCTCGTTTTACAGTATCCTCACAAGATTTGTTCTGCTCATCAGAGCAAGAAAATGTCTTGCCATGGCTGTCAGACATGCTTGGGCAAGTAGTCATACTAATCATCCATATCCAATATCATCCATCGTATATCCAATTTCATATATTAATGCAATTTTCTAGCTCCTCATTCCTCTGATTCCAAAGAGGATCTTGGATCTGTTTCTTTCTTTAGTTTTATCATTGGGAAATGACATCACATTTGCCCATTTCAGAGCCAACTGCACATTTGCAGACCTGAGTGCTTTTGCAATGATTAACACTGCCTTTCAGGTTGGACCAACCATACATTAAAAAAAACCACACACAAAAACAAAAACAAACGAACACAAAGGAAAAATTCTACTTTTTTTTTATCCTGATGAATGTGCAAATGGGTTAATAATTGAAACAAAAATTACAACCTTTGAATAATTGTTCAAAACTGCTTCAAATAGTGGTATTCACTGAACAAAAGAAAAAATTATTCGTAATAGATCTAATGTGACTTTTCTCCATACAAACATGAAGAGAAAGATAAAGTCACATCCTATCGATATATGGTATTCAAAAAGGTTTTATTCAACCTACACCCACTGGACTTACAAGAGAATGCTTTTATATTTCCTCTTTTCTCCCCTTCTTGCTCTCTCTCTCTCTCTCTCTCTCTCTCTCTCAGTTTTATGCACTTAATAGCCGAGTCTTTACAGAACCACTCATCTCACAAATCATTAACACACTCCCATCTTATAAAGCTATAGTTTAACCTCTAATCAATATCATAATAGATTTCATATTCTTCCATTTAATTTGTTAATGACTGGCTACATTAAACAACATAGTTTGTGATTAGACTTATATCAAGTCTGATGAAATTCTACCTTGGCTTTCATATCTAGGGTGTACAGAAAGCATTATAATCTACAAACCTGAGTCCTTCTTTATGATGCAAGGACATATTAAAAAGAATTTGATATACCGGTATATCCACAACCCCCATTGAGAAAAAGTGTGAAAAGCATGGCTGGGGGAAGCTGGAGTCCTCACATTAATTCATAGCACATGGAGTGCTTCAGTAATTAACCTGCTAAAAACATGATGATGTGGCTCTAAGGGTGTGAGTCAGCCAGCGTTACAGCAGCTTAGCTGCTACATGAGGTATAGCGGTATGGAATAAAAAGGAACAGAAATGCACAAGCAAAAAATTCTGTGCGAGTATTTCATCCTTAGATGAGGCTTCCATATACTGGGCAATACTGCAATGATGCTAGCATGCTCTCAATGCCTTGAAGATTAGTGGTTATATGAAAGCAAGCCAGCTAGCTACCAAAATGAAATTTTTGAGGATTAGTATCCCTTGTCAAGATGCGGCGTGATAAAACCACTGACTGAAATTGAATAGGAAGTGATGAAGGATGATTAAAAATGATGTTAACATTTCCTTCCAAGAAACTGAAATGAAATGGTCAGCGGTTAGTTTGACATGACATACCAAGAGGATGAGAAGTGGTCTGTAAATGAAGGAAAATGTTACACGATGCAAGAAGAAAAGAAAGTTAAAACAGGCAACATATTGGTAGATCAATCTGTTTGTCACATGCTGAAAAAAGAAAGTGGAGCAAAAGAAATGAGAGGTGATACTCACTTCCAAATAAATGCATTTCATACGAGGCCACTATATTTCACTTTTGGCCGTATGTGGCGAGCAAAACAATTGTGTCTTTGACGATGCTCAAATGTGCCCACAAACACTACTTCAAACAAACACATAATATGCTATTAAATAATAAACACACTTCAAGGGGTTTCAATGTATAAATCTTGTCAAGTTTGTATGGAGAATTTCTTTCTTGCACGTGTGAAACCAAAGACCTAATTACGAAAGTCTACAGTGTCTATCAGGAATCCATGAACCTCATAAATTCAAGACAAACAGGTTGTAAAGCAATAACTACATGTAAGTACAAGATAAGTCTGGTAAAATGCTGACAACAACAAATATTAGAAAACAACTCTGAAGGATAAATCATAATGTGCTCTGAATACCATGACAATAAGCATTGTGGAAAGCACTGTACCATTATTGATGTACTTGCATTCATGCATTGAAAAATATTTCTGTAATTCACACTCCGGTAAGAAGAGAGAATGAGTGAGAGATGAAAAAAAGAAAAGAAAAATAATTTGTGCTCACTCAAGCACTCTGTACCAGATCCAAGGCCTATTACACACAAACAGCACCTGAGCATGGATGGCCATGGACTGTACAGACCTGTTCAGTTTCGGTGCTGTTTTTTATGTTAATTTAAATTTCAGCCATAACTGAAGGCCTTTATTCAGAAGGTATGCCTACTGGTATCATTTTGTTCATTTATGCACAGACATAAAAATGCACCCCACTCATTGCATGGCCCACTGCTCAAATCATTAGTTCTTCTTCATATTGGAAGCTACCCAGTTATAGGTCCATCAAAAGTTACAGTGCTTTAAAACAGAACACATATAGTACAGTGTAGATCTGTAAGTCTGCCAAATGCTGGTGTGCATAAAGTGTATTCTGAGAATTTGAAGATGATTTACAAATACAGGTACATATAAAATACAAAACAAAACAAAACAAAACAAACACACATACACACAACCACAAATACATGCATATGTACACCTAATCAATACATGCATATGCCTAATCACATATCAATATGATTTAATTAAACCCCTGTACTTAAAAAAGCCTTTCACCTTTCAAATATACAGTATGTTCCCCCCCCAAAAAAAATACAATCAATTTTTCGCATTGATAACACCCAATATGATTAAACTGTCTAAATGCTACTTCAGGGTCTTAAAATATAACATCTTAGCTCTATTTTGCAGAAAACCTTATTCAATTTGGTTAAGCGGTCACAGATAAATGTGGAATGTTGTAAAGCATGTCATGAGTCTGATTCTTCCAAGTTTAGCACTTCGATGATTTTGGGTGTGAATACAATATGAGACAGAACTTGGAGGAAAGGGATTCTTGACATCCTCTACAAAATTCCTTTCTCTTTGACCACTGAAGCAAATTGAATGGGTTTTCTGCAAGATGTGGGCAATGAGTTATAGTTTCATACCCTGAATTTGTATTTGGATTGATTCACTATTTTTAAAGATATAATTGCGGAGGGCCCCGTTGTAATTTTTTTTTTTTTTTTTTTTTTTTGGGGGGGGACATATGGTACTGCTGGAAACTTAAAAACAATGGGCTTGTATCACTTGATTTATCAGAGTTTTCAATTGTTTCAGAACTGAAAGGAAGCGACTTTCTGCAACTCACTTCCTGTACACAAGGTTCATTAATGTTACAATGTGCGCATGACATGACAGAATGCTGACATTAAAGGCATAATTCACCATTTGCAGATGAAACAAAAACCCAGCTTTAGTGCTTCAAAATAGTTTCAAAATTTGAGTTAGGGATAGAAACAAGCAGTGTAAAAATGTTAATCAGTAATCAATGTTAAGTATTGTTAAATATATAAAAATGTGAACAATAGTTATAATAAAATTGTTTCTACAATAAACTGTCTACAGTTATGGTTAATTGAGAAAAATAGTGATATCTCCTTATATTTTATGCTTTATTGCAAAATGTTTATATGGTAGGATGCTTTGTGATACGTACAACTGACCTACACATATTCATGAAATGTGACAACTCGAACATTTTTCAAATCACTGCTCCCAAAGAGAAAAACAATACCTTTAACTTTGAATGAGTCATCACAACTCACAAGAAAAAGAAACAGCCTATGAGTCAAGGAAACAGCAACTCCACATATGTCGTATTCAGAACCATGAAAAGCATGCCATTTGAAAGCACATGTTCTTGGCATGATCATGATTGTGTAACCTATACATTCAAAGTCATTCTTTTTTTTTCCTTTTATAAGCTTTTCAAGCTCAAAGTCATATTGACAGGAAAGCTTCAATTTAGAGAGAGAAAAGTTCAGGAAGAACCCACTATAAAACTTAATTTCTTTGGGATGGTGTCAGGCTTCAGACCAGCATAATTTTAGTTGGTGCCATAATTTGTCATGTAATACTTGAGGCTCACACAGCTTTATGTTTGTGATTAGGAAAAAGTGCAATGGACATAATTTGCATGAAAAGTTCTTCTTTCTTTTTAAGGCAAGACAATAGTGCTCACTGATTTCATAACTAATTCATATCCCTTCACCAGACAAATGATACAGGAAAAGCAATCAACAAAGCATTAATGCTCACTTTATGATGTGCACTGTGGAGGTGGGGATGACTTCATGTTCACTTCATGAAATGGCTTAAATGTAATCATAATATAATGTACATGTACAAGAGACTTGGAAAAGGCTCAAGAATGAAGGCATTAAAACAATGTTTTTCATGATATGATATGAATGAGTAATTATGTCATGTACCAACGTACATGATTTTACGGTCACCTATCCCATCAAGCATTGCATCTTCCTGTGCCTCTCATAATGTCGCATCGCATACTTTGTGAATTCATTCATTCATTTTATCACGGTACTAACATCAGCCATGGCAGTTTTTTAATCAGTCCTTGCAATAAAAACAAGTCTACATAACATCATAAATACAATACACTAATAAAAACCCTACATAAAACTACATAAACTAGTTTACATATACCCAAGGCGAGACACAAAAATAGGCAAAACAAATATAAAACCACAAAAATGAAACTACATTTTCATTTTAATGCTTTAGAGTATAACATTATCCAAAATAATGATAATTTCATTGCATGTTCAGGTGGAAGACTGTATCAAAATTTCATCAACTATGGATGGATGGAACTGTAACTGCAACAAACAGAGCCTTTTCCTTTATAATGTGGATATCTTGCTCAGAACACAGGCAATTATAAGATGGCCCCATCAAACAACATTTTCAATGCTACCACAAATAACATAGAGATATATTCTAATATATCATGCAAAGATAAACATGAGAGTGCAAGAAAAATACAGAGTTAGACCAATCTTCTTTGAAAAATGAAGCAATACAAAAACATGCACTGTGATCAGCTTTTGAAACATCCTCGTCCAAGCATGAAACAGGGGAAAGAGTTAGATTTGAGATAGAGTAAACTTCATAAAGAAATCACTCAAAAACTTAAATCTCTCTGGGAAAGTTTGTGGAGTCAAATTGCCCTAATAATGGTTCCCCAAAGGGAATACTTCTCTTTCGTAGATAAAGACTTAATCCTCTTCAAGAAAAAAAGAAATGCACTGAAGGTTTGATTAACTCCATTCTAAACACAAATCATGAGAAAAGATGAGCTATAGAAGGTTACTTTATGCTTGGAAGAGTAGAGTTAAGTTATATTCCAAAGCAGGCCAAGAAATTACTCTTTTATGGCATTCCTTATTACAACAAACTTTAAATGTCTTAAATGAGCTGCATGCAGCCAAATTGTCTGATAATGGTTCTGCAAAAAGAAGGGAGTGAAAACCAAAGCAGAAAGGAGCTGATACCTTGAAGTTACGAAACTTTAAAAGACACATACATGTACCACTTGGACGGAATGAGATGTATTTACAGTTTAGAAAGTTATGTTGTCAGTCAATTTGGAGATATCATGCCCTCTCTCATACATTTCGATAATGCTCAGCAGAATTATAATAGACTTTTAAGAAAAAAAAAATACCGCTGAACAGATCAGCACATTCAGATCAGTGAAACTTGGAGTTGCAAAACTTTTTGATATGTTCTATAGATGGCTTTCAAGAATCATGTGCCATTCCTTGGTCACCAAACGAGAATATGAAGCAGTTTGCAGTTTGAACACTTACTTGTGTGAGGATGTTTGAAACATTGGTGGAAACAAGGAAAACTAGAGAGGGGCCGTCAAAGGCGGCAGACCCACGCCTTGTACAAAGTCGGGGTAAACATAATGTGCATTCGGTCATCTACCAGAATTCGGTCACTTAATTGCCAGTGTGCTTTATCACCAGCCAGTGAGTTCTACCAAAGATCGTACACTGAAGTGTGCGATCTTTGGCTCTACAGTCACATCACACGCAAATCACATCATTTCACATACGGTAGCACTCATTCACAACAGGAAAGTCCTTTAGTCTCCTCCAAAAATCCATCGAAAATCCCAAATACCACCGTCAAAAGTGCAGAATCAGAACTTTTCCAAGCGCGCGCGAATTAAGTCCAGTTTTAAGAGTATTGTCTACGCGACAGGTCGCCGAAAAAGCGTTAAAAATAGAGAAATACGCCGTTTTGTTGCGGGATATTTTGCTCATAGCAAGCCAAGAGTGTGATGATATCAAAGGTCGTATGAGTGTACGATCTTTGATGGTATCCACAAAAGCGCAAAAGAAAAACAAAATTTACGTGCTCCCTAGGCAATTACCCCTATGATTAGTGTCTACGGAAATTATTCATTGCAAGGGTTGAATGCGAATGTCTACTGCACCAGTATTCGGTCACCAACGAGCGCCGCAACGTCCCCGATGCAATTTTGCACCAACAGTGTAGAGCGCGATGCATTTTCAGCGGCCTTGCACACGCATTGACATTGAGCGCGCATATCGTGCAGTGTGACTGACTGAGCAAATGCTCCTCCAACGAAAAAAACAATCAATGTTAATTTGAAAAATCATCAAAATACGGGCCAGTTTGTGACGACGGAGAACGAACTTTCATAAATCTAGAAGGACATAGTCCCTCAAATAGGCCTAAACGTAAATTTCGGAATTCTTACGAACATTTGAGCAGCGAAGTCGGATCGTTTGGGAGTTTATGTGTTCGTATGGTAGCGGAAAATCGCAAAATGAGAAACGGGAAATTTTCGGAGTGGTCACTATACCATGGGGTCAAAACTTCAAGGTCACACAGAATTTGCAAGGGTCAACCGATTATCACCAAAATCTAATCGATTCTTACCTGCCATTATCCAAACATCCCCTGAACATTTCGTGCAAATCCGTTTACCCGTTCTCTTGTTATCTTGTACACAAACAAACAAACAAACAAACATACGGAACCCTTTACATAACCCCCTGCCGATTTTCATCGGCGTGGGTAAAAACAAAATTTACGTACCCCCTGGGCAATTACCACCCTACGGCAATTATTCAATACAAGGGTTGAATGCAAATATCTACTGCACCAGTATTCGGTCACCAACGAGCGCCGCAACGTCCGCGATGCAATTTTGCGCCAACAGGGTAGAGCGCGATGCATTTTCACCGGCCTTGAACACGCATTGACAAGGAGTGCGCATATCGTGCAGTGTGACTGGGACCGAGCAAAATTATTTCATGATTGAGGAATGCTCCTCCAACAAACAAACAAAAAAAGAATCAATGTTAATTTGAAAAATCACCAAATACGGGACAGTTTGTGACGACGGAGAGCGAACCCCGAACTTTCATAAATCAAGAAGGACATAGTTCCTCAAATAAACGTAAATTTCGAAATTCTTACGAATGGTGTTGAGCAGCGAAGTTGGATCGTCTTACGAACAGAGTTGCATGCAGCGAAGTCGGATCGTTTGGGAGATACGCTTTTGTATATGGCGCGCCGATCGACCAACAACACTGTTTATCGGCGATAAACACTGTTTATCGAGCGATAAACACTGTTTATCGAGCGATAAACTCTGTTTATCGAGCGATAAACTCTGTTTATCAAGATGAAGCTCTGTTTATCACACCTTTATCAACTGATAAACAGAATTTTTCTCGATAAACACCGTTTATCGGCGGTCGATAAACAGTGTTTATCACAAAAAAACTCTGTTTATCGGTCGATCGATAAACATAGTTTTTCGTCGATAAACACTTTATCACTTGGTCGATAAACATAGTTTTTCTCTGTTGATAAACAGTGTTTTTCGTTCGATAAACACTGTTTATTGCCGATAAACAGTGTTTTTTCAGTGTTTATCGCCGATAAACAGTGTTTTTCGGCGATGAACAGTTAATCGGCATTACTGATCAAATGGCGCGCCATATTTGTATGGTAGCGGAAAATCGCAAAGAAACGGAAAATGTTCGGAGTGGTCACTATACCATGGGGTCAAAACTTCAAGGTCACACAGAATTTGCAAGGGTCAACCGATTATCACCAAAATCTAATCGATTCTTTCCTGTCATTATCCAAACATTCCCTGAACATTTCGTGCAAATCCGTTTACCCGTTCTCTTGTTATCTTGTACACAAACAAACAAACAAACAAACAAACATACAAACAAACAAACAAACAAACAAAAAAACAAACAAACAAACAAACAAACAAACAAACAAACATACGGAACCCTTTACATAACGCCCTGCCGATTACATCGGCGTGGGTAACTATACTGCACTCTCACAATATGTACGAAATCTGAATTGTTTATCATGTTTGCATGATCTCTGTTAGCATTTCCAACTCATTTCACTAGGGTAGGTGTGTGTCACTTGATGATTAATATTCGTTGATGTAGATGGATTGTATGCATTGAGAGAAAAAACACCTGATCAAGTTGCGTAAGGTTGTTCTGTGTTACAAAATCAAAATACATTGCATGTATGATTTATTAAAGGTACTGTTTACCTTTGGGAGCAGAGATTTTAAAAACGTTTGAGATATCACATTTGATGCATATGGGTAGGTCAGTTGTATCACAAAACGTCCTACCATGTAAAAATTTTGCAATAAAGCCTAAAATATACGGATATATCACTACTTTACTCAATAAACCATAATTGTAGACGGTTTAGTCTAGAAACATTTTTACTATGACTATTGTTCACATTTGTATATTTAACAGTACTTTTACATTAACTACATTGATTCAAATTTTTTACATGGTTTGTTTCTAACCCTAGCTCACATTTAAGAGCTATTGTGAAGCACTAAAGCTGGGTTTTAGTTTTATTTGCAAATGGTAAATTATGCCTTTAAGTCTTTGAAGCAAGCCATTGCTTAACTTGCAGGCACCCTGAAGCTTACACCATACAGGCCATCATGAACACAAAATCTCTTTTTGTAATAAGTTTATTGCCTTCTCTTACGTTTCAATTCTATACACGTTAGCATTGGTATTGAGGGGGGTTAATACAAACCAGACAGAGACAGCATACATTGCATCTAAAAAATTTAAAAGATAAAGAATAAACATGCGGACAGTGTATCTGACACTCCAACAAATATGGCAAGTAATAACCATTAGTCATCACATTCCACTTTCATGCCATTAGTGAATATTATAGATCAAACAAGTTATGATGAGCTGACATGAAATAGCATTTCAATATATACCTCCCTTAACTAATTTAAAATTAGCTTGCAAATTTCTCTTGGTACACAATGCGTATGTAATTACTGCCTTCCACTAACTTGTCACATCTATTTTTTTTTTTGTCTGGGATACTTACACATTGTAAACTTTGTGGGTTTTTTCATTCTTTTTTTTTTTTTTTTTGCCGTTCATTTGTAATGATTATTTCGCGTTTTTTATTTACATTCTTTCCATTGTATGATTTTTTTTTTACCGCACGTGGTTAAATAAACTCAAACTCACTCAACTCAACCTTGTGTCAGCAGTAAAATGAATCCCCCACAGCATGTCCATTAAAATGAATGCAGTAGAATAGTCCTTTGAAATGCAATAGAGCATATCTCCTTGATGTATATTGCATTGTGGTGTTGTAATGAGAAGTTGGGTATTATTTGGTGCAGTCAGGGACAGGCGGTGTAATGCAGACCAGGCAGTTTGTAATGGGAAGTCAACTTTTGTGTTTACCAGCATAGAGTTATTATATGTTTAGCATTGTTTGTACACAGTGCATGGTCAAATACAGTGCAGTCAAGTGTAGTGTAGCCTACATTGCAATTATTAGTGTGCAGTCAGGCAGTAAGTAAGCAATGCTGGAATACACACATACATGTAAGTGCTGCGCAGTGAAGTGTAGTAAATCATGGTATAGTTGAAAAGAAAAATGTACGCTACATAAATATACCACTCAAAATAAGTTCTGCAATTAAGATTTGATATGATACTTCTCTTATACAGGCATTAACTTCATTAAATATGACATCACAAGAAAGCCTAATTAATCCTCTTTAAAGTGACATCTCATATGTTTTGACTGGGTGTTCCTGGAATGTGCAAAACAGCTGAGTATGGGGACAAATCAAAAACGAAAAGTCGCTAATGATAATGAACAGTTTTGATGACGTTTCGGACAGTTGACTGTCCGTCCTCAGGAGTGACTCTTGAGGACGGACAGTCAACTGTCCGAAACGTTGAGTCCTTCTCCTTGCTCCACACTCCTCTCTGGTTCATAGTCCTTTTTAGGACTACACACACTCTAGAAAGAATACTCTCGCTCACTTTCTCGTTTCTTCCTATTCTTCTCATATCCTCTTTCATGCCAACAGTCCTTTTCAGGACTCACACATGGTGAACCGTAAACCTAAGTAGCATATGTTTGACGTAAGCTGCGTTTACACCATGTTCTCGGCGGTAACAGCAGCCCCATTTGCCTTAAACGCAGTGCGCTGTGGGTAGATGAGACATTCTCCTGTCTTCCCCCCTTCGCATTCTACGTAGTCTTGTTTGTTCCAGTCCTCGCCTCGGTGAACATATAGCTATCAGACGCTCTTCTCACGTCTGATCAAGGTAGACTATCAGTATTTTCCGTTGCGTCCCGCTACGGCCGGCTCCCAGTTTTATTACCCTCTATTGCATGCCAACGTGTTTCTCTGCGTTCACCCCGTTTTATCACAGCATACAAAATTCCTCATTAGCATCGCAACTGCTAGGCAAAGTTTTTGACAGTTTACAAATCTGTCACAGCATCCACGGCAATCACGGCCGCCACATTTTTGTATCCGTCTCACCGCGTCGCTTCATGTCCCTCCCGTTTTTTTCCACGGTAGCCTGAAACGGGGCTGCCGTGGTTGCTGGTGGAACATGGTGTAAAGGCAGCTTTATTCAGCAGATCAATATGGTACACTCGAGTGCAGAGAAGCGAAGCATGGCGCAATGTTAATCACAATGCCTCCCACCCAAATGGTGCAAGAGGCATTGTGATGTGATGCAGTGGGAAAATTTGAAGGCTTACCTGAGGTAGATGACACCCCACATGTAGGTGCGGAACCACAGGGTGGTCCCACTATTAGCCTGGTATTTCCTGATCAGGATAGGGTGGGGCACCGGGAGGAGACCCACCAGGGTGCCATGCTGCAGAAACTTTAGGATCTCACTCTCATCCGTCAGACCCCTGGCAAGTAAAAACATCAGGCAAGGTTACAGAATCCCATCTACCTGGATCTATCTATGATCTTTCCATCCATCAACCTACCTACTTGCCTATCTATCTGTCTATCTATCTATCTATCTATCTATCTATCTATCTATCTATCTATCTATCTATCTCTTTAGCTATCCATGAATCTATTCCTCCATCCATCTACATAGATACCTATGTAGCCATCCATCTACCAACCTGTACATCTATCCATCTATCTATCTAATATCTACAGTATATATCTATCTATCTATCTATCTATCTATCTATCTATCTATTGATCTATCTATCTATCCATCATTCTATGTACCTTTCTATCAATAAATATGTGTGTGTAGGTAAATGTGAATGTCTTTACAAGGTGTTTGTAGATCCACATGTAGGGCACTGACCACACACTATCATAACAACTCAAATATTACAGCAATAACAAAGAGAGACAATATCAAGGGAGTTGTAATTTACATTCAAACCTCTAATTTCAACCTTTTCAACTTTTTAACCTTACCCTCTGATGGCACTTAATTCTATACATAGAGCGCATATCCCTGGTACCAGAGCACAAAGGTGTTTTTGCTTTCACATTGCAGTACTTTACAAAGAGCAATACAATAGTCGAATAGAGGTCAAATTTGCAAATGCAGAACTACACAGAGGGAAAGAGCAATTTAAAATTTCTTTTCTTGAGAAATCCTTAATATTTCCCACCTACAAGATTCATTTCTCTTACACAAAGAAACATCTTTTGGCACATTTTTAAATGTGAGAATACAGCGATATATAAATACTGTGAAATACATATGTGACCCTGCACCTCAAAACAAAAAAAAAAGTTGCCAGACATGAATTTTTAGTTAAGACCATATTCTGAAAGAGCAGACTTTAAGCTTTAAAATGATGTATAACTCAAATCAAATGGACTCTCCTAACCTATCTAAATATTGGAAAGAAAGCACAAACTCGGGAAAAGTGTGAACTGAGAAAAGAGGCTCTGAAGTACAGTGTCTATTCAAGTGCTTAATCTTTACCAAACCGTGCTGGATGTGCGATGAATGGGACAAAAAACAGGAAGTAAACCACCAGAGTAACAACAATGAAGGGATTATCAGATTAAACTGAAATTAGGCATGCCTCATTAACACATTCTGTCTATAATTAATGCCAACTTTCAAAGCAGTAGTACTATCCTTTCAAAAGTTATTAGAGTTGAAAGTGAAGAGTGTGGACAAGGTTTTTCAGAAATGAAAAAGGGATTCTAAAGACACACCTAATCACACTATTCTACCAAAAATGTTCAAGATAAACTGCGAAAAAAACACAATTTCCATGCCCATTTTATGATACCAAATTTTAGCATAATGTAAAAGAAGACCCGCTCTTTCAGAAAATATGAAAAAGTCAAGTTCGGCTAGGTTGACCCATTTCACTCATTTTCAGTCCTCACGCAAAATCAGTGTGTGCGAATTTATGTTCGTTTTGAGGTGCACGGTCACATATTGCAGGCCATGAACATAATGCCAGTCTAAATTCTAGTATTTACGAGACCTGCTTACCAACACATCTCGCCCTAATATAACAATAAAGGCTGTACGACAAAACAAGACGGAAACATTGAGCAAAACAAGGTGAGTAGAAGCTAGCTGTAGAGGAGGTTTCTGTGCTATTCTCTGCGATAAAGTAAAGTCTGAATGAAATTTTACAGTATGTCACCAAGAGGACAGCAATAATGAAAAATTTAGTGAAACTCAGCCATAGGTCAGTATTTTGTGAGTGAATAAAACAAAACTTTAACTCTGACAAATCAGCATGACAGGCTACTGACTGCATGACAGCAAACTGGCAGTAAGTGGGAAATAGTCAGCCATATCCACTAGACCCATTTAGTAGTCATATCTAAGAAAGGGCATCAAAAGTGCTAAATATGCAGTCTGTGGTTGTGAGAAAAGGGAAAAAAAAGATGGCTAAAACAGCACAAAATGACCTACATTGCTATAATCTAAGACTGGACATTGCAGGGTCCTGATATATTAATGAGGAAGGCCCAACTGCCTGTGCTTGCAAGGGGAAACAGACAACGAGATGTTTTGGTCAGCCCCCTCCTGCTTGAACAGATTAGACAAAATGACCTGGATGCCAAAAATATCAATAAACCAGGCCAGAACCTGTGTGGAGAACTGGATGGGTGGAGTGTAATGACTTGAGAAGAAGACTGCTAGAATCACTGACTTTTATTTGGTTAATAACAAAAGAGACTTTTTTCTCAACTACAAGTAGGAGACAACTGACGATAGAATGACAGGACAAGAGTAGCCATCACAACTGGTCAAGGAAGATCTCTGTTATTTGACCTTTGAACTCACTTGTCAATGCAGATTTTCTCCACCTGTGGCACCAGCACCTGAAGCAATCTCATGATCGTCTGCAGCGGAAGCTTCTGTTTCCATGACTGCACCTGTTGTTATGGAAACAAAGGTAGTAGAAATCTCACCATAGGGACGACCATCTTACTTCCTATTTACATACCGTAAAACCAGAAACATACGCAGTGCTCATGAAACTTTTCTTAATTGGAGCCGACAGCCTTTTACACAGCATGAAACTTTGCGAATTGCCACTGACATTCCATACACTGTTTAAACAAGAAATTTGGCATGCAGTTTACTTTCATGAATCTTGGCTCCGAGCTAAAATTAGCAAAAGCTTCATGCATGCCAAAATTTCAGGTTTTACAATAGCCTAACAATTAAAGTGTGGACATGAGATTATAACGACGTCATTACATGGTCTAAAACTGAGATATCTCACTAGAGCTGGCTCATTGTTATCAACTAATTCTAACAATATTCAGAATATTGCCAATATGTCTTTATCATTGAAAGACCTTGTCTCTGATACAGTGTAGCATAAAAAGAAAAAAAGACACACAAAATTATCATTGCCTGGTTACACATTCAAGTACAGCACCAAGTTGCACGTAAAGTCTGACATACTTCAGATACGTTCACAAAGAATTTGCTAACACATGGTTCAGGCATGTGATTTTTTTTTCCCCCTACCCATTCTGGTGTTGGCCTCCACTCCCCAGACATGCTAGCAGCAGCACTCGAGGATGTTGAACCAGTCCTCTGCAGCTGTGATGGTCTGTACTCCTCCCTACTGGAGCCTGCCCTCGCTTGTTGGCCATCCTGTGGTAATCTACCGGACTCCGAGGAATGGCTTTCTGTGTCACTGTGTGGGGACACTGCAGCCTGAAGCTAGAAATGGTAGAGAGACATTGAAATGTACTTTACATTGTACAGTCTATCACAACACCAAGGATAGAATCACTATGACAACAACATTACCCTTGAAAGGAAAATGGCACTATCTCAGAAAATGTACACTGTAAAGCAAGCTATTTTTGCGGCATGAAATTTTCGCGAATTGCATCTGCCATTCAATGCATATAGTGTAGACAAGAACTTTCAGGTGCACTTTAATTTCGCCAATCTTGGCTCTTGTGAAATTCACGAAATTAAAATGCATGTGAACATCCCTCATTCTTTACAGTATTTTTGACTGAAGGACACAGGATAAAAACGATGGCTGCATAGAGGACTTTAAATTAGATGACCTTTTATTGCTGTGTACCACTGGGAATATGCCATAATAGGCCAAGATATTAACTGCATTATCCCTTATGCAATCAGGCACTTAATAGGTTAGCTTGCCAAGTTTTCTCATCAGCATTCATTAGTCCCTCCAAACTCAAAAACTTATTGGTAAAATCAGCATGCTCACTCAAGTATAGCAATTTGCCTCAGTCCAACAGGTAGGTGAGCCATTATTAGACAGGGGACTTTGTCTCTATTCATTGACAATTAATTCCAAGACATCTGTATTGTATTCAAATTCTATGCATGCCTTGTTCACAAAAGATTGCCATAGCAACCGCAAAGCTTGAAAGAGGCTAGACACGAAGATCTGTCTGTCCGGAGGAGTCTTTTATTTTTTGACGTTATCGCTCTCCTCCGTAGACGGATGGAAGGTTGTCCCATACCTCGCTGTAGTGAAGCTCTTAACCACTGTCTATATGGAGAATTGGTTCTCGATTGGTTCTAATTCACAGCCCTAGATCAGCAAATCTAAACTTGTATAGCAAAATCAACATTTCAAGAATGCATTGCACTCACAAGATTAATGAATTATCCAACATTTTGGTAGAATTTTCATGAAAAAAGACAAACAACTACCAGCCCATCGATACGGTTGTAACAGTTCTTCAACACACAAATCAGTTAGCCAATCACATGCGAGGTACATGTTTTAAATGGTGACTTACAGCTAGCGAACGGTGATGTTGCGATATGGATACAAATTTATGCAATCTAACCTAGTTTATTGTGAGTATTTCGACTGCACAATGTGAGAAAGTAACCCCAAATATTGCTGCATAATGTGTCATGTCATGTCAAACTTGTTTGAATGTAAAAAAGCTGTATGAAATTGGGTTTATCGTTAACGTTTGGTCTGTGGGCGACAGCTGGCAGAGCATCCCTACAGGAGCTAGTATGATAGCCTTCGGTCTGTATAGGAGGGGATCCGTGAAGCCAGATGCAGTCTTCTTGGAACATATTCCCGAAAACCAGATACAGACCGATCTTTCGGTCAAGAAAGAGGCTTGCCTATGCAGCAACAACTGATAATGCTCAGTGAATTCTTAAGAAACTCAATTGCACATAGCCAGAGTATAAAATGATGTGTTACTAGGAAAAGAAACATACATGAATTTCAATACATTACAGATATGGACTATTTATTGGCTGAGAAAGTTCTCATTCATGTTTGCAAATTGCCAACACAGCATAGTAAGGCTTAAACCCTAACTTACTTGGGCGGGCCATAATGGCCCCCCTCGACGAATTCCGCGACCATTCCAGCACGCAAATTTTTTTGACCGCGCGGCTCGCTAACTTTTTACTTTCAAGTCTCGCGCAACTTTTGAGACCAAATTTGTCGCACCCAGGTATACCGTTCCGAAGCCACGCCCCTTCAAAAAATTTTTGTCAACCCAAAAATTGCTCAAAAGCTTGATTTTGTGTACAAAGTCAATACAAATTGTGTTTTTTCAATTGATTTATTTAAAGATTCATACTTTTAATTTTAATGGCTGAAATCAATTTCTTTTAGTATAATTATGCTTCAAAAAATGTGTATGACAAATTCTCCTAAAAAACAAAAACAAAAGTTCGAAAAAACAAAAACAAAAGTTCGAAAAAACAAAGAAATACATAAAAAATTGATAAAACATAAGAAACTAATTTTGATACTGAATTTTTTTTACGCACAAATGTGCGGAATGTCATTAGGAATATTTAAACCAAAAATCAGCATTCCATAAGCTTTCATAAGCCAATTACAGACAAAAATGAGTTTTTTTTGCATATATTTGCATAATCAATTAATTCAAAATAGAAAATGCAAAGTTTTTGAAAATTTAACTTAACATTCTTGTAAATTACATCCGGTTTTATATTCCTGCAAAATTTTGCGGCGATCGCGCGATCAACGGCCGAGATCTGAAGGGGGGGCCATAATGCCCCCCGGAATTCAAGCTCGCTAAATAGCCCAGGTAAGTTAGGGTTAAATCATATAGCTGAGATGGCAGCTTTGCTTACGTTCTGGGCTGCATTGTCTCCTCCTCCACCAGACCCCGCCCTGTTTTCTCCACCAGGCCCCGCCCTGTTCTCCCCACTAGAGTGCTCCACACTGGCCGCTGCTGCTGCTGCTGCCTCACCAGGCATCACTTTGGATGTCTCTGTCATCATGGATACACCTGGCAGGGAGACAGGGAGAATATCATCCACATGATACAAAATCTATCAAAGACCTTCAACAACTTTCACAAGTTTGCTGATTAGCAGATCCAATGTCATAGTATCAAACAAGTAATGATGGATAAGCTAAATTTCATATTGTATCACAGACTTTATAATCATGAATCAGTTTTGATATAACATTATTCATTACAGGTAACCATATGAAAGCATTTGCAGCACTTCGTAGGAAGCTGCTGGGTTTCATAATAATCTATGATTGCAACACGGAATATGTCATCACAATGCAACTTACATGTCAACATAAAGCATGCTTTTGATAACTATTCACTATATTTCCATGTTCTCCTTTTGGGTTTCTTTGCCCAAATGGAGGTTGTTGCCAATGTACCTTGGTTTTTAGCTGAGCATGCGACCAGGGGGGCATTTCATGAAGGAACTTGTCGGATAAAATATCTGACAAGTCTCTTTTATCCGACAAGTTTTGAAAAATTCCTCAGTCTGATTGGCCGATTCCTCTGAACTTGTCGGATATAATTGACTTGTCGGACATTTTCTCCGACAAGTTGTCGGACAAATTGGGCTCTCAGCCAATCAGATGCAAGGATTTCAATAGCTTGTAACAGTTTGTCAGAAAAATATCCGACCAAAATGCTTCATGAAATGCCCCCCTGGAGTTACCTCTGATTTACATTAGGGGGGCATTTCATGAAGCATTTTTGTCCGACAACTTGTCGGACAAATTTGCTCTTAGCCAATCAGATCCAAAGATTTCAGAAGCTTTTAACATTTTGTCAGACGAAATATCTGACAAAATGCTTCATGAAATGCCCCCCTGGACATGATTACCATCCAATACTACCAGAAATCTGTCGGTATCAATCTCATTAACATGGACCTAAAAAGACAATGAAACTGTTACTTAGTCTAGGGTGAAAAGGTCAAGTCAGTGGCATATCTTTCCTTGCGATATTTTGTAGGTTCAAAGGTCAAACAGGTGAGTTACCTGGAGTGGCAAGAAGGGTAGCCTTCAGCGTGCCTGGCTCAGCATCAGCCGCCTGCATAGCGCCCTCCATGGTGGCAGCCTCAGGGAAGTCAGCGCTGGGGGTGGGGTTCAGCTTCTTGCTTCTCTTGGCTAGAGCCTTGGAGATTGAGACGTGGTCTGATGGGAGGTTTGCCAGCTGGTGGAACACAGTGCGCTTCCGGATGATGGTGTACACCAGGTTGGAGTTGCCTAGCAACAGAGATGCACAACAGGTGTGGCTTTAAAGGCTCACTCCATCAAAAGTTTTTAATGTGACTGCTATCATCATTTTCACACAACATACAAAGAAGCGGGCATTCTGATGTGTTTGATGGCAAATCAGTGAATGTTACTAATGCTGACCTTGACCCGGACATGCAAAAGGAGTGCACAGGAGTGACAGACCTTAGTACAGTTATAAGACGCATACATTGACCTACACAGAGACCAACTATGAATGGTATACTACGCAAATGACGCAGAGTTCTGATTGCGTCAGTTGGAATTGTGTGCATAAGGCAACTATGGAACCCATGAGGTGAAGCCAAGTGTGTTTAGGCTAAATTCCATAGTTACCTCACACACACTATTCCTAGTGATGTATGAAAAGACACGTGCATCATCTGTTTTATAGAACGGTGAAAAATTTTCTTGCCAGAAACCCATTTTTTGGTCATGTAACCTATGGCAAATTTACTGGATGCATTTCATTTTGGCTTGCCATAGATGAAAACCATTCATTTTCAAGACCATGCATCAAGTAATTACCGGATGCACAGCAAAAGTAATGGATGCATGGCTTGTTACCCAAGACCCATCTCTTACCGAGTGCGTCAACGCTTGCTTAGCGCACAAACCTTTGCTACAAGTGTGCGATGACATGTTTACAGTGGCTGTCCTCTGTGAGGCAGCGTGCCACCAGGTAAAATCAACACACAGCTCTCGATCAATGAGATCGCAGGATTTTGGCTACCTATTTTATAATGCATATCAACAACCACTGGGAGTATCTTGCTGTACCTGTCACACTGAGCTCTCAAGGAGCTTGCTGTATCAGCAGTAAAGAAATCATCTCCTTACTCCTCTTATCTTTTTCTCTTTGTTTTTGGTTAGCAACCAAACAAACAACCCAAAATAAGGAAAAATAGTGCAATCAGGACAGTTTTCTCTACATCAGAAGAACATAACACTTTGTCTCATATTCTTACACCAGAAAAAAATAAAAAATCTGCAGAATTCACAGCACTTGATACAAACATATTCATATATTTATACATATTGCTCTCATGTTTTTTTTCCTGGTTCTGTTTAAGTTGCCATGTTGAAATTTCCTGTTGTCTTGTTCATTTCATATCAAGAGATGACAAAAGTCACTGAAAACTCATTCTGTTCATAAACAGTTGTATCGAGTCAGCGAAGATTCATCACAGATGCAGCATCCAAAGAGTCTCTTTTGCTGCAACTTAAGATTGTACAATGCTGTACCCTAATGCTTTACGATACAGGACCCTACGGCTTTATGATGAGCATCCTAGGGTTCCACGATGCCATACCCCAAGACTATATGATGCCATACCCTAATGCTTTACGATACAGGACCCTACGGCTTTGTGATGAGCATCCTAGGGTTCCACGATGCCATACCCCAAGACTCTATGATGCCCTACCCTAATAATTTACTATGCCATACCCTAATGCTCTATGATACAGCACCCTCAGGCTCTATGATGCACTCACCATCAAACTGGTACTGGATGATGTTATTAAAGATCTCCAGGAGGAAAAAGACCAGATGATGATTGGAGGGGCTGGAGAAGAGGAACCATGGAGTAGAGAACGCCTCCAGGAGATGAAGCAGCTTGTTGGCTGACACCATGGATAGGCTCTTCAGGTATGGAGACACTGGAAGCAAGAGTCAAACAGGTTTTGTGATCAGTCACTTTTATCCCTAAATTATATTACACTCATCATCATCATATCTAGTATCTTTTTTATATCATATGTCAGAAGTGTTTTTGAGACATTTTTGTTTTTCCAGTAAATAGTTGCTTTCTAATAGCCAAAGGGAATCAACTGGCTATAACTGCAATCACCCTTCACACATACTTACCTCTCACTCCTAATTATCATTCACACCTACTTACCATTCATGTCTAATTGCCAATCACACCTACTCACCATTCACACCTATTCACCATTCACACCTTCAGAGCATTCAAACCTTCCAACCATTCCCACCTCCTCATCATTCACACATACAATGTGTACTTACCTCTCACTCCTAATTATCATTCACGCCTACTGTCCATTCTCACCTACTTACCATTCTCACCTATTCACCATTCACACCTTCAAACCATTCCCACCTCCTCATCATTCACACCTAATTGGCATTCACACCTACTTACCATTCACAATGATAGTCAGCAGACAGTCATAGAGAGGCTGTAATCTTTGGTGACCAGATGTGATGATTTTGTGAAACACCTGAAATAGTTTGACAGAAGAAAGATATTGTATACAAATCCTCACTCTTTGATATTATTGAATCACTTTCAGTACAACACAAAAACAACTACAAATATATCTCTTCATCCTAATGTAGCCTGTAATTATGCAAATCCATGTCGTATGACAGTCTTGTGAGAGAATCAGTTTGATTTTTTTAATAGCATAGCTGTCAGCAGCAATCCATTTCTAATTTAGTGGAGTTCTCCATAATTGTTAACCAGGCCAATAAAAATCTCATATAAAATGTTTATTTCATCTTTGTGATAAACCCCTCCCCTGTGGAAAAAAAGCAAATTACAGGCCTTAATATGAGGGCAGTGGGGTGGATTTGAAGCACAGTGGAAACTGATCCATCTGCACACATGTAGCATTTATATGATGTCAATACTCAAAAGTATAGAAATTCTGAAACGAGGAGAATATTTTAAGTCAGAGATTCTCCAAAATGTACAAACTTACAGACTGCAAGCAAGCAGCACAAGCGTATTCACAGAAGTGTCTCGAGCAGTAAACGCAATGTAGTTCATTTCTGCCTGAGAGACTGGACTATTTGACTGAAATCTTTGAAGGCTTTTGTGGCCTTATAACGTTGGGTGGTAGAAGGCTTAATGGTGCACCATGTATTCTTTCTTGGGTATAAATGTGGCCCTGAGGGAGTGGGTACGCCCCTCAGGGAGTGGGAAGACCTTTTTCACGACAACATACATACCCAAGAAAGAATAGTGGTGCAACAAACTAAGTGTTTGACTCCACACTACCAGGGAGCACTGCTAGAAAGACTTGAGACAAAGATAATCACTTTAGTCAGAGGATAGTAAGCAAATAATCAACGTTGGTGAAGGTGATGGGACAAACTATCACTTCCGAGGCGATCTGGATGTAGCTATCTTTCAGAAGCGCAGCTGAGGAAAGATAGCGTACACATTCAGATTGCCGAGGAAGTGATAGTTTGTCTCATTGCCTGAAACTAAAAGTTGATTATTTGCTTTATATTCCACATCCAGGGTCCTAGAAATTCCCATTTTATTCCACATATGAAACCGTTTCAGCTGTCTTTAGGTATCCTTAGGGCTTAGCCTACATGTGCGCGTAGATGACAAAACAATGAATTTGCTGTGCGCAACGCGCGGCACTGAAGTGACAGTGCGTTGCACTGTGTACTATCAAGTGACCTAGTTAAATGATAGTCCACAGTGCAACGCACTTTTATTTGGCGCGTACTCATCTCACGTTAAGACTGTATGGACTGCCAGAGATCAGCAAAACAAACAGCTGTCTTTATAGATGACGAAACAATGAATTTGATGCGCGCACAGCGTGACACTGAAGGGAAAGTGCGTTGCACTGTGTACTATCAAGTGACCTAGTTCTTCTCAGGCGATGTGATGGGCAAAACTACGCTTTATCACGTGATCAGCTCTTGACCAATCCTATTGCAACATTCTTAGTATGTGGAATATAAAGAGACTTACTATGATGAGGAAGTCTGCATGAGTGCCAGTAAAGACAGGAATATCCATAGGGACACGCACACTGTAGGGCTTGTTCAGACGAACCCCAAAGTTCCTTTCACCACTCAGTAGCAGTAGGATAAACACACCGATGTGCATCAGGCCAACCCGGGCTGAAAAAAAAAAAGAAGAAAGAGAAAAGGAGAAAAATCATGATGTGGAATGAGTAAAATTGTGAAGATCAAGATGTACAATGTACAAGAAATATAATGGAGAATAATTACATACGAGTCCATAAGATGCATTGGTGTAAAAGTTACAATAAATTGTTTTACTTTGGTAGGTAATATGCTTGGTTCCATTCCTTCACTCAACCAAATATAAGCATATGGTGTATTTTAGCACTACACATAGATTCCTTTAATTTTCCACTTCCTGAAACACCAAAGTTGTAGCCATGTTTCCATCAATTCAATTTCCAATTCAAGTTGCTCTTTGGTTAAAGTCCACAGCAACCATCAGGTTAAATTGTAGATACCAGTAACAGATATTTTAAACAGAACTGGTAGAAATTCCCTATCATTGCCATTGAATGGCTGTTTTCAGGTCACTTCTTCCAAATGCCAACCAATCACACAATGTTTTAGTTAGCACTCATAGACACTCACACTGGTCTGCTCTGGCATCGTTGAGATGGTACAGAATGGGTACTAGCACCTCCAGCACATCACTACTCTTGAGGACATAGAAGAGGAACTTCTTGTTGTGGTCACACATCTTCCAGAACAGCACCAACAACTCCTGATGGAAGGCGATTTTCTTTGTAGAGCCTGGGAGGTAAGTCTAGACACAGGAATAGAGCAGGATGATGATTACAACATGTGCAATTTTTCACACAGCCAGTAGCTCTCAATTTTGAATGAAACATGAAGGGGTTTGACAAGTAAGAGGTTCATTGATGAAGGCTAAAACCCTATCTCGCTGCGCTGCATTCACTAATTAACTCATCTACTTACATCAGGGCTGGTTCCCTGATTTGCACAGATGCCAAAAGCATGATACAAGTGCAACAAATTATTCAATCATCCAATTTTGTTATTGTATCATAATGGCCCACAAGTGAGACAACAGCATTATCATTTTTGATCTAGTTGGAGCAGATTACATTACAGCAAATATGTGGACAGAGAACACAAAATGGCCAATAGCAACTGAATAACAACTGAAAGAAGCCTTAATTCCCTGCTGAATGAAAGGTAAAAAGCCGATAAGATAAAGGGATGACTAGTCTGACAAAAACAGTTGGTACAAAATATACATACGAGGTGTGTCAGAAAAGTTCCAGGACTGCCGTCATAGATTTATTTCAAACCCAAACTTCAAACTAAGAGGTTTCAACTTCAAAGTAATTTATATGGACTATGTGATCTTAACTCTCTGCAGCCATCAGATTTTTTTTCTACATAATTTTTTAACACATCCTCTGCCTCAGGTCGTTCAGCAATGAGCATATAGCAACGAACAAACTTGAAGTTTCTGGTATGGTTGGGGGAAAACTCCGTCAGAAGTGCTGAGATTGCTGCAGCAATCTTTCAAGTCCTCGCGTCCTTCTTTAAACCTCTTGCACAATTCAAAAACGTGTGCATGACATCGTCTCATCACTGTAAACTTGCTGCAGCAATCTCAGCGTTTCTGACAGAGTTCTCCCAACCATACCAGAAACTTTGTTTGTTCGTTGCTCTGTGCTCATTGCTGAACGACCTGAAATAGGGGATGTTTCCCAGGTATATGAAATTATGTAGAAAATCTGATGGCTGCAGAGAGCTAAGATCACAGTTACATACTCCAGATAGACTACTTTGAAGGTGAAACCTCTTAGTTTGAAGCTTGGGTTTGAAATAAATCTTTTATGACACAAGTCCTGGAACTTTTCTGACACACCTCCTACATATATAGATACAAGCCCACAAAGATGATATGAGGTAGATGTCACTGTACCTGGATGAGAGGATTGTTGAGAAGTCTTGTGAGGCCTTTGAGAATAAAGTGAAAATCCTCCTCACGATGTATACGGGACAGATAGTTCACAAACAGGTTCTCTGGCAGCACCCCCTGTTTGGTACAAACAACAGCCAAAGGGAACAACAAACTAACAATTTAAGCTTCTTCACAGAGGAAAATATACACAAAATGAAACTGACATACACACACAAACAATAATTCAAATCAGAGCAGTGGATATCTTCCAAAGATTTTCATCAGCAAATTTTCACTGGACGGGAAGAGACTTTTATTTTTGTTCTCTATTGCAGGGCAAGAGGTGTTTGGAGAAGTTGTGGTCAATATGGAAAAATACTAACAGATGAATTGAACTTACATTCTCTTATTTTGTCATATCTGAGCCCTGTCATATAAGACAACATATGGCAAGATAGAATATTATAAGTTTATTCAATCGAGAGTTAGCTGTTGCGATACTGTTGATATCAATCTTGCTTAGACTTCAGAGAGGCATATCTCTAATCAAATGATTCTGAAAAGCAAAATGACTCTGCGAAATCTGGAAGAGAATATGTCTACCAGACAAGGAAGTTAAATTTGCTCATTCATTCAAGCATATGGCACAGTGTGCCTGGTTGATACCATTTACCAACTATTTCTAGTCACCTGGGGCGAACCAGGCGGGGTCGGCATAATCCGCCCGTTTTCTTGTGTCGGTGGGTAGGGGGAACACTTTCCCAGGTTGACACCCTGCTCTTTACAATGAATGAATGAAGTTAAGTTTACGATATGAATCATATCAATATTTCCTACTCCAGTCAAGGGCAGAGTTAGCGAAAAAAGGGAAGGGGTCTTATTTTATGAATTTCTTTTCTTTTTCTTTCATGAGGGGTTGGGCGCTTGAAGTCCAACTAACCATGTCATGCCCTTCCTCGCCTCCATCCACCGATGAGGCGACATTGTGGGGGTTGGCATGGTCAAGAGTGACCACCAGGATCTGGGAAGCCACCTCCACCAGAGGCTCGCGGGTGTCCGAGAAGAGGAAGTGGTTGTAGGGCACGCCGTACCCCACAGGGTCGTAGGCACAGGCGATGTTCAGCAAGGAGGTGAAGAGTGGTAGGGCATGTCTGGGGGGAGAAGGAACCAGAAGAGAATGAAGTGTGTCATGTTGCAGGATTATGCTTACAACAAGAATGTATACCTCATGTGTTTCTCTAAGAAGTAAGTACCACAATTAAAAGTTCATGTAAAACAAGCATTTTTACAATGATAGATGACAGCATCACGTGGCTGTATTTCTTGGACAATATATTATACCACCATACTTTCATGGACTTGTATCCTATCTTGATGTGCTTCAAGGGACTGTTCTCCAATCAACTTTTGCTAATCTTTAGTGATTGCTTAATGACAACAATAAGGCACACGATGAAGACCTATCATTTCTGCACATGTTTCATACCCAGTCTTGTTTTTCATCATGATATTTTTTTTTTCAATCATTGTGTTTGGTTTCATGACAGAAATAAGAAAAAATAGTTATCAATACATTCTGGCTTGATAGCTTTAAGCCTTACCTGTTATCTGATGAACAAAAGAAACTAATCCATTGATTTGGCAAGCTGTGAGCATCACCTGTTGAAACAAAACATACAGTAGAAAAAAACAATGAGAAATTACAATGTACTTGACATAATTTACAAATGTTTATCACCATTAAAAAACATAACTTGTATCAATACCATAATTAACATTCGACATCCTTCATATGGTAACATAGTGTGAGTATAATATTCGAGAGGTCAGTTGTATATGAACTCAGTTAACTAAAAGTCAACCTTTGTGCTTTGAAAATAAGCTAAATGCTGCATTTCTGCACTGTTTTGACATTGAAAAGGGTGTGAGATATAAATGGAACTTTGCACATGAGCTACAGGAAATTTTCTATTGATTTTTAATCCTAAATGGAGTAACTGCAGTAGCACTGAAACACTTACAAGATACAATTGTAGACTGATCTGTGGTTGTTTCAAATGGTCAAAGATTACTACAGACTTGTACCAGCATGCCTGAGAATTTTATTCAATGTTTTGTCAATAATTTACTACTACAAAGTACTTCAAGGTCAAGCCCCGATGGCATTACTGAAATGCTAAACCCACATTTTGTGAATTAACCACAACCTCTGTAGCTCCAAAGAGACACTACCTATGCAATCCCAGCCACATATAGACAAAGTTGACTCTAATTTCATATTTGCATACTGCCACGTAGCACCCAACTTGCAAAATACCTGGTAATTTACCTTCACAAATTAGAAATTTGACAATGTTATAACTGTTCATTGAAATAGTATTGTAGATTGTAACATTAGAGACATTAGAAACTCGAGCAGCAGAGCAGAGTTTCTGTATAGCTTATTTATTCTTGAGAAATATGTATTTGTATGTGCTAGCAAGCTCTCAGGGCACACATTGCTTAGTCACTGGTTATCAGAGGAGAGACACACAGACAAAGGATAAAATACTTCATGATTGTGTAGAGAAAGCCAAGACTCACTGGCTGGTGGTAGGTACATCGTCTCTGAGAAGCACGTGAGAAGGAGCTTTAGGATCTCCGTCCGGTTCTGGTCAAGGTGGGCAAAGTGGGGCGGGGCCGTGGCGCACCCCACCCCAGCATCCCAGATGTACTCACAGCTATCAATAGACTGAGGATCATCTGGCTTCTCCTGTAAAATGGGAGAAAAACCCAAGGCTGAGAGGTAAGAGACTGAATCTCAGAAGAGTTGGCTAAGCAGTGGGTCTGTGGAAAATCTGAAAAGTGCAGTGAACTTTTGTCTTTGTATACTAAGTGTTTACTTGTAACTTCACCTCTCCAGTGTGTATAGTGCTCTTTGGAAGGTGAAAAAGACTTTTGGGGGTGGTTTGAGGGGGAACCAACAGTCATCTTTAGAAAACACTAATTTCTGGTTCAGTGATTATGTTACTCAATTTGATATCTGAAATTTAAAAAAGAAAAGAAAAAGAAATTAATAGTAGAGGCATAATGAGCAATTGCCCCCTTAGAAATATGCCATACAGACCCCAACTAAATTTGATCACAACTCTGCTCAGAATGACAAGACTGTGGATTATATTTGTTTAATTTGTAGTTATAGTTTTTACAGATGAAATTTTGACACAATGCTCCTCCTATTTACTTTATAACATATCATCTTTACTTTGTTCTCACCTCAACCTACTATATTCAAGCCTGACATCTTGTATGTCAGTATGGGTGGGATACTAGTACTTCACTTTGGATTGAAACAGTCAATACAGCAGTTTGCAATAACAGCAACATAAAACATTTCCCATTTTCATGGTAGCAGCGTGACAGCAACCAATCTACTGCAAAGTATTTCACTTGTTGCTGTGGCAACTAAAATTGTTTCTTGCAATGATTCTTAACCTTTCTATGAAATGGGCATCAGTCATGACAAAAATTATCAAATGAAATTCCACAATAATAATGATAATAATATTTCAAATTCAAATCTTCAAAGAGCAAAATAATCATCATTAATTCTCTATGCACTTGACACAAAATAAACAATCATTAATGCCTTTAAAAGGTACACCAATAGTGCAGGCTTTCGGAGCTTAGTTCTCTCTCTCTCTTCTCTTCCACTGTTTAGTAAACTCACCGGCCCTGCTTTCTTGGCGGCAACCACAGTGAAGTCTGGACAGAAGAGGAGATCAGACAGAGCAGCCAGGAGAGACTGGGCCAAGGGAAGGGATTCTTCATCACTCTGAGTGAGGATAAGAGGGACATGAAAATAAGAATAATCTCTTTTCTTTTCTTTGTCCCTTTAATATTCATTTCATTCATCTACCTTTGATTTACTCTTACTTAAATACCCATTCATTTTTTTTTTCAGAGCAACTGACAAAGAACGAGTTCAGATAAATCAAAATTTTTTCATACAGAAAAAAAAAAATCAAACACACAAATTTTTAATGCTACTTTCCCTTCACCCATAGTAAGCTAGTCCAAGATTATTGACCGAGGGTAGAGTATGAGAATATATCACCTGTCACTTTCTAAATGAAATGATGCATTAATTGGTTATTGAGTTTTTTTGTTTGTTTGTTTTCAATTTTCTTAAACAATTGTGCATCAGAATAGGACTTGGTGATAAATATATAGGCAATAACATTCTATGTACAATTGTAATGACTGGTCTGACAACCAAAAACATATTAGTGTATCACTATCATCTTCTCATAGTAACCTGATGTAATACTACTTTGTCTCTGATTATATGTCATCTATAAAATCACTATTTGTGATTTATTATAGCCTAAATCACTCTCAGGCATGTCAAAAATAACAATAAGATTGGCTTTCGAAAAGGGAAGCTACAAGTAGTAAAACATTTCTTCTCTCATAATGTATAAATGCTAGTACATGCTTGACTTAACTTCAAACGATTTGATTTATTTAATGTCAATACAACAGGAAAAAAGTAAATTTGTATAAAAGTCTATGTCCATATTATCTTTATTTTGAATGCAATACATTATAGTTTAGAGTCAGTCCAAGTAACTGTGCTCTCTGAGATTCAAACACATCTCACCATTCAAAGTTACTGACAACGATATCTTGATTCGGTAATCTTGGTTCGATAAAGTCACTTTGAACTAGATGGAGTGGCAAACCTGAGACAACATAATGTTGATGAATTCTTGGCCACACTTGAATTTTAATGATACATCTTCCCTCTTTTATTTGAAAAAGCAAACAACATTTTGCAATCTCTTTTTAGTTCCAGAAGCTCCTAAAAATGGCTTTCATCCACATTACAATCTGTACATGTATATAAGCATTAAAAATTCAACTTCTTGAAATGATAACATTTTCACTGTCCTGCAAAGAAATACTTTGGTTAGTACAGAAATGCACTGCAAACAAATCACACTAGGCGTGGTACAGTCAGACTGGCAAAAGATCAGAAAGTTTAAGGTTGCAAAGTCTTCGCGATCTTTTCTCGTCTGGTCACACTCTGGCAGCAAACCTCTCGATAGAAAGATCGAGAAGTTTGGGTCACTAGTGCCAGTTATTGTACCGTAGTCCCGTAACAATGAACACATGTGCATGACAATGGCCGCGCACTTCGGAGGCACCACCACTAAACAGGTGGTGGACTGGTCACATGACAAATTTTGCAAAGTTTCAGTTTCTAGCATTCTGACAAAAGATCAAGAAGTTTGGTGGGGGTGGGAAAATATCCCTAGTTGGAGTGGGAAGTTTTGCAAGAAGTTTCATGGAATGTTTCACGGGAAGTTTGAGGTTATACTGGCAAAACTTTGAGATCTTAAAGATCATGATCTTAAACTTCTCAATCATTTGCCAGTCTGACCGTGCCTGCTGTAACACTTCTTTAATAATCAATAGTGCAACACTACGCTGTGCTTCTCTAGTTTTAAAAAAACAAACAAACAACAACACAAACAAACAAACAGGGAAACTTTGCAGCTCTGCACATCTCTGGTATCTTTATCAAAGGTAAACTTGACAAAACTTATAAATTTTGATCAAATTCAAGCAAAATCACACCATACAGTGAACACATTTTAAACACACACAGACACACAGAGAGACGTAGATTTACATGTTGTATGTATGATGCTATTTGCAATATAGAATGTGCTACATGTATAGCAGAGGGAAAAGGACTTTAGAGCCAACTTGCAGTAGACCATTTCTGTATTAAATGATTTTAAATGGTGTTTCTTTTCCTATAGCCCAGTAGTTAACCACTGCCAGCAATTGCTCCCTCATATCAAGCTTCGCCAGCAGCAATTTACTCTCCCAGCATTCATCAATCGTTCCTTCACACAGTGTAGGGCAAACTTTGTAGGTGTAAAGGCAATTTTTTTTTGTGAACAAAGCATAAAATTTCAATACACTACTGAAATGGTCTATCATGAGTAACAACAGTATAAAATGTATTCCATACTAGGTTCTATCATAAGCTCACTAGCTTGAATTTGAGGGAAGAAAACATTAAAAAAGTATTAAACTGCAATGATGATAATTTTGAAGAAACCCCAGGTATTAAAAAAAAAAAATACTGGTAGAACCTAATCTCAGTTTAAGCTAGAATCTATGACATACTGTATGTCTCACACCAAACGTTAAGTGGTCATCACTGGAAACTGCAGTGCATGTGAGTTACTGATCATCTGATGTTGTGCGAACTCTAGATGCTATCTGTCTATTTTTTTTTTTTTTTTAATGTAAGTTTTTCAAAATTCTCTGCACACATGGTTAGACGGTTTAGGGTTTAGTTAAAAGAGTTGCACTTCACGCAAAGGCAGAGCCAAGGGTCAACAAACCAGATGTGGAAAGTTTTGAGGAAGATCAATGTCATTGAGGAGCTGGGACAACTGAGGCCATTCATTGTTTGGGAAAAAGGGAAGAATGAAATTGACAAAGCTTGTTACAACCAATATAAACACATTTAAAAGCTAATCAAGGTACAATACATGATGTACATGTACTACAGCCTACCTCATAGCAAAATGAAAACAGACAACCACGCATTGAAGGCAAATTATCATCCTATCTTATCACTATGTACAGTGTAAATACAGTCGAACATGTGCAGCATGTGTACATAATGGGATTGCAAGGGTCCTTGAACAAAAATAGGTGTAGGTGTCTGGGTACACATGGTTGATGCAGGTATTAGTGTGTACATATCAGGTATAAGTGGCACAATGCTCTTTGAAACATATCTTGGGTAATTTCAATCTGTACTCAACACAATTGTTAAGTGCACTTCCATTTTCCACCTGGTAAATCTGTACAAACCTGGTATCATACAACAATTAGCTTTTCAAAGCATTCTGAAAGACTCTCCACTGCATAGTCCATTAAGGTTCTCTAATGTAATGTAAACTGAAATCTGCCTGGTAAGGTATTGGAGCATGAATGAGCTGCTATTGTACAGAAGCCATGAATATCAATGGGTAACAAAATGAATACTGACTGAAACACATAAATTCATATCATTGCTGTAAGGTCTACAAGTTTGAGTTCTCCAAAATGTCTTTAGCACTCTGGTAATCATTAATGATTATTCATGAAATGATTCCATTCATAGTGGCTGTCTGTATAATCTCTGACTGATTGTTATAGATTATTTAAAGCTTACTGTTCCATTAAATGTGACATTTATCACTGATATGCCATGAAAGCAATCATTAAACATGTCACAAGCACATAAAAAACACAAAAGCATTTCTATTCTACTCTTTCCAATCAAAACACACACACACACAAAAAAAAAACAGTTTTAACATAATTCAGGATACCTCAATATGTGTACATCACGTCATGATATGCTGCTTTGCACACAGACAGCTAACACTGCTGGACTACAGGTGTATACTTCAAGTACAACTTCACTGCACACACAATATATTTTATACAACTGCAAATTAGTGTACTAGTCATTAGCAACACAAGACTGGTAGTGAACGAACATACATGTACATTATTGTACCTTGTACACTCACACACACACATACACATACATACATACACATACTTGTACATACACAAGTCTTGAATCAGAGTGGGACATTCTTCATAATGTATGTTGAAATATGAGCATATAATGTATCAACACAAAATGAAAACTGCTATATTCCATAATCTGTGATTATGCTAATCTAAAATGAAAAGTACACAAGTGTATATAAAAGTTGTCTTCCATTTAGTGTACATACAAATGTAGTGCAGACTGTAAAAACTATGAAGCCATGTACAGATGTGCCCACAATCCATTACATATATGTCATAGCGATGCAGGATGAATATGTGTGTAACATGTTGAACCATGTATGTACACTCCTGATAGCACATTATAAATACACCATTATCACAGCACAGCAACCTATTACACTTACAGGCAGCTGATATATGTGATCTTGTGTTTGTGTGTCAGTCTATGGATACATAATATAAATGTGTACATAGGCTCCTACATGTACAATGTAATTATAATGAGAATATGAGAGTCCTGCAGCATAAAACTTAACCATCAATCATTATACTACATGTGATGAATCACCACTGTACATTGTATAAGGATAGATGGAAATTGAGTACAACCTGTATATATGTGATAGAAGAGTTTTGATTGATTGGTTACTACAAATGTACACATAGTACATGATAATTGTACATTGTACAATTTATGTCTCACATTACAAGCATACAAGTATGGTGTACATGTACATATGTGTGCATCATAATAATAGAAATAATAATGAAAATTACATTCTTTCCATGAAATTTAAATGGACTGACAGTGATGAATTCTTTCAAAATAAATCGCAATGACTCGGTTCCAGAATCAGTATAAAAATATGTGTTGTCATAGCAACAAGGGAATTTTTTTCAAAGAAGAGGCTATGAGAGGCAAGTCTTTTTCATCTTCTTGATGGATAAAGTGCAAAATGCCAACTTACTGGCATCACTTTGTTTGTTAGTCTCTTCTTGTCAAGCTAATTCTTTGTATTCTATTGGTTGATCTAATGCTTCAGTGATAAACAAAGAATCTGATTTGACCTATATTTCAATTCTTGGACATTGCTTCTCACTGTGATACTCTTGGAAAACATCTTTATGAATGCACTAAGAAACATCAGTATTAAAAGGGATGGTACAGTATTGGTGGAGATGAGAATTGGGCTTTTAACTTTTTGCGAGATACCAAGAAAACACTTAAATGATATACATGTAGTACAGAGCAAACCATTTTAAGAGGAATTCAAAGTTTATTTGATGAAAATCGGGTTTGGAATGTATGAAACATCCAAAAAACAAAGTAAAACAAAGCAATCGTAATAAAGTGTGGGTCCCACACTTTATTAGAATCACTCTTTTTTGGATGTCTCAGCAATTTCAAAACCAATTTTCATCCAATAAACGTTGAATTCCTCCGACCTCATATAATTTTATGCTCTTTCATATTTCATAAGAGGTTTTGTCATTATCTCACCAAAAATGTTAGAAACCTGAAATTAGGTCTCAACCATGACTATACCATCCCTTTAAGCACTAAATAAGTGTTATTTATCATTATCATTAATATTATTATCATTTTTATATTATTGTCACTATTATTATTATTATTATTATTATTATTATTACTATTATTATTATTATTATCATTATTATTATTATCATTATCATTATTACCATTATCATTATTATTATCATTATTATTATTATTATTATCATTATCATCATCCTCATCATTATTATTTATTGCAACAGTTCTACATTTCTTGATCCAAACTACGGCATAACATCTCTGACATTTGTTATCATTTTGCCTTAACATTTCCTTCCAGATATAGGGATTATAGAAAATGCATTTTACTGGAGATAGCCATTAACATTTGAAGTTGAAAAATGGGCAAAGATAAGAAATGTGGTACAAATTCACAGGGCCAAAATCTAATTCACTCTGTTTAAACATATTCTGAATGTGGAAAAAACAACAACAACAACACATACTGTGCAAAACATAGAGCATTCTACACACACTCAGCTCAAAATGACTTCTAAACCTGCTTTGGTTGGCTTGGCAGCAACATACAGCTCAACAAAGGTGTGGAGATACATAAAGTGTGTTGTGTATTCTAGTCTAGATAGAAGTACACCCATCAAGAAATAACATCCATTTTGTTTTGGGTTTTTTTCCCACAAATTGGACTACAATACTGAGATGGCTGTTTATTAAAAAAGAGATATCATTAAACATTTGTTCTTACAGTGAGTCACAGTCAATGCCCTGTATGTTTGAGTACTGTAAATAGGGCTGAGAGATACATTATTGCTAGTCCATGTCCATAAACAGTACTTCCAACCATATGCTACATGCTGGTACTTGTACCAGGCATAATATTTTGCATACTTCGGTACACACACATACATGTGTAGTCACTCTATTAACCCCTTGAAGACAAGTCCCGAGAATACTCAGGCAGGCGTCTATGGGAAATGTGTGTTATAGCAAAATCAGTCTGTCCTCAGTGGGTTAAATGAAAAATTGAATGTTCAAGTTGATGTTGATTAAAATTACATTACTCTATCTTCTTGCAGCATCACACATAAAAAAGAGAGCTACGTTGGGTAGCTGGGTTTGTTTTGGAGTCATTTGACTGGTGATAGTCATGTTAAAAATCAAACGGACAAAATTTCATTCATGATCACAATAACTGCCATGCTTTGAACCAATCTTTTACCAAGATTTTAGTTTGTCATTCTTAATGGGTGTGCTTTAACATGTGCAGAATCTCAATCACTTACAAAGTCATCCAATCCCTCCATGTTTGACTATGGATAAGAGAGGAAGGCACAGATACAAAAATGATAAATTGTGCTCTATGAAAGAGGTAGAATGAAAGGGCAGAACAAGAGAGCAAGAAGCAGAAATTTCATCAGCAATGAGAGTAAGAACCATTCAAAATTATTAGCAAATGCAAGAAAAACTTGTCAGGAAAACAAGACGTCTGAATTCCAATTCTTGCCTGCTTGCAATTATAGAAGGCACTGAGACAAAAAGCCAGTGTAATCATGTACACACAAATTTGGAAGAATGCCATGCAGAAAACAACATCTATAGGCTTATATGGAAATTCAGAAAGCTCTCTCAAAAACTGCAGTGAATATATATTATAAGATTGCAGCATTATACCAGTATGAGCCTAGACTACGAAAAGTTTTCACGACATGGCTGTATCTTGTTATGTTGACAATTGAACTACCTCTACACAGTATATAATAATATCTATGCTTGGAATTAAATGGGTATCTCATTTGATTTGATATGAGTTATCTTTGGTGCTAAACAGCCTCTGTTGATTTGAAGTCTATTGTTTCACTCATTCAAAAATATGTTTTCATGCAAAATGTGTTATCTGTACTTTTCTGCAAATACTGCATCATACAGTATTTTTCCAAGACACATTTTTTTGTTTGGGTGTGTTTACTGTATTCTGCTCAAATACAAGGACAGTATGGTTGTTACTCAAGTTATATCCTCTCTTACAAAATTGGTAGTTGAAGGAAATTACACTTTGGGTTTTTAGAGTACATAAAACGTAAATATGATCATGTCTTGCTTCTTGTGTGCGCATAGCCATTTCATAAAATCAAGTCTCCATTATATAGATCACAATTAACAGATAGGCCTACAGTTTAGTGGGTTTTTTTTATTTGTGGTGAATAAACAGTCTATGGAAGCTATCTATCATGAAACAAGTATTACTTAGGAAATTGTTATCGTGAAACCCTCCGAAGCCCTGCATTTTTAATAAATATCATGTTCAGTTTAATGCACTGATCTCTAGAAGAAGCAATGCAATCACCATGCAGCTGTTGTACATGATATCAAAAAACATGCAGAATCTTGTGAGGGTGTGTCTCTCTAATAGTCAGTATACTACTCACTGATTGGCCCGGAAGTGTTGACCAGAAGAATCCCCTCCAATCAGGGTCCTCAAAGATGTACGGTAGGATGCGTGTGAGGAGGCGGACGGCATTGAGAACCACCTGTTGCTCTTTGGGCATGGCACATCCTGACTCCGCTGCTGACACCAGCTTCTCCACTGCCTGCATCATTAATTGAATTACTTAAATGGTAATGACTTGCTTGTACATGGCATATATTCTAGTACCAAGAAGAGATCAGCATTTATTCAATAAAAGCAAGAAATGGCTATCTCATTCGTTATATGTGTAGTGCTTTGGCCGCCATGTTTTTTGGCTCTCCTGAACATTTGAAATTTTGTAGACATACGAGGTCTTGTCGCCCCAGTGACGATAAGTTCTTCAACCAAAGTTCATAGTGCATGACCTAATGCTTAAATAAACATTGATCAATTAAAAGAGGGAAAAGAAAACCAAAACATGTTTTATGCCTTTTCTATCCCATACTATACAAAATTACATTGACATTAATTACAAGAACATTTTCTGCTGTTTTCTACAGTGTATTCCCGTCATAACGAAGTCCTCTTTCGTAATATTGAAATTTTGTTATAACCAAACAAATAAACAATAGAAATACATAGAGTGGATAGTGTTGCGACCTGAATTTTTACTTCGTTGTATCCGGAATTTTGTTATAACCGTGCTCATGTTATAACGGGAGTGCACTGTATAACACTTCTAATACACAGAGTGCTCTAAGCTTGGTTACCTTGTAGCACAGGGTAGCTAGATTTGATGGGGACTCTTCTCTCAAAGCCCTGATCTCTGCTGCTGGGATGAGCGCAAACACATCGGTGACGCTGGTGACGCTGTCCGCCCAAAACTGGTCCCAGAATGCATCATCTCCTGCCTCCACAGGCTGCAAATTTGACAACATATTTTTAAAGAAAAGATAAATGAAATATTGATAAAGACTATTACAATGATACTAATCAGCAATACTACCGGTATTATCAAGAGATGATGAAGATGAAATTGATATTTATCATGATAATGATTTATCGTCCAATTATAGCGTGTAGTTGCAATAATAATTGTCGAAACAATGGTAACTACAGTGGTAGAATCAAAGGCATCAATAATAACAACCACAGAATTATATGTATGTCATGGTGTTGAGTTGTGAGATGCAATTGGTTAAGATTCTGTTTTTGTTAATTGACACTGTGCAACTGCAATGATGACAGTTTGTTATACTCATCAAAATTAAAGGGAGACACACTTTGTGCTTGACTGGCATATAATGCAGTCCATGTGAATGTTTTCTGTCCCATTGATGACTTAATTCTTTTTGAAAACATTGTCATAGAGTGTATGATCCTCAATAACCCTGAACTCTTAAACCTTGTTACAACTTACGAGCTTGCAAGATCTGAAATGTCAGAAAACCTGGCAGTCAGTATACAGTACCATGTAGATTACTACCAAAGTTCACTTGAATAGTGTACATGTACACGTACATGGAAACCTACACTGTATATCAACAGTAAGATGACCAGACCTTTGTTGAGGGGAATCTGTTCTGCATGTTGTCTTTGAATTCTAAATAACACCCATTGCCTTGGTTATGGTATACTCGTGTGTTGTATATATTGAAAAAAAAAAGCTGTAATGCTAAAAACAATGGTGCATGGGAGTTTGATATTTCCTATAATGTAGCACTGAGCACTAGGCACTGTGGACAGTACATTGTAAGTGCTTAAAACAGTTCCATGACATTTGCTCTGGACTGAGACAATTGCTCCCATGAAATATCTGCACACTAAACCACATAAAACCTACCCACAACCCTATCTACTCCTAATCTCCACATCAAACTAAACCTAAAACTCATGACAATCATAAGTCCTTGGAGAAAATAAGACTGGACCAATTGTTGCAGAGCAAATGTCGTGTCACTGTTTCAAAAATATGGTTTCTTTAAAGGGATGTTACAGCTGTATATTACTGGTTGGGGTGAGAATTCAGCATGTAACTTTTTGCAAGATACTTAGAAACCAATATGAAATGTTTGAAAGCATACACTTGTACAATTCTAAGACCAAAGAGCAATTGAAAGTTACTTTATTTGATGAAAATTGGTTTTGAAACAGATGAGAAATCAAAAAACAAATTAAAACAAAGCAATACTAATAAAAGGTGGGTCCCGCCTTTAGGATTGCTTTGTTTTGGACATCTCAACCATTTCAAAACCAATTTTTATCAAATAAACTTTGAATTCCTCTTATACCAGTAATTATATGCTCTTCCATACTTTATGAGAGATTTGCCGTTATCTCAACAACAACAAAAATCATCATAAAAAATGTTGGTAACGTCAAACCCCACTGAACTGAAACTGTGCCATCCCTTTAACCCTTTGAGACAAGTTGAAAGAATGCTCGGGCAGGTGTCTATAGATGGCAAATGCATGTTATAGCAAATTCAGTCCATCCTCAACGGGTTAAACTGAGATTTTATACCTCAGATATCTCACTCAGCTACAGTTACACAGAGCTTGTCTTTTGGAGAGTAATGTTATAGCAGGGAGGTCACCTCCCTGGTTATAGTACACTTGTAACACATAACACAAACAGTTCCTCAGACATGTATGAGCACTGTAAATCAAAGTTGCACTGTTCTTTGCTGGTGAAGTTCAATCATGAACCATCCTATGAAAAATGTATTTTACGTAAATTTTACATTAAACTAAATTGAATCAGTACTGCCAATGTCATGGCGTTATTACATGTACAATGTAAGTCTCTTCTCTCTCAGACCAGAAATATCATAAGACAGACCTTTCAAGTCATAGAATCTACAAGCATTTGAAAGTCTGAAAGAAAAATTATTTTAGTTTAACTGACATCAAACTTATCTTGCCTTAAATGCACTATACAATGTAAGTTAATTTTAAAAGATTATCTCTGCAGAACAATCAAAATAATTTCTGAATGGCTAGAAATACACATATATGTAGTATGTGTACAAGATATTGTACACTACAGTGCAACTGTAGTAAATGTCCAATTTGGCTTTGATACTGGAGTAAATACAACAATACAATTGTGCATGATTTTGAATGAGCATCATTCTTTTAATTCATGACATACAAGTACATGGTACATACAATTCAAAGAAATAACTAGTGCACTCTAACTCACCAAAAAATAAATAAATAAATAAAAAATACTGCAGGCATATAAAAGCATTCCAATGGTGTTGTTTTTGTATTTTTTTTCTAAACTCTCTCTCTCTCTCTCTTATAAAGAGTGACTGGTAATTTTGAATGGCAATTAGCAAACCTCACTTTACAGTGTTCTACCCAAATATAGCTCTTGGAGTTTATTTCCTTGGGCTTCTCTTTAAAGATGCCACACGTGGCAATTATTCAGGACATTTTTTTTAACCGCACATTTCTTCATTTCAGAAATTACGGTTTGTTGGGTGATAGCCGGCCATTCCTAAACTGCTGTTCTAAGCGACGACATCAAAGTTGAAATCCAATTTGGTTCAAATTCATGTTAGTGACATGGAAATATAAGGTAGCTAAGCTAGTAGAGTACTGTACATGTATACGCCATATATCAAGCTAGTCTAAATTTTCGCGAATCGAGACTTCCCGTCGATTTCGCAAGCTACTTGGTTAAATTCGCGATCGTGGAGTCATGTACTGAACGGAGAATAGTATTGTACGCATATGTCACTTTCATATCGGGGGATCAGAGTCAATATTTTTGCATGTTTTTAATTTCATGAATAGCAGCTGACTCGCAAAATTTGCGAAAATAAAAACCTCGCAAAATATTCAGCGTTTACAGTACTCCCTGTGATTTTGGTGAAATTTGGTTGAGTAGAATTTATAGAGAGATATTGACATATCATTATGGATATATATATGGGCCTACAGATGTAGATCTACATTTGTACCACAAATTACCAACTACTGTCTTTATACTGTAAAAGTGGATATTTTCGCGCGACTAATTTTTCGCGCTCGGCGGGGTTGGATAGAAGAGTTTCGTGTGTTTTTAATTCCGCGGAATCAAGACATCAACTACTGGAACATATGGCAAGCAAAAACATTCGCATACTTTTATTTTCGCGCTAGTTTCTGGTTGCGCGAAAATTTCAACACCGCGAAAATTTCCACTTTTACAGAGACTCCAACCCCAAGCACCTTCTGATCTGGAGATTCTCCCGCCCGAAACCCCTAACAAACGGGAGACTCCAAGTTGATGTGTGCGAAGCGCGAAGTTCCTAGGATTTTAGATGTTTTCTGGTGCTATCTAAGGCTTATTTTTTCAACATACGATAGCAATAAGTAAGAAATCCTTTCCACCGGGAGACACAGAGCCAGGGCGGGAGAAATCAAATCTCAAACGGGAGAACGGGAGATTTTGCGAAAATGGGCTTTCGGCGGGAGATCTCCCGTCGAAAACGGGAGAGTTGGAGTCTCTGCTTTTACAGTACTGGGCAGAACAAGAATAACACGAATAACAGCAGCAACAACAACAACATCATCATCAACTCTCACTTGACGACAGGGGCTACCAGACGCAGACAGCCTACCAATCACATACCACCATAGGCAATTCCTTACAGTTTGTACACACAGCAGTTTTAGTCGCAGATGATCCTGCTGTAAAATTTACTCTTACTTACTTACTGGGCCTTGAGAAATAACATGATACATTCTGCGGCATCCCCACCACAACCCTCTAAATACTAGCCATACATTCGCACACCGCATCGCAAGAACACATGCACACACACAAGATTCACAGCTGTTTCTGGACACTGTTCAGTGTTGACTGACTGTTGTGTTGAATCACACATCTACACACACGAAAAACGCACGAGAGAAAATCTCCGGTTTTCAGGACTTCGGCATCACCTACCTGAGTTTTTGTCGTCAGCTGCACGACTGCTTTCCGAAAATTTAGCTTCGAATCCGATCCTCCCATCTCTGAATAACTGTGAATTGCTTAGTTTGTCACGCAATTCTACTTGAAAATATGGGAAAACAGGTTGTTATACCGTGAGTCGTATTGTTCTTGTGTTATCGGCAACGTAGCACGAATTATACACAGGTGTCTGACGTCAGTACTTTGTAAATGTGAAAGGTCACCAGCTGACCTTTTCCCCCTCATTGACAAACTTTGGAGGGGCGGGGTCTAAACAAAAATGCATTCTCTCGTCCAATCACGGGCGACGACGCACATAACGGACGTAAACAACAACGGCTGGGCATGTGCCTTGCATGCATTGGTTTGTAACGCGCTAAACTTGAAATCCCCGTAAATGCGTGTACGTACGTGTACACGGCCGGTCGCGGTTGGTGCTTGCTTTCACGAAGAGGGTAGGATTACCACTTCAGAGTTAACGCGAAGGGCAGGTTTTCTTCAGATTTTCTTAGATTTGTTGCAGGCTTTGCTTCGTTTCTGCGCTATGAAGAGTAAGTATGTTGGCGACGTCAATTATAACTGCAATATAGTAAGGCAACTAATGCCTGGCATTTCGGTAACCAAATCAAATTAAGTTCTACTTCTAGACTCTATACGCCGAAAAGCCGATGTGGCTCGACGACGAAGCGGCAGTTGTATTTAGCGCCGATACTACCCATGCCAAAGTTGCTAAGACTTGGCGTCCCCGTTTAACGGTCGCACCTGAGCGTAGCGGGATGCGGAGCGGGATGGATCACCCCACCCAAAAACACTGTGCATTTTGAAGTTGCTTAATTTCCTGACTTTGATATTGTGCATTGTCGTTTCTTTTGATAAGATAGAGTGGGTATAGATATTTAGCAATAAATTTAGTGGTATTCGTGAATAATGATTGAAGCCAGATTTGTTAAATTTGAGTGTAATGTTACAGTTGTAACGTTAGGATCGAGGAAGGAGTAGAATCTAACGTTAGACTGACTAGGTAGGGTGTTTTTTCTAGACGACCTAGGTGCCTACGAGTAATTCTTTTAAGAATTGACCAATCTGAGCTCGGTCATACTTGGAGCTGACTGCAATTAAAGAACAAATCTATGGATTGAGTGAATGAGTAAACTAAAACTTTAATGAGTGAGAGAGTTTGTTTGAGGTAAAATCGGACAATCTGTTCCTAAGTTGAGAATCTTTGAAGTTTCTGCTCAGTCACTGCATGCGTGGTCGTGGATGAGAAGATTACTAGCGGCTTAACGTTACACTTACAGCACTACAGCTTGTGATGTCACATGTGTAGAACGATATACTAAGTAAGACTATTATAAAAGAAAATATGAGGAAAATTCAACATAAGGAGTCTATTGTCACTTTTCTCGCATAAGTCACAGTGATAAGTAGACAGAAAGATCTGTCTGTCCGGAGGAGTCTATGTTTTTTGACGTTATCGCTCTCCTCCGGAGGGGATCATGAAGCCAGACGCAGTCTTCACGGAACATATCCCCGACGACCAGATACAGACCAATCTTTTGGTCAAAGTGATAAGCTGAGGAAATGTGCACTTTAAAAAAAAAAAGAATTTTGTGAAATTCTCTTTTTCCTTTATATTGTTCTATGTGACATCACAACACTCCACAGTATGACCGATAAATCTGCCTCTTGTTTGATGTTGTCTTTAACTGTATGGACAGTAATGCTGTCGGCCCTTTTTAGGCCTACCATATTACCGACTGTAAACTGAACAAGAACTGAAGAAGAGGTACAATGTACATTGTAGTGGGGCAGATTCATATCACTACTATCTTTTGCTGTGCAGGTAGCCTGTTCAAGCGATGAAACATGTTTATTTCATGACATGGCATAGTCTCACACATGATACATGGCTGATAATGTGTCTCAATTGTTGTTGTTGTTGTTTTTTGTTTGCAGACTCTTGCAGCCGACCTTTGCCCTCCCGGGCTGGGAGGTCACCTTCAATCACAAGCAAACCAACCAGTCTGCATGTCCGAGTACTGAGAAGCAACAGTAGACTGCCAAAGACGATGCTCTCAGACCTTCCCAATGAACTCCTTCTCTATCTACTGAAATTTCTTCCTCTGAGTGATCTGCAAAATGTGTACAGGGTGAGAGGCATGATCAGTTAGAGAGAAAATGAATTCAAAACTACCACAGATCTCATGTACATAGTGTAGCTACTGTACCTTTATTGATTCCAGGAATGCACAAGATTACACAAAAGTCAGGGTGGTCCACGAGGGGTTTTAGCATGTTCATGCAACATACAGTGTACTCAAATTCTTGTACAACATCCTCAAAAGCCAGCAACAAGCTATGCAACATCTGAAAAACTTGTGCAGAACATAAGAAAGATCAAACTACAGTACCTGGTACTTTAGAATATCTGTGTGCAAAACATGAGAGAAAACATTAAATGTACATAAGCAGCACAAAGAGAGATAGGCTGTGAAATATTGCTTAATATGTGCTCATGATGTGCGCTCGGCGCACATACAATTTCTTCAATATTCTCTTATTCTGACCTTGCAATATGCTCAAACTTCAAGTTGTGAACCACCCTGCGAAAAGCATGAGTGCTGTGCCTGTAGGCCCATGGTATGCAAAGACCTTCTGTTATCATTTAACTCCCAATGTTTCTACAAATGTGAGTGCAGTTTTGTCAGAGTTTTCTAGGGAATGAAGGGGGAGGGGGGTCTCTTTCTCTCTCCAACCCACCCCTAGAATACAACTATGTCACTTTGTGTTCAAGCTATCCCACACAAATAAGACTATAGGTCCCAACATTGTGTCATTCATTTTGGACATTGTCATCATGGTCAAAATATGTGGCATATCTATCAAAGCATCAAAACCTCACTAGTTTTGTGATCACATCTCTTTCTTGTGTTTTCATTCTTATGCAGGTAAACAAGCAATTCAAATGGCTTCTGGACAGCACCCCCAGGATATGGGCCAATGCCAGCGTTGTTGGTCGTTGGCCGTCCAGCTCGCAGGAACGCAAATGCTTCGAAGAGTTAGTTTCCACTATTTTATGGTCCTCAATATGACTGTGCATGATATGTTTCCGAATTCAACTACATGTAGTTTTATTGCAAGCATTAAGGGGGGAAATGAAATGCTTTGTGTCAAGACAATTCAGGAAATCTCGTAACATTTTGAATGTGTACATTTGTATTTTCGATGTTCTACAAATAGAATGAGGAAATGATGAAGGAGCAGAAGAAGAGGAAAAAAGATGGGAAATGAATGAAGTCTACTGATATGGTCTTTAGGTAATGAAACAGATACATATGCTGAGTAGTTCATTGAGCTTATTCATAATGACAGATTCTTATTGCCTTACTGTGTAATCCTTTGCGGTTCTTTTCCTCTTTAGGGTAGCTGACCTTGGAAATGTTGAGGCTCTCATAAAGTTAGGTGTGGCCCATCTCTACAGTGAAGGAGGTGAGTTGAATACATGTACTTGGGGAAAATTTAGGGAGACTATGGTATCCCATAATACAAAATCAGAATTTGGCTGGTGATATCTGACTTTTGTATACAGTATGCATTTATATGTATATCTACATCTCTACAGACGTGTTCCTTGCAACTGTTGGCAATTGCTTCAGCCCTCATTTGTTCTCAGTGTGATGGTACTTCATTGTTAGACTGAATCCAAGCTAAACTGATGTAATGCTCCTCTAGTTATAATGTGAATTGTACCTTCATTTGTTTTCTCTAAAATTGCTGTTTCTGTATGTATGTTGCAGTGGATTCCCAGCTGTGTAAAGATGGAAGCCGTGCTGCTAAGTACTTTGCAAAGGCAGAGAAATTAGCCCCCGGAGCCAGCCCCTTCACTTGGCTTCTGATTCGTCCCCCCTGGAGCAACAATGGAACATGCTGTAAAGCGAGAGTGTTTAGCTGCCTTAGGGACATCTGTACTAATTCAAAGGTGAGAATGTTATCTGTTGAGGACAGTTTTATCACATTATAAATGAGACCTGGATATATTAATTAAAAATGATCCCTAACTCTGAACCATGACTTTTACATATTCACCAGGAGAACTCATCTTTTAAAACTTTTATTTGTTCCTTTCCTAAACAGGAAGCTGATCAATCAGTACTATTCTGCCTTGCCAAACTGCATTCATTTCTTGAGGTAAGATTTGGTCTATTGGTCTCATCACTGCTCCATTTTTATCTCCACTGCAGTTGTGCTAAATTTGTTGAAGAAATTGCTGTCTACATTAATGATTAATTACATAAAGTTACTATGTGTACATTATATGTATAACTGCTAATTTTCTGTGCAAGTATATTCCACCAAATTATTAAGTGCACCCTTGAATACAATAGAGTGCAAAATTCTCTTTGTTTGTGATCATTTTCATCATATTTTTTTTACGTTGATCAGGGGCCCGTTTCATAAAACTTGTCATCAGTGACAAGTTGTCAGATGTGACAAGCTACTGAAATGCTTGCATCTGATTGGCTGAGAGCAAATTTGTCATAGAAATGTGGCAGTTGTCACTGATAACAAGTTTTATGAAACGGGACTCCTGGTCTCTGCTTTGTATGTGTTATTGTATGTGTCAAATTTCAAACAAAGTGTAAGTTTAAAAATATTGGCCACTATTTTTTTTTCCCTAAATGTTGATTCAATTGCTTGTGGTTTTGTGGTTATTCATTATTCGCAACAAACTTTCTTTTTATGAAGCATTTCTAATTCCGTGTGTCACAGAAAATTGTATAAATTTTGTTTGAACAGGAGATGGATTCGACCAAGAACAGCAGAGTGAGCTGTGAGTCTAGAGAGTGGCTCAGCAAGGCAGCAGAGAAGGGAAGCATTGCAGCAAGCTATGAACGCTGGAAAAATAGTCTTACTACCTGTGTGAGTAAACAAATATCATCAAGTGGGAGTGGGTTATCAGTTTGTCTGCCTACTCCAGATCTTTGAAAAGCAGTGCCGAATTGACGCACACACACACACACAAAAGAAAAACTTTTTATTAGATTAATTCGCTTCCCAGCTGTATATTCCTCATTTTGATGAAGCATTTTGATGTTTGATACCGGGTAACTTATTAATATTTTGCTTTTGATGTTAGTGCAAATATGTACTGCTCACTATTGACATTTCTAAAACAGAACACTTAAGAACAAGTATTTTCACATGAAATAAAACCCACACGTACATTACCATGAGTCACAGAAGAAAATAACTTGGTCATATCTCATAATATAGAACCTTACATCCTGTTATTTTTTTTATGTTTGTACTATTTTGTACTGTGTCATGTTGCATTAGATGAACATAAAAAAATTGATAGTACTTTGTAATGAAAAGGGAAATGTAAAAGAGAATAGGAAAATGCATTTTTGAAATGTATTGAACAAGTTTCGTTCAGCTCCATTCAATAACATCATATGCTAGATGGCAGAGTACTATACTATGTGCATTTTTTTTCAACAACCTCCTTTCTCTCTCTCTCTCTCTCCATAGGCTGATGATGCAGCAAGCAATCTGAACATTTTACGTCAACTCAGGGAATTTGCATCTCAGGGATGTTTGGATGCCAAGGTGAGAATACATAGTTAGCTGAGTTTAGGACATCTTAAAACATGGTTATCTTCATAGTCCATTCCTTACTGATACAAGTGATGTAAACTTATATTGAAATATTCATGCAATTCACCATCTAATCATAAACACAAATGACTTCTGTTCACCAGAAAATGTATCTTTTCGCGTATATTTGTGTTGTTGTTTGTTTGTTTGTTTGTTTGTTTGTGTTTTTTTTTGGGGGGGGGCAGTTTCACCACCATCATTTTATATCTGGATGATTTTACGATGTAATGGAGGACAAGATACTGTTGAGGAAAAAAAAAGAAGAAAAAATTATAACAACCCTTACCACTAATGTTATAGCTAGATGACAGAAAGAGTACAAATTTTCTCCTTCCTCTGTTTTTCTGTACAGTATATGAGCCAAAACTCAATACCAGTGCTTTAAGAGAAAAAGAGTATATTTCAATTAACCTACGTTTTATTTTCTGTACCCCCTTGCCTGCTGTAGCTACGGTTGTATTCAGAGTATGCCAAGGGAAACCTAGGGGGAGTGTCCAGGCTGCAGGGCTGTGAAGCCATCAGGAGCTTTGTGCAAGAGTCACAGCCAACCAATGTCCACTCACTACTCAGGACACAGAGTGGACTCAACAGTGCAATGAGGTTTGTGGTCATCTCCGACCTGACATATATTTGTCACGACTTTTGAAGGTTTCACTCTTTTCTGGCTAATAGGTTTATCTGTGCATTTTGTTACAGGCACCACAGCATGCAAAGGTCATTGCATGTTCTGGAATGAAGTCACTAACTCTGAAGGGCTGTCCCCTTGTTTGTTTGTTTGTTTGTTGGTTGGTTTTTGTTTGGAATAAGTCCTCCATCTGGGTATCCCAATGATGTTACTGCAGTGAATTCAGCGATTCTTATTCAGTCCTATACAATTTGACTTAAATTTGCACTGTCCTATTATCTGACTAATTACTGATGTCACGTCGTGTATATGAATTCGGCTATTCACAGTTTAAACTTTTATTGATCGGGGTAAACCACTTTTCTGTTCTCTGCAGTCAAAAGGATTGGGTAAAATTCACATTGTAAAGTCGGACAAGATTAAAGGAAGCTGTTTTCTGAGTGCCCCTATAAAGCCTTTTACATTTTCACTGTACACTGTAGCATGTGATACTGTGATTTTGTTGTTCATCTTTGTTTTTCTTTTTTTTAATCTGCAACCATTATGCAGGTACTAAATGAGTACATCACAAGAATAAGTTTTGATTGAATATGATGAAGATGGTGATATAATTTGATATAGATTTACAAGGTTGTGACAGGAATAAATGACACTGTTCTTCCTACTTCAATGAATTTCAGATATATTCTGGTGGATTGGCTAGTTGAGGTGGGCAGTATGAAAGACTACTCCTGTCTGACCATCCACACTGCTGTCCAGTTGGTTGACCGCTATCTAATGGCTCGGAACATCTCAAGGGCAACGTTGCAGCTTGTCGGCATCACTTGCATGGTCATTTGCTCCAGGTAATTATACTCACTTGACCCACTACAGTGGTCACTGGCACTCAAAAACAACTACCAGTATTTCTTCATGATCTCATTATGATCCTTAATGCCTTGTACAAACTCATGTTTAACTTTTGCATGACTCTATTCCATGAATTTGAATTGTGTGACGAGTAAAGTGATTTTTGTTGCTCTGAGATTTGTTAAAACTAGTTTGTATTCATGTGCTTGTCTTGATGACACACACTCTCCCTGATATAATTTGTGTGTGTGTGTGTGTTTTACAGCAATAGCAGTTGAACTCTATATTTTTCCTAACCAGTTGAGGACGGACTGAATTTGCTATATAACACACATTTCCCATAGACACCTGCCCGAGTATACTCGGGACTTGTCCTCAACAGGTTAAACAAAGGCTTAAAGCTGATACCCTGTATATAGGTTTCAATATTAGTTGTGATACTAATTCCTCCACATTTTTCAGTTCTAGGTGATGTACTTAAACTCTTGTTCACGTGGATATGCCTAGCTTTCATTTAAATTTCTAATACCCAATCTACATCTCCCTCTTTTTCTTCCTGAATATCTACCAGGCTTCTAGAAGATGACATCATCACGATCCGAGAGGCGGCATGGCTGACAGACGGAACGTACAAGTATGAGGAGGTTGTGAGGATGCTGGGTGATGTGGTAGCAACACTCAAGGGCAACCTCAGAGTAAGTTCGCAGATGGTTGCGGGTACACTGTATTGCAAGCTACAAACAGGAATACCTGAAGAGTTTCACAGTAATACCATGTAGTATAGTCCTGACAGATTACCATATTCACCATAGAAAGTTTCACCTGTAGACATGAATGCAAATATTCTAATACAAACACATGCCATAAAGAAACACACAATGTTAAATGAAGTTAATTCTAGACAAATAAAGTTGGTTCTGATAACTTGTCAGATTTAGTGTAGAGGAGAAGGATATTGTGCTCTTTTGTACTATAAATTATTTTCTAGAACATTATTGAAACAAGCTGTCAAAGGGTATGGTGTACTTTTGAGCTGTGCAATTAAATGAAAATGCAGCCTCCAAGTCTTGCTATTTCATGTTTATTTTTTCCTGTTACATAATTTATCAGAAAGAATGAACCATTAAAATTTTCAATTGTGAAAACTTGTGTTATGCCAAATTTTAAACTGTCTTAGTAATGTATTATAACAAAATGCCAGTTAACTTCTTGTTTACACATTTACATAACTAAACCAAGAATGAAGATAGAGATTCAAGATAAACACAATATTCAAATTTTCATGTACATCTTACCTGATGCATTACCTATAGGACCTGACAGTCCTTGACTACCTTCACCTGTTCTGCCAAGTGGTGGCAGCAGACAGCCGAATGGAGTACCTGGCACTTTACATCAGCGAGCTCTCTCTCCTTCATGCTGACTTTGGCCTGTTTTCGAGGTCACACATAGCAGCCTGCTCTCTCTACCTGGCTAGGCTAATGTTGGGCTCAGGTAAGCTAAAATCAGACTCTAGTATGAAAAGTATGACTGTGATGACAAGATTGCTGTACATATAGACAAAAACTTAACCCGTTGATGATGAGTCCCAAGTATACTTTTGCAGGTGTCTGGGAAATGCGTGTTGTAGCAACACTCGATGGGTTAATCATGCTGATTTTATATGTGTGCATTATGTTGATGAGTTTCATTTTGTATAGTTTGTAAAAGTGTAATCACATCAGAATTGATTCAGTATTTCTGCTCGAAATCTAAGGCTTGATGAATTAACATTGCGACATCCAAATCAATCTAATCTTATAGGATGATGGTATGCTTGATTTACAAGTCTTAATTATTTGTAGAGTTGCTGTGTACATCCCTCTATGGACAAAGTTTAAAAGTCTGCAAACATCCTATTTCCCCAGACTTTCCTTGGCCTACATCCATGGTGGAGCACACCGGACTGGAGCTGAAAGACCTGGTCCAATGTACTTTGCTTCTTCACAACAAATGGTAAGAAACCACTTTATAACTAAATTGAATCATAAAAGTTCTTGTCATTTCAATATCAAGTAAGTGAATTCATTCACGCCCTCTGGCATGTAGCTGAGTGAAGACATAAAGGCCTGAATTCACAAAGGTGGTTCAAACTTAGACCATGGTCTTAAATAAGCATGAAATAGGCGTACCTTTCACATGCGCGTATCAGTGCGCACTTGTTACTGGACGTCTGTTGGCATATATGCTGTCAATCATATTTGTGCAGAAGAAATTTACATAAACCATGGTTTAAACCATGGTTTCAATTGTACCAACTTCGTGAATTTGGGCCAAAGAGCTAAAAGCATGAGACAGGTATGTTGTGTGCCACTGAAGGGAAGACACCTGTGAAGGTGTAATTGTACTTCACCCTTTCTTTCCCTCATCAATGTGTATGCAATCTGTGAACCAGTCGCCCAGGTCAAGGTATAATGAAAGTTATCAACCTGTCACACTCCATTTTAGGGTAAAATTCATCCATCCCTTTCTCTCTATGAGCACATTACTTCATATTTTCTCTCTCTCTCTCTCTCTCTCTCTCTCTTTAACCCATTGAAGACTAGTCCCGAGTATTCTCGGACTGGGGTAAATGGGGAATGTGTGTTACAGGAAAATTGGTCCATCTTCAACGGGTTAATCATTCACTCCTTAGATTTGGAATAAATTGATTAATGTTCATCAGGATTTAACTTTATGTTAAATACACTTTTGTGTAGCCACCAAAAAGTGATATAGGATGTCTGTCATATCTGGATATTACTCTTCTGGTAGTTTCCTTGAGGAGCCGGTGAAGGATCATCGAGACGTGACCCTGGCAGCGGTCAAGCAGCGTTTCTCCGAGGACCTCTTCCTGGGGGTCAGCAAGCAGACCGTCATGGACCACGCCACTCTCAGGACAATGCTCTGTGTAGAAGAAGAGGAGCAGGAGGAGGCGGATGAATCCACTAACACAAGCAAGATGGACCCCCTGCCGTCAGACAAAGATGGACTGGAAGCTTTCCTCCTTATGTCTCCTTCAAGGAAGTCCAGAGGTCAAAGGTCAGTAGCAAAATGTTCCACTTCCTGGTAGCCTCTTAAGGCCCGAATTCACGAAACTATGTTTACCTCTTGAGCCAGCCAACTGTATTCTCTTAACCACACATACAGTTGACCTTGCTTCAGTTGATGTCGCATAAGTCGAATAATTGCCTGGACGGTTTTTTCAAAAAGGCCTTTTCTCTTTATCTATCTTTATCTATCTTTAATCCCTCATAAGTCGAAGCTATTTCATTAGTCAAAATAGATTTCGACTTAGGCAAGGTTGACTGTAGAACCATAAGAAGACAGCTGCCCTGTCTCCCTAGTTCTGCAGGAAATCATTGAAAACTTCAATCTCATGTTACAAGAGGATTTGAAAGGCTTTATAGACTTGCCTAGTATTTTCACCCACTTGTATTGACATGTATGCGAATACGCAAGAATGTCTCTGATTGCTTATAGAAACCTCCCTCATTTTGATGCCGAGTGATGTGGCAGCCTAGTGCAGACCATTAGTCACACAACTAATGGTTATGTGACTAACAGTCATTTGACTAACAATCATGTGACTAATAGTCATGTGACTAACCATCACACAGGCAGTCTATGGTGTTATTTCGCTGTAGGAGTAATATAGTGCACTTGAGATACCAAGGCGTGGTCGCTGATGTTGTGATGCATTCATTGTGTAAATCATCTTCTTTCATCCAAACTGAATTATAGGAAGCCACGAGGTGATTACTTGCAGGAGCGGCATGACAGGGTGTCCACTCCGACCCATGAATTCCCCGACGATGCCGAGATCGATCTGGACATCAAGCCCATTGAAAAGGATGTCAATGAGTGTGATGTTAGCGTTCCATCACCAGGTCTGTATAAATACTTGATGTGATATTTGTAGTACAAGTAGTAGTACAAAGACCTATTGCTAAAATGCATCGATCCTTACCGTAGGATATAGTCAAGTTTCAGATTTGAAATTTATAGATTTCATTTTAAGATTCATACCTTCAAAATACAAAGATCACATCGCGTGCATTCTAATTCCGCGAATTTTACGTGCGCCAAAATTTGTGAAATTAAAATGCATGTGAAAGTTCTTGGCTACACTATATGCATTGAATGCCAGTGGCAATTCGCGAAAATTTCATGCCGCGAATATATCATGTTTTACGGTATTTGATCCCCTTTTCCTCTCTCAGTACCCATGCCCTCTTATAATACAAGTTTGCATAGGTCTGTAAAATATAAAGCTGTACATGCAAAAAAAAAAATAATAATCTTGTTGTTCTTGATACTTTTTGTCACCATGCAAGTAGAATGGAGTCTATTGAGCTGTACTGCTGTGTAATCAGACTAAGCAGAGATAAGTTTTATGATGGGGTTCTTCAATTTACATACTAAGAATTTGTTATTTGGTCTGCTGTACAGTGGACTCCCGTTATAACGAAGTCCTTGGGACCGGCAGTTTTCTTTTGAACAAATAAACAATAAAGAATGATGGAGCCGATAATTTTGCGACCTTGATTATTATGGTTGTTTTCTTGTTGCTCTTTCAGAGTATTCAAAGCCATCTCTTCCAAGTGCATCAAAGCACTCAAAAGGTTCTAGCATCCAAGCTGAATCCTCAGCATCATGGGTTGTCCTTGACGAGAGTCCTTCCATTTCGGCTGTTACAAGCAACTCACTTCCTGCCTCCTCCAAGATACCAGTATCACCAAGGACAATACCATCATCATCGTCATCATCATCATCATCATCATCAGTAACCAAAGATGCCTCATACACTAGCAGTTGCTTCATGCCCCTGGAATCAACATCATCATCATCATCAACATGCTCGGCATCAAAGACCAACAAGCCAGTAACGTATACCATCAGCTCCAGCGGGAGACTCTGCCAACAGCGGGTTCGAACCCGGAAGATGGGAGCCTCGCCCATCAGTGGAAGGCGGAGGATGACCGGATGCAGTGGCAGCAGTAGCAGTAGTGGACTTCAGGGCCAGCTGACACCGGGTACAATGCGATACCAGTTCAGGAAGCGCACTCCTCTGCAGTCCTTCAAGCGAAAGACCATGGAGGACTCTAGTGATGAGGGTGCCTTTGGCCACTGACCTACCAGACTTCTCATCGACAGTACTCTATATTACTCAATCAATCCCCCAGCATTATTCCTGCACTTACATACAAGACATTTTAGTGCGTGATACAAGTATTGGTGCATGCTGAAAAGCTGGAATGTATAATAGTTTATATTCAATACAACAGTCCTTGCATATATGGTGCTTATGTACTTGTTATTGTGTTACATCAGCTTCCCTTTTACTCCAACAAATTGCCCATGTCTATGTATGTGACAGTTGGAGAGGGTTTGTTTTATATGTTGCGACCACCTAGTATAGAACGGAAATGACCAGTTCTCTGAGGCGGACTTATAAATCCACTTTGAGATGCTGGAGAATTCTTTTCAAATAATGCGATCAAAACCATTATGGAAAGTATTCTTTAAAAAAAGTCAAAAGACAATATTTATAAAGTGCTATGGCTCAAGTCAATGAAGCTTTTGTTACATCCTTGGTATACCTTAAAAGATGCATTTCAGGACCTTACTGCTCCTCACAGGACAAACCTTTCTACTTTTTGACAAAAAGTCTTGTACTTATCACTAGTATTCCTGTGACATTGCAAATTATACAAAACTTCGAATCTACCTCTTTTACTTGAGAGTCAACAGCAGAACCACTCTTAAAACAGGAATGCAGCTAGTCTGTAATGGATGGTCTGCTACCCCACCCCCCCCCCCCAAAAAAAAAAAAAAATATATATATATATATATGAACGAAGATTTTTCTGATGTAAGCCTCTAATATCCTTTTGTGTTTTGTTTGTAATTCATCCACTGTCCATTTGGAAATATTTTATTTGACCTTGCCTTAATGTCTTTCTGTCTTAAAGGGATGGTATAGCTTTGTCTCACCTTTTGTTAGGACCACTTAGTTTTACTTTATTTTTTTGATATCTTGCCCATTTCAAAACTAATTATCATCAAATAACTTTTAATTCCTCTTTGAATGCTCTTTGTATGCTCTTTAATATTTCATATAAGTGGTTTCTCACTATCTTGCAACAAAGTTAAAACCTGAATCCCCATCTCCACCAAAACTATATACCATCCCTTTAAGTTTGTTTAAGTAAGAAGAATACCTCACTACATGTGTACTGTAGACACAAGCTCTCAAAGGACAAGACAGCATTTTTATTTTGTAGAATTTGAGTCATTCCTTGTTCCCATGCTCACATTGTGTACATTGTAGTAACAAGCAGTTTACAAAATAGGGCACTTTCTTCACATTGTCTTATCAGAGCGCTAAGAAATAATCTAGTAAGCTGTGAAGAGAGAAATGATCTTACAGCTCACCATGAAAAGAGTTTAGAAAGCTAAGAATAAAAAGTTATTTCAGGATTCATAAGGAAGTAAAAGAACATTGTGGGGGATAGAAGAATCCAAAACAACTGAACATAGTTCAAGAATAGAGGAACTTTGTCACTTCATACATGATAAGTTTATCGTGATATGCCACTGAGTGACATGAAATGAATTTTAACATCGACAATATTCAGTCTCTCTGAATGTTGTCGTTGTTTTTCTCTCTTTTTTTCTTTGTGCGGAATATTGGTCATATGTACATGTAACATATATGCAGGTTATTTTGTCTGCTGTTTGGATTAGTCTTTTAGTGAGTTCACTGATTATCCCACCGACCCATCCTGTCTCAATTATTCTTTTCTCCAATTTCCCAGGGGGTGACATAAACACACTTTGTTGCGATGTTTTCATGTTTTCAGAGACAAATGGGACTGTACAATGTATTACCTTTTGTCTGGTTGACTGTAAGATTCCCCAAACTGCTGATTCCAACCCATTTCCTTCAGGCACAGTCCAATGTGACACTATTGTGATTTCCCAGTAGGGCTTGTGTTGTGTTCGCATTTTGCTTCAAATGATGTTCTGAATGTGTTATTAGAAAACCTCATTTATGAGATAAACCAACACTGACCACTGCAGCAGTAGAGAAAAATGGATATGTTGGTGTAACATTCTTCTTTGTTGAACTTCCAGATAAAGGGAACAATCATCTAATAAAGATGTTTGCACATGTAAGGATTTACATCTTGAGGGAAAATGAATAACCTAAAGTATTTCAAACTGTGAAATACTTGTGCATTTTATGTGCTGGTTGGTACAAAAGCAATGCAAGCATCTTTAAATGTCAGAGGACGACTTCTTTCTGACAAGCCAGTTTAATTTGTTTTAAATTCGTACATTGTAACTTGTTTTGTTTGCAATGTTTCATTGCTTGGGATGTCATGTTTTAAAGTCGGATGATCGTCATCCCTAATGGTACGTAAACCCCGAACGACCGAAGTTTGTGCATGCAATTGCGCAATGCCAGACTCGGAGCTATATCCATAAACGTGTGGGACAATGCTGCCACTGAGACACATGTGTGTGCGCGAGCTGCGGTGATTGGAGGAGAGAGGCCAGAAGACGCGTTGCTCTTTTGGCCTCTCTTCATGCGCATGCGCACTGAGAGTGTGCGTCCATTCGGAAGCTCTCGTGGCTCGCTCGGACAGCCATTTTGGGTCAGGAGATTTGCAGCACAGAACTCTTGTAGTCTAGAGTGTTGTTCACTGTGACCCATTGAGCCAGCGCTATTCTCATTCGGGGTCACTACATTTGATACAGAATGGGGGAGGCAGCGTGTTGCGTTCGTCTCCATGCCGCACAAACCACTCGCCACGATTGTATGCCTTTAACTGCAAACATGTGGATTCAATCCATTTTCTTTCTCACTTATGGAATGACCTCGACGAGTGCAATCACTGCACTGTACACAGGACACTTCATGATGTACAAAGTACACATGTAAGAGGTTACAAGCAGAGCTGTATCACCTTGACTTCTTCTTGAACTTTGAACTTTGTTGACACAGATATGCTGCTGATTTCAGGTGTGGTTTTTTTTTTTTCATGCAATGATGAGTTTTCTTCTGCAGGGATTCACAACATATCACTGGTACATGTACATTACAGATTGTACCTATTTGCTTAGAAAGTAGCATTCTGTGTTGTTTTTATACAGTTTATATGGCTTCTTTGTCAGCTTACTTTCACAAATGTAATTACCTTTAGTTCAGTGCACAAATTCATTTCTGTTAGTCATTGTATTTAGAGTAAACAGAGTGTGGAAGATAGGGATTGACACAAAATAAAAAAGAGGCAAGGCAAGACTAGCATAGCTTTTGGAAATTCATCAGGTGATTTCACAAGTATTCATCTGACTCTATCATTTAAACCAATGTCATCGCCTAGTCATGTATTTGATTCTTATCATGATGCAGGAGCAGTATATATTCGACTTGGACCTCAAACTCAGTACTTTGAGTCTTGGTACATGTATATATGTATTCTCCCTCTTTTTAAACTTTGCTCCGTGAGAGGGCACAAATCATAATCTGTCAGGGGTGATTCTTCTTTGTCTATTTTCATATGTTTATTTGCTGAAGATGTATTCTTGATAGTCATCATTAACAAATCTGTCTTCCAGCGATGTCTATCGAAAAAGATATGCAACAATTACTGTCACACTGTTTTGTTCACTAACCATGTTTGGTACAAATTTTGAAACACCTCAGTTTGTCAGTTAATATTTTTCTCTATGTCATGTATATATTTCTGTCCCTCTCTTTAGGTCTTTCTTGATCTTCTATTATTCTAAACAAATTATGGAAAATGAATTTTGGAATGGGAACAAAAAAGGTATTGGTTATTGTTGGTGTAAATATATGGCATGTTACTATAGATTTCTTGTTTTCTTTTACTTGGGGGTAGAAATTTGTGTGTGTTTGCACCAATTTCTAACATTCCACTGGGGAATGTTTCCAGGGAGATTTGTGCTTTGATATGTATGTTAGAGGGAGACACTGATGCATTCAGAAAAGACTCTTCAGTTTTGATGGTGTCCTCACATTTGCTTTTCTGCTACAATTACAATTACATTGTTACATTGTAGTTGAATCAGATTACTGCAAGTAATATAATATTTCAACATCATGGTGCATGTTTTGTTTCTTTTTATGATAATGTGTGTACATATTCCAATATATTTGTATCTTTTTTTTTCTATCATATTTCGTTGTTGAAATCTACTTCAATTCTCATGGACTGGTAGGAAATATTTTATTTTTCTGTCAACCCAATTGTGATGTATGCCAACTGGTGTGGGAAAAAAAAAGGATCCATCCTTACATACCATGGTATGTCACTTTAAATGTATGAATTTCAGCAGTAGTAAACACGTGACATTCCTTTATAGTACAAGTGTACCTTTAAAGATAAATTGTATTAAATGGTACACATAAGCAGGCCTCAGTACTAAACAGTGATGAGATGAAATTTCTTTTGATATGTGCAAATGATTGTTCTGTGATACACTGTACTGAATGACAGCTGCATGAAGACTGGCTGTATCGTAAATTAGGCATGGAAATCTATTGCTGAATATTTGAATTGTATGTGTACATTGTAGTACATATAAAGCTGTGTTAAGTCTTAACTTGGGGTGCCATGAATTAGTAATTACTTTACAACACCAAAGCAAAATCTCTCTGGTAATGAAAGACAGTGCTGAAGACAGGAACTATAATTCCATCGTTCAATAATGTATGTTTGGATAGTGTATGTATTCCTTATCTATACATACCTCTTTTTTTTTTCTTTCTTTTTTTCTTTTTTGTTACTTTATTGCCAAAGTACGAATACTAGCTGCAGGATGGTTTAGCTGTTTTTGCTTCCGGAGGGGTCTCCCTTTTTATTGTACACCACATGGACCTTGATAGTGTCCCATGTCTCTGGGAAGCCTTATGATGTATGCTGCTGTCAGATTGAAATTATTCATTCCATTTTGTTGGTGAGTGTTTTCTCACACTGGAGATCGATTCAGCAAACCTTTTGTCTGTTTTTAATTTCATTGCAAATGGTATCAAAGGAATACAACTATACATCCTGCACAAGTGCCGTCCCGATTTGTTAAGTACATTGTATTTGTCTGTGAGTTATACACTGTATTGAATTGTACAGGTGGAATACATGTACATGTATTGATATCATGGAGATCCTCACAGCATTTTGAAATACTCAGAGAATTGATTGACTATGGATTTCAGACATAAAGAAATGCATTACGTAGCTTGCAGCTGTCGTCATTTTCACTTTCACAATGTGCCTTATTATATACACCTCAGTTTTGATGAAGTGTATTGGAAAGTCAGTGTGTCAAAATACGATTTATGAATTATCGCATTTCAATTTGTTGTGTGTAGACAAAGTTATTCTATATTTCTTTATGTAGAAGTACTTTTTTTTAGTATAACATTGCTTCCAAAATAGGGATTAGATTGATTGAGCACGCTGATTTTTGTAAATATATTTCTTTTTATTCTATGTTTGTATACTGTCAAAGTTATTTTCTTGGTGACAGAAACAGTTCTACACTTTTTTACATGCATACCAAGAATGTGTAACGTTCGACTCGCCCTATGCAACTTTGGCCATAAGATGGCGCTCTTTTTGTTTCTTTCCTCTGTTGTCAATTTGCTCAAGGCGATTCAGAGGTAGAGAGAAATAAAGGAGGGCAAGTCAAGATGCCCAATGTTAATATCCAAGTTTGTTGTTTGTTCCCTCTAGTGATTCTGCGTCTTATTCAACGGTTAGTTTTTATTTCTCTCTTTCCTTCCCTCCTTCTCCCCCCCCCCCCCCCCCCCCGGCCCACTCCCTCTCATCCATTTTGATACCAACGATCGCACAGACGCAATTCATCTACAATACTCGAAACATGCCCTCTACCGTGTTATTCTTTCATTTTACCTGCAATTAGGCCCTGTTGTTTTTCCTGCCAATCGTTCGTTATGCGTCGAACCGATCGCGGAATGGGTAAACCAGCGTAGTACGGAAATGCCTTATAGATCCACCCTAGCAACCCTCCTTTTCATACCTCTGTGGCGCAGGAGGCATTCCAATGCATGTCTTAGGATGTCCATCTGTCTCTGTGTAGACACCAAATGAGAATTAAAGTGCAGCTCAACACTATGTTCGAGATGATAGCTGTCGTGAAAAGAGTAAAATCGATGGAAGTTGGATGAAATTTCTACCATTAATTTTAATTCTTCTGATAATGCTCTGCAGTATTTGACTTGAACTGGGTGTGGAATTTCGCCTTAAACCTCAGATTTTGTGGTGTTTTTATGTATCATGTACAGTCAGAAAAAAAACAGAAGTAAACACTTTTTCGAGTTTATATTTTTCATAGAAGATTTTGATGAAAATCAATGTACATGTACACTGTATTATATACATAAGGATATACAAGTGTACATGTATAATGTAATATAACACAATATTATATAAAAAAATACACTACGCAAATAACAATAATAAGCGCTTCCTTTGTAGCTATCTTAGATACATCCAAACAAACAAACACGAGCAAAAATGTCATCACTTTGAACTCTTTTTCCTTTATTCCTCCTTCTTGAACCCTCTTCCATCAGCTCTTCTCTCATTTTTTTTCTCCTTTTCTCATACTTTTTTGTCCCCGCCGAACGAGTTCGAGCAGGGGACTATGAAACGGGCTCCGTACGTGTGTGTGTCCGTGTGTCCGTCCGTCCGTGTGTCCGTCTGTCCGTGTGTCCGTGTGTCCGTGTGTGCGTCCGTGTGTGATCAAAATCTTCAAGTTGCTACTTCTCTGTCATTTATGAGCCAATTTTGATTCTGTTTGCTTTATATGATAGCACTACATGGGAGCTTTAAAACTTCTACACAGAATTTCAGTCGTGACCTTTGACCTTGACCTTTGACCTATATTGTACATTTTGCTACAAAATGCTACTCCTTCGCCATTTCTGACCCGATTTCGATTCCGTTTGCTTTATGTGATGGCACTAGGTGAGGGCTTCAAAACTTCTACACAGAATTTTGACCTTTGACTTCTTTGACCTTTGACCTTGATTTTTTGACTTATATTGTACATTTTGCTACAAAATGCTACTCCTTCGCCATTTCTAACCCGATTTCGATTCCGTTTGCTTTATGTGATGGCACTAGGTGAGGGCTTCAAAACTTGTACACAGAATTTTGACCTTTGACTTCTTTGACCTTTGACCTTGATTTTTGACCTATATTGTACATTTTGCTACGAAATGCTACTCCTTCGCCATTTTTAACCCGATTTCGATTCTGTTTGCTTTATATGATGGCACTAGTTGAGGGCTTCAAAACTTCTACACAGAATTTTGAGCTTTGACTTCTTTGACCTTTGACCTTGATTTTTGACCTATATTGTGCATTTTGCTACAGAATGCTACTCCTTCGCCATTTCTAACCCGATTTCGATTCCGTTTGCTTTATGTGATAGCACTAGGTGAGGGCTTCAAAACTTCTACACAGAATTTTGACCTTTGTCTTCTTTGACCTTTGACCTTGATTTTTGACCTATATTGTACATTGGCTACAAAATGCTACTCCTTCGCCATTTCTAACCCAATTTCGATTACATTTGCTTTATGTGATGGCACTAGGTGAGGGCTTCAAAACTTCTACACAGAATTTTGACCTTTGACTTCTTTGACCTTTGACCTTGATTTTTGACCTATATTGTACATTTTGTTACAAAATGCTACTTCCGGCGGGGACATATGTTACGCACCGCGTAATTTCTACTTTTCCTTGTTTTTTAAATTTCTTCTTTTCCGGTATTAAGGCCAGAGGATATAAGCCATACATTCAAAATAGGATTACAGCCTCAAAACAAAGTGAGAGAGCGCATGGGTCGCAATATTTTTGTTCAAGGGTGTAATTTTCACTGGATTTCTTTTCTATGAATATCACACCAGAAAAGAATCAGGGGCAATATAATAATGGTTCATATAATTCCATCGGATTGTGAACCTATACTGTAAAGAAGCTTACACTTCCGTTACGCCACGGATGCTGATAATCTTTCTTACATTTTGTATTTTCAATTCTTTCTACATGTAGTCCTATATCCATAGCCTTCTGTGGGAAATTAAGCACTCAGTTTTACTCTCTTCTTAAGAATTATTCATTGAATAGAGGAAAAATAATATGTCTTACGTATGTGTTTGTTTGCTTGTTTGTTAGTATGTGTGTGTGTGTGTGTGTGTGTGTAAAAGTCATCATGTTTGCTATATATCGACTGAGCAAATAAAGTACATGCGCAAAAAGATCGAATTGGTAAAACTCAAACAAATTTTGATGCGCAATCGAATTGATGTGTGGATTATGTCGTTCTTATGTCATGTATGAATGTAGACTCTATCTTAAACCCTATAACTAGGCAGGGCTATTTAGGTAGATGAGAGAGAAATAATAATTCGGATATGCTAATTCATGCCAATTTATGCATAATGAAACCTGACTATTTGCTATAAATCACTAAATAAAGCTCCAAAAAGGCATATTTTGGTGTACATATTCTTTCAAGTGTCCTGAGCAAATGTATAGAAGTGAAAGAATATTGTGCCAAAAAAAAAATATGATTGTTTTTGTTTTCCGAATTTCTTACGTATTCCGTTGTTTTCAAACTTTATGCTATTTACTGGCTTTTTTTTTTTCGATGATGATTTGTCGGTGACACTGTTCCTAGCATGGAAATATTACTTGATATTAATCAATAAAAGCCAAAAAAAAAAGTAATCATGCTTTTATGATATTTGAACGAACGCTCAATTTACATTGAAAATGTGAAAAGATTCACGTTTTTGGAGCAATTTTAGTCCGATGTGCAAGTACAACTTCGAAACCGTGTGCTCAGGCGTCGAAAATTTCGAGAGAAAAGATGCGGGAGATTTGAAAGAAAAAAAAAACAACACACAACCTTGAAACATCGCGGCGATATCGCGCGGATGGCAGGATATGGGGGGGGGGGGGGGTAGGAAAGCTCCCAGCCCCCAACATAGGGTTAAATACATGCTTCGAAAAAACATACAAACAAACAAACAAATTTGTGGAAGTATGAAAAGCTTCAAGAAAACTGGAAATACTCCCTCTTCCACGAACAAGAATGTTTACTAGTAATATCAAATGCAATCTCGTTAGAGTTGTAAAAGTGACAAATAGCGTTCGAGGGAGAGAAAATGGAGAACCCGTCCATTAGCAGAGGGCCCGAGGACTGTGCGGCGTTCATAACTACCACCCGGAGTGTGATATATCGATAATACAAATATATCATTATGAATATAGTGCGAGAAAACTGTTTTGGGTAAATTCCAGCAGAGCCCCTGCTTTTCTATTCTAGTGGCTTTTTGTGAAATTCTGGTTTACGTCTGCATACAACACGCATGCCTTATACTGTCGGTTGCAATGTTTTAGCCTGGCGCAAATTCAACACAAACAGTTTTCTGACCACGTACATGCATAACACATGTAACATGGCTGATGTCCGTTATTCTGAATATTCGGTAATACGAAGATGAAATAAGTTTGTTTGTTTTTTTATTCCCTAGTTCGTTATCCCGAAAAACACAACTTCCTAATATACCTACAAGTTACCTATATAGTTCGTTAATGAAATATGGTTCGGTAATCTGAACATTTGTGGCGTTATTTCGAACATTTTTTAATCCGACATTTAAGTAAGGTTCGTTATTCCAAAGGTTCGTTGATGCGAAAGTAAAAAGAAGGTGCGTCCAAGCAAACCTCCGGAATACAAAACCTTCGGAATGATGAATCGTTGGGAAAAAAAACCCCACAAACAAACGGTAACAGATATAACGTGTGAATGAGATCAGCAATCGGCATTTACTACATCATCGACTGACCGTAGAATGTATCGTGGGGTTGACGGATGTATCACTCCCTGCATAATACAGGCATCACAACGAGAAATGACAGATTACAGAAGTAGTAATGAGCTGGTATTATTGTGATTATTGGCCATCAAATCAAAAGCCATTAAACGTCACGATCACAAAACTCCCCTATGTACAAAATCTTTTTAAAAGATATTGAAATAAAATGAAACCTGTAAAACATGACAGATGTGATCAGATCTCGAGAGAAGCGTCCATGCATGAGTAGAATGTTGTAGCACCTTGGTTTCGCTTGTTAGTTCGCTAGTAGGAGATTATGCCGGGTAATGAATCCAACGTGGAGAAATCTTGTCACATAACCAGACAACCTCTAAAATGTATAAAAGGTGATTTTGGCTACTACACGTGCATATTTCAAGGGATACATCACCCGGCAACCTATCCTCCGAAATGATGTGAATTGGAGAAAAAAAAAATGCAAGTAGAAATTATATTTGTATAGGAGATACCATCATGCACTGGACGATGGATGCTCGAAAGAGTTTTCTTACCATGCAATGAATACTCTTTTATAATTTACATTTATAACCGTTTATGAAAAAAAATGAAATGAAATGAAATGAAATGAAATGAAATGAAATGAAATGAATTGAAATGAAATGAAATGAAATGAATTGAAATGAAATGAAATGAAATGAATTGAAATGAAATGAAATGAAATGAAATGAAATAAAATAAAATAAAATAAAATAAAATAAAATAAAATGAAATCATATTCCTATATAGTGGACATTATATCATAATACACAGAGTATAATATATACAAAATACCGTAATATTTTTAGATAAAATTACAACATGTACAAATATGGAGGGGACTACTTAGAAGCACTGCTTGTTAAATGTAGTCCCCCTACAGAATGTAGACAAAATAATGTCAAAGATAAGGCGAAGTGGTATAACGAAAACACCATAATTATAGACATTATTTACAAGGGCACAATCATGAACCCTGCTATGGATATACATTAAGTCATGTAATGTTACACAGTACAGATTTGTGTACACAGTGTTTATTGGCATTATCAATATTATCAATATCATCAATAAGAAATATTGGCATTCTCAATCACGTTAGATGGATTCTCCCCAAGTCAGTGCTTCTTATGTTATATTCAACTCTTATTCTACCTTACCTTAATTATGGCGTAATGGCATGGGGAAATGCAATATACAAACTAAAATGGACAGGGTGCTTCTCTTGCAGAAAAGAGCGATGCGATTGATATGCAATACCGCTTATAGATCACACACTGATGTCTTGTTTATGTTCAATTCTTGTCTTGTTTATGTTTCAATAATGTATGTTTCAATAATGTATGTTTCACTAATGTATGTATGTTTCAATAATGTATGTTTCAATAATGTATTAGATGTCTAATGATGTCTTGTTTATGTTTCAATAAAATGGTAGCGGAATAAAATAGCCCGTTTTAAGAAACCCATTTAGATAAAATCGCAGTATTTACATGAGATTATTAAAAATAAACCGAATGTACACGTGTAGCCTGTTTGGGTATTTACACCATACAAGTCAGTAAAACGGTAGCGGAATGAAGTAGCCCGTCTCGTAAGAAACCCATGAAGATAAAATCGCACTATTTACAAGTAATTATAAAAAATAAACCGAATGTACACGTGTAGCCTGTTTGGGAATTAGAAATACTTCTTGTATTTTGCCAACGCACTAATTGTTTCTCACTGCGAAAAATGGTTCGATGTGTAGACATCTGAGGTATATAGTGAGATAGAGATATCAAGGATTATGGTTTGTGAATACAAAATTTTTAGTATTAGAGCTAATTATTATGCCACACTGCCAGTGCATACATCCATGGCATGCAGTGCGAATGAAGTCGGTTGAAACATTAAAAACCAATACATGGACTGGTAGTTAGGAAAACTTTCCTACAGATTTTACTATGGTATTTCATACCTCTTCCATTTTCAACCCAGCACCATTTGGAAGGATTTTAACTTTTCTCCCGAAAAGGACAGAATGGCTACTATAGGACACACTTTGAGGGTATTTTGACAATGTCTTCTTTGATAACGAGATGAAACAAGGAATTACTCTGTGAGCGAAACGTATCAAATCGAATTAACAAAGACTGTTTTCTCCCTAAAAACACAAAGAGCTTAAAAGAATGACTAATACACTATATTCTTGTTAGCTGATTTGATTCAAAACACAATGCATCTATTTTTGAATGAAATACACTGAAAACGTACATGGCCTGATTGTACCATTCCCTTGTTGATAGAAATAGACAACTTGGCTTACCATACATATGATTTTCTGTTCTTGGGCTGTTTTCTTTTTTTATTTTACTCACGTCATAATATGACGTACATTGTGCAAGTGCATAATATCATCATGCCCAGGAATTTTCATAATTTGCTACATTACAAGAATAGCTTTCAACATCATCCCCGAGTAATCACATCAAGCTGATGTCACCAGAGCCCATGACAATTTCCAAAATTGTTGTTAACTTAAGAAAACTAGGTCGTCACCATCATAAATTCAGACATGTGAGACAATCAACAATTTCTATTTCCTGGAAATTCTGGAATCGCTCCGTCCCTCATCGCATTTAATGAAACGCAACCAAAATTCTGCTCGCTATTGCGTCCGTCCATCAGCGTTAGTGAAAGGTGAACACTATTCTCGGTTTGTTGTCTTTTGCTGCGAATGCTTTCGCTCCCAACATCGTTTAATGCGGCGTCTCTCATCGCTTTTCCTCGGGCTGTGAATACAAAAAAGGTAATCAATACATGTCTATGACCTGTTTTCGTTTTGGTGTGTCAACGTTACCGGCAACACATGCAAGTGAGATCTCTCTCTGGATCATTAATAGATAAAATGATAGCAGGAGAAAAAAAAAGCAGAGTTTGAACAACTTACATTGGTAATAGGCAATTCTTCGGCAATTACCATAATTCCGATTGTCTCTGATGGTCCATGGAGTCACTCTAGACTTTTCTAGAAGAGGATCACTCTGAATCGATCTTTTCAAACTATCTACTAAAGTAGGCCATTGCCAATGTTATTAAATTGCAGCGTTTGGCGCTGTATTTTCATAAAGCGAAACTTAATGTTAAAAACTTGTTAAGACAATTTCACTTCGTCTCTGAAGCACGCCTTCTATCTATATGGCATATCAAAAACTATTCAGGTGTTTTATAGTTCGTTGACATGCAAATCATCTGTTATCACAGATCACGTACAAATTAAAAACGGAAATAGCATGTGCCTTTCCATTGATCGCAAAGACTACATTGCTAACTTTAGCTCTTAGCATTGTGTCCTGAAGAGCTGAACGCGGAACTAGCCTTTGTGTAAATTCTAGGTTTGTTCTATTTGTTCTGTTTGTTCTGTTTTAAAGTTACCACTGAGGAAGAGTTACAGAGAATATGCCACAGACGGAAAAAGATGTAAACGCTTACAGGTATTTATCGATCTATCTATACGATTATTCACTCATTCTTAAAATCGCTAATTCATCTATTCTTGTTCATTTTTTATTTGTTCGTTTGTTCATTTGTTTGTTAGTTTGCTTGCTTGTATTCTTGTTTGCTTAAGGGGATTCTTTCTTTTTTTAATTTCGATGTGACCCGGGCCGACTGCCACGTCGACCCAGAACTTGGCAATGATCATCATTGATCATGGTAGATTGGGATTACTCATCAAGGTCTCGAGGTGCGTTGACCGATTCGTTGACCATCTGACCTTGCTCAGGGAAAGAATCCTCTGTTCCTGGAAAGGTCAATGAATACGAAGGGTTTGTCGAGAGAAAAAGAGATTAAAGTCAGCACTGACATCAGACATTGTCAGAAGGAAGGCTTGTGAGATGTACTGTCCCAATAGACACCTGTACGGTTCATCTCTTTGCCTGCTTTTAATTCTAATTTTTACTGGTGCTGATTTAAAGTCATGCTACCTAGACGTTGTTTCTTTTCTCTAAACAACAACAAAATATCAAATTCTTATCTGCTGACCTTAGAAAGTGGTGTTCCTCAAGATGAATTTGCATCTGGATGCGACAAGACATGTCACCAGCGATCTTAAAAGGTTTGTTTCAATCTAAATGTACATAGAAGTCCATCTACTCTGCGCTCTCTGCAAGATAGATGAGAATCGAAGATGATGGTCGAAGATTTCTTACTTCTTGTGTCAGGAAGTGAGTTTTTATCAAGGCTCTGCAGCATCTTCGTTAGAGATCGTGTTCTTCGTTCAAAGCAAGAAGCTTCGCATACAACTTCCACTCTGCGCATGCGCATTTTTATACCTTCCAAAAGCATCAGCTAAAAGTATGTATTATAATGATTATAAGAACTGCTTTTGACCTACTACATAACTGGAATATAGGTATTGATGACATCCTATAATGAATGATATGAATATGAAAATCGTTGCGACAACACTCGACACAACAAACGCTCATGAGTGTAGATACAGTACTATGTTACGCAATATAGATTACTCTTAATCCAAGTTATCAAGAGTATTAAACATGATAAACACTATGGTTCTCTTCGATGTTTTATTCTGTCCGACGTACTTTGACATCGAATGTGTTGACGCTGTACTTACTGTGGAAAGTACAGTGATGCAATTGGGCGAGGGGGGATTTGGAGGTCACAACGGAAAGAATAGTACATTGTACTGACATAAAAAAATTGTTCTACTCTGATTCTTTCTATACTGTATAATTATTATACAAAGTGTGATATAAGGGTATTTCTATAGGGTCTTTTCTCCACGCAAGCCCACGGTGCACCTTGTTGATTTCATCATCATGATACATGGTGTAATCTAAAATTGCCCAATTCAGGTGGATTATATTTTGTCTGTCAAACTTTTTCTCTTTCTAAATTAAAAAGTACGTTTTTTTCTCTTTCAGAGGAGGGAGTTAGTAGATGTCATCTTTCAATCGGGCAATCAAATGATGACTTGGATTTAATATCCTAGTGAACTCGGATTTAATCCTCGTGAATGGTATAAAGTGACGTATGCTACAGTAATCATAGGGCAAACGCAATTTCTTTTCTTTCTTTTTTCTTGGCTTTGAAATGATTAATGAGGTAGGTATTTCACTTCAAGTTCGAATATCATCAAGACACGCAGATATAGTTTAGACCACGCACTTATAGAAGAGTGGCTAAAGTTTGCTTGGTAGAAATGCCAGAGCCTAAAGGAAAAAAAAATATCTGATGTAGGCAAGTAAAGGCCATAGCTGTCAGTTGTGAATTGAACCTCCCACACAATGCTAATAGTTAATTTCATAATTATTCAGAAGGTATCCTTTAAAACCCATACAGGAGAAAAGACAGTAAACTGTAACTGGAACTGTAATGAGCTTTGAAATTTAGTTTTTCAGATAGTTAGAGAGAGGAAGAGAGAAGAAATTCATGGCGTGCTTTTAAGATGATTAAATCGCTAAGTAACCGACCAAAATAGAAGGTAAAACATGCAAAAAGTAACTACTTATTTTCACACTGTAATTGAAAAATTGTGTGCATTTCTTATCCGACAATTATGTTTGTTTAAGGCTTATTATGTATGTCTATATATATATATAGATACGCACCTGCATGTATAAAAAGAGTCGATGATAGAACTCATGGCGAGATTATTGCCTTTTATTTATATCAAGTTTCAGATCTACAGATGAAGATTTAAAAAAGAAAGGTCAATTTTTTTCTGCGCTTTTCGTTTTGGTAAATTACAAAATAAAGATTGAGTACAGAAAAGCTGAGAAGAAAAACAAGTCTCAACTGACCTTCCAGTTTAGGGCCTTATTAATCTTAACTGTCGCTTAGATATTTTTTATGTGTTTGTAATGAAGTTGCTTTGCCTCTTTATCCTTTGAACTTATTTTAATAACTACATGCTCAATTCTTGGGCCATTATTGTTTTTATTGTATATTAATGATATTGTAAATGTTTGTTCTGATTGTCGTTTTATTTTATACGCTGATGATTCTACAGTCCTTGCATCTCATAAAGATATCAATGTGTTGATTTGTAATTTGAATAGAAGTTTGGCTCAGATATCTTCATGGTTTAAAACAAATGAATTATTTTTTAATATTAGCAAGACACAGTGTATCCGTTTTAAAAGGAAAGGTGTGCAACAGGAAATTGGCAATCTGTCTGTCAAAATAGATTCAGATTCTTTAATGTTTTATGATTCTGTAAATTTTCTTGGTGTCACATTGACTAGCACTTTAAGTTGGAAGGAACATATTAATTCTATTTGCCAAAAAGTGTCTTGTTTTGTTGGAATTTTAAACCGGTTGAAATATGAATTGCCAAAGTCTATATTATTCATCTTATATAATTCTCATGTTTTATCACATTTGACATATTGTAATTCTATCTGGGGGAATACATATTCTTCCCACTTGCAAAAGTTGATAGTTTTACAAAAGAAGGCTATACGTATCTGCACTGCCTCTACATATCAAGCGCCTACATCTGAATTATTCTTATCATTGAAAACTCTGAAGTTAATAGATATAAATAAGATGCAAATTGCCTCGTTGATGCAACGTTATCATTCACAAACTCTCCCTCCGTATTTTATGAATATGTTCATGATTAATGCTGATGTTCACACTCATTATATTAGATCATGTTACCAGATTCACCGATGGTCTTTCTCAAATGATAGGTCCAAATATTCATTACGGTATACTGGACCTGTATTGTGGAATGATTTGAACGTGAACCATGTTTTTAATGTACAATTTAATAATATTTTTAAAAAACAGTATAAAAAGATTCTTCTGAGTTTATACTGAAGTTCTATGTGAAAGTATCGGTTTTAGATTTTGGGTGATATCCTTACGTATTTTGACCATGTTAATTTGTTTGTTTGTTTGTTTCTGTATGGATTAACTTGTTTCTATACATTATTAGGTATGCACAGTCTTACAAGCCATTTAAAGGCTTTTTTATGTTCATTCCATTTTTCATCATTACAGTTGTGTACTTTGTGCTGATTTGTATAGCATATGAATGTAACAATACCTTGTGTTAACGTTGTTTTGTTGTTTATATGTCATGTGTTTTTTTTATCCTTGTGGAATGATGGAAATAAACGAAATGAAATGAAGTGAAATGAAAAATGATGTCTTGATTTGTTAATACTGTTCTTTTGAAAGGCGATCGCATGTACTTATTCTTTGCAAATATTATCTGTGTGTTTATCTTAAAATTGTTAGACCCTGTATATACGTTGATTAAAAAAAACAAGTATAAAAAGAAACAGTATGAATAAAGCCAATAGTCATCTCATGCTCATACGTGTCCTCGCCCTGATTCATTTTCTGGCTTATTCAAACAACATTTCTTGTACTGAAATTCCACATTGAAACTACTGTATTATAATAGCAAACTGCCATCAATGATCTAGGCCTATAAGGGCGCAGACTTACAAACATTACTTTATGAACACATCGTGACATGTTGACAAGGAACCTAAAGGTCCTGTTTACCTTTGGGAGCAGTGACTTAAAAAAAAAGTTCAAGATATCACTTTTGATGCATTGATATGTGTAGGTCAGTTGTATCACAAAACATCCTACCGTGTAACATTTTTGCAATAAAGCCTAAAATATAAGGAGATAGGCCTATCACTATTTTTCTCATTAAACCATAACTGTAGACGGTTTAGTCTGACAACATTTTTATTATAACTATTGTTCACAATTTGTGTATTTAACAATACTTAACATCGATTATACTGGTTCAAATTTTTGCATTGGTTGATTCTGCCCTAACTCACATTTTAGAACTATTTTGACGCACTAATGCTGGGTTTTTGTTTCATCTGCAAATGGTGAATTATGCCTTTAACAAGACTCAGAGAGAAAGACAAGAAGAGAGAACTGCTTGGCATGATGTACCATCATGTTTTCAAATCATGTTATAACAACTTTGACCAATAGTTTTTGCAGTGGATTGGTAATGCATGTAGTGCGGTGCAGCAATTTACTATAGTACCTGTGTATGACACTGAAATCACGGTGTATAGTATGCGTAATGGGCGCTGATGCTGTATGCTGCTCTCCTGCTGAGCTCATAGTTGCAACAAAATTGTCTTCCGTAAAGAACTAAAAATTACTTTTACCTATTCTTATCTAACCCAGGGTACAGTGCTTAAAACAACAACAACAAATGAATAATTCAAGAAAATGACGGATTTCTATTTGGTATCCCCAGGGTACCAAAAACCGCATCATATTCGCGTTCACATTAACATGAAATACTTATTTCGAGGACACTTCTCTGTCGTCAGATGCACCCTTATATATAGGTGGAATTATTTCTTATCGACACTAAATTATATTCTCAGTATTCGCACTCCCATATTCATAACTGCCAAGAATTCTTATCACTTGTAGATTCCACAGTGAGCAGAATGCAGGAGGGGCTCTTGAAGTCAACTCGGGGTGTGCGCCCTCTCTCTCCCTCTCCCACCCTCTCCCACCCTCTCTCTCTCTCTCTCTCTCTCTCTCCTTTTGCTTTGGGAAAGATCCCAAAATGTATCATAAATGTATACTGCAGAGAGTACTAGTATTCCTTGATGTTACAAAACACACCAAATTCGGGCACCCATACTACAGAGGGACTCTTTGTGGGTTCAACTTTCTTTTGGAGACGCTGTTCGCAAACAGTCAAAATCAATATTTTGAATTCTTTCTATGGCAATGTATGGTAGATTCCTTTTAAGGTAAACTTAGATTTTCTGGTAAGCAGAAACCGATCAATTCTTAACAATAAGGTATTTAGAAATAACGCTCCAGCCAGGTCTGTATTCCTACTGTATGAGGTGGTGGGTGTCTTTAAAGAATATTTCATTGGATCGACTCTCCGGAAGACAAGGGATTGTCAACTTAGAAGGGGAAGTCCCTACAGCGTGTATACACGTGTGTGTTTTATTCACCAGATCAAGAATTGAAATTCAAGACCCCTTCCCGAGGGACCGTTCGCCAGGAAATCTTTCTTTCAGCACGGTTTTTAGGTCGTTTGGGGAGTACCAAGTCAGACGTAGCTATCTATAGTCAAAAACTGTTTTCACACGTACCGAGAATTCTTAATTTGAAACACGATTGTCAGGACGCATCACTATAAACCATGATTCAGATTACGTGTTATTTTGTTGGTTTTTTTTTTGTTTTTTTTTTTTTGCTGTGTGAATGCAATTGGACGGTGATTTGAATCGTAATTCCGATCTTGTTTCAGATCATAAATGACTGTCCGGAGATGTTTTCTAATCACGATTCGCTAGTACGGAATCGTGTGTACGAATTGACCTCCGAAATCGTGTTCTTCTATTTTTGTGGGAGGGGGGGGGGGGGCAGAGCTTACGGTGACCTTTCAACTACTTCCGCAGAAAAGCTGCGCTCCTCAAATGCTCACGTGATTGATGGGAACTCTGAAAGAAGCCACACCTCCTTTCCTGATGGCTCTGAAATTCAAATCGCAGAGTCCGCGAAGCCTCAACATCGGTCTTCTACGTTTTCAACTGGTGTGAAGACGTCCTCAAGCTTCACGTCAAAGTGAGAAGTAAATCTAGGGGCTAGATGACCAGATACGCGCAGGAGCTTTAAATGTTGGAAGAAAACGTGTCCCAGATATGCGAGGTCATGCATGTGGGTATAGGCAGATATAACCTAAATCGCGCTCTGTACATGGATCACTTACCCTCATCTATCTGTCGCAGATAATCCTCTACTCCCTATAGGCAACACATCTCTGCTGCATGTACTATAGGGTGATAAAGAGAACTATGACGCTGAATTGCTCTGTCTGTTCACAGCAGGGAGGAAGAAAGAGAGACAGACATGCATAAAGACATGCAGACAGACAGACAGACATAATGCCCTAAGCATGACCTGCATTGCAAATCATTCACCCTATACCTGTACATCGTATACCAGTATTTAGCTCATCGTGCACAGGCTTTCTATTCACTTCTCTTTTAATGGGATAACATAGTATTGGTTGAGGTGAGATTTCGCTTTTTGCGAGATACTCATAAACCATGTATGAAATGTTAAAAAGCACACCATTCTAAGAGCAATTCAAAGTTGATATGAAGAAAATTGTTTGGTTTTTTTATGGCTGGGATATTCAAAACATTTAATGACTGGGATATTCAAAAACAAAGTAACACAAAGCGATCCTATATAATAGAATGTGGGTCCGACCTTTTATCAAGATTGCTTTGTTTTGAATACTAGGACCTCATTCAGTTCAAAATCGATTTTCATCAAGTAAACTTTTATTCCATTTTAGAATGATATGTTCTTTCACATTTCATTTGAGGTTTCTCATTTGTAAAAAAACAAAAACAAAAAAAAATATTATCATCATCATCATCATCATCATAAAAAAAAACCATTGGAAACCTCAAGCCCCATCTCAACCAATACTGTATTCTATCCCTTTAAGCGGAAGAGACTCGTGGCGACACCCTCTTGGAACCGATCCATGAAAACAAGATATTTTAGCAGCAGCATTCAGAGAAACATTCCCTTGAACCTGTGTCATATACTGTATAAGCCGTTGTTTTCGCGAGGGTTTAATTTTCGCGAATTTTGCGAATCACTGCCACACTGCGAATTTAACAAAACGCAAAAATGTCGCCATGCGCTGGGCTAATAGTGCACTTACGATAAGCCTCGGTGTCAAATCGCGAAATCATCTCGCGAAAATGTTCGTGACCTCCTCATTCACGAAAATATGATATACGGGAAAAAAACAGCTTATACAGTACCTCCCTCTTTTCACTTGTAAAACATGATTACCATATTTTCTGCAATCAATCCGTTAGACAGTAAGATCATGATAAATATAAGGACAAACGATGACATAGGATAACCTTGCTTCACTTGGTCTAAATCATAAACATTACCATAATTTATGACCTGCTTTAGATTGTAACATTTTTCTTTCATTAAAAAAAAAATCATAAACTTCTCGTAATAATCATCACAACTCTAAAAACCTTCTTGAAATTATGTTTTTCCAATATTTTCAATTTAGTTCAATTCAATCTTTATTTTCGATTAATGCATAGATGAAAAAATACACGTTGAATTCGAGCAAATTGTGTACAAAAGTGTAAATATAAAACAATGAAGACATTGACGAAACAAGGTGAAATTATGAAAAAGAAAGAAACGACATGGGAAAACAGATAGCATATAAGGCGCATAAAAACACAAGCTCAATATCATTATTATGTGTGTGTATCCTATAGTTTAGCGGAAAATGGTATCATCAAAAACCATCTACCCGTATGGCTCTGAAGGATTAATAAATTAAAATGTTTAGCCCCGTTTCTGCCTATTAATACTTCATTCTTGATTTGATGTGCATTCAAATGAGCTTTTAAAGAGCATGTAGGCCTATACAAATAGAAAAAAAATGCAATGCCAGGTTCCGCATGGAAATATTTCCTAATTTTGTCTTTTTTTTTCATAGTGTCTGTCAGTCAACAACATGAATATCCCCTCTGGCGCCTCAAAAAGTCAGCTGCTTAACAAATCAATTGGTGACATTAATGCTTCCTTTCGTTTATAAGTGGGTAAGGCTTGTCAAGGAGTATAGGAGCTGTATGCCGAGCCACTGTAAGTAGGTCCTACTTGGTCACGCCGAATGTCCTCAGGTGAAAGATTATTCATATTTACTCCTGTCCTGATTTTAGGGAGATGCATGTTTGATGGTAAATCAGAGGCGAAATAAATGCATTTCAGCCAGCGTCGGGGGCTCTTCATCTACTCTCATAAGCCTTGCGAAGAACCCCCTTGTCTTTCCGCCACGGTACGCTGTGTTTATATCCGTATTGGTGCATGGCGGCTTCCTTCACAACGCGTTGAGAGCATTCTCACCGCTTGAGACACACTATTGAGAACCGCTGCGGCGTCTGAAATAAATACGAACCGTTGATGAGTGAAAGAGGCTTCATAGTTGATTAAATAGTCTTTTTCTATTCCACATGATTTGAACAACAGGAATTATGAATTGACATTCTCACCTTCACTCTTAAAGTAAATAAATGGTCAAAGGGCAATACGAATCGGTGACGTTATCAAAGACTTTTTCTCTTTTGGGCTTTCAAAACGTCAGATTTAAAGATTTTAGAGGCCAGAATTAGCCATCAGAGAAAAAGGATAGTGTTGAGCCCTGTAACAGATAACTGTTTGCCGTCGTCATCCTCTTCAGTTTCTTGAAAACAAAGTGTAGAGATCGTTTCGGGGTCATCCCACTAGACCGACACCCACGAGTCATATACAGCCCACGAGTTTGACATTGAAAACAGGTCCATGAGACATACAGCCCATGACTTCAACACTAGACAAACAAAGAGTTCGACACTAGATAAAAACAGCCCACGAGTTCGACAGATACAACACGGGGCTTAATGTATCAGTCTCGTGGGCCTTGTTTGCCATGTTTGCTTAGTGTCGAACTCATGAGCTGTAATATGACTCGTGAGCTGTATGACTGATGGGCTGTATGACTCGTGAGCTCTATGACTCGTGGGCTGTATGACTCGTGGGTGTCGATCTCGTGTGCTCCCGATCGTTTCATGGGAGGGGGGGGGGGGGGAGGACCTGGCAATGTTTACTTGAAAGAGTCCATACTATCAAAAGCACAGGTTATGCACCGAGGAGAAAGATCCTTCCAATGTTTGATGAGACTCACTCCTCTCGACTACCTGAGGACGGGTGTGTATACTTGATCGCAAATGCTAAATAGATGAATCCAACGCTTAACGACCCGCGGCAAGAAGACACAAGGTCAGCAGAACGTGTGTAGTTTCTTGGCTTTAAGATCGAGATCTTAAAAGGTGGATAGAAACAAGGTTTTATTTCTTCAGGTTGCAATGAATTTTTTTTAGTGAATATTGAATACGGGTAAGTTTCAACACAGCGTTTCACTCACCAGAAAGATTGCATATACAACATGTACAATTCAAACAGAATGAAAACAATGTTTACACATAAGAAAACATAGAGAAATAAAGATATTAACATAGGAGGAGGAAGATTACCCTTTTCTGGGAGTGTTTCGCAGTCAAGAAATTGTATTACTAGATTAATAAAAAAAAGAAAAGCTGCTTTCAGAGAAGCACACATCAGCTGAAGGCTTTTCCACGTCAAAATTTCAAAACACAGATTAAAGTTGCAGAACAATTGCAGACTTTTAATAAGTAACATCCGTCTGCTCAGCAGCCTAGGCTTGCCTCCAGATGTTTGTACACGGATGGATTTCCTGAAAGAGGAACGATTTCCCAGCAAAGGCGGTGAGTTGGCGGTGAGTTGGCTCAGTCGGTAGCGCGTCTGCCTCTCGATCACGCGGCCCGGGTTCGAACCCGAGTCTGGACTGAGCAATGTTGTGTGTAAACATACCGCCCCCTCTAGCAAGAGGCAAAACACTCTGTCCCTCGGATAGGACATAAAATGGAGGTCCCGTGTATGAGAGAGTCACAGCTCATGCACGTAAAAGATCCCGCTTCATTCATTCACCGTAAAGAGCAGGGTGTCTAACCCGGTGAAGTGGTCCCACCCCACATCCAACTGGACCCCATGGAAGACCAGCTTAGTGTAGCTGAATATGGGCTATCCAGCCATCTTCACGGATGGAAAATGAACAACAACAACAACAAAGTAGCCTCCCTTGGGTGTAGTGCACTCACCTTCCATATCATTGGTCCTTGATTTGAGTTCTTAACGCCCTTTGAAGAGTTCATGGTCTGTAGTGACGCTTTTTAAGTTACATCCCATCGATCTTTTACGCACGTGCTCTTCACACTGTAGGGGTTAGCATCTTTGTTCTAGTCTGTATGAGAAATTCTCTAGCTGATTAATTGACTTGAAGTACATAGCTGGAAGTACATGGCGTGCATGCACATTACTCAGTACATTGTTTGTCCTTATTAATACTAATTTTAAGTGCGTACGTGGTACGCTCCCGCTTGTTCACATGAAGGAGGCACATTAATCAACGTAAACAGTATTCGACACGAATCTTTGACAATAACCAGGTTGTATGATGGTATTGGACTAAATACCAACAACAGTCAAGTGACAGTAATAACAATGATCATTACAACAACAATAGTAAGGAGTAATATAAAGATATGATTAGATCATATGATTAATCTTTTAAGGCCTTTGTGATAATTTCAAGTAATCATTCATCGCCTTTGTCGACATCATAACCCAAAAACATGAAAGCAGACGGGATACATTTGAAGGAAAAACTTAATCCAAGTATAGAAAAAATAGAAATGAGACCTTATCAAATGAAATAAAAGGTGAGTATAAATTTTCATTTCTATGCTAATTACTTCTGATAAGTGGAACCAGAAACCACTGATTCAAAGCCCACAACAATCCACATGATCCATGACAACTGAATACCCAACCCTGCATTTATAATGAAAGCTGAATGTAATGGAAAGTGATATTTATTTTCTAGGCATGAGATATAAATGAAAATAAGATGAGACCTGACAAATTCCTGCCAACCATGTCGACATAAGTGTATACAACTATTCCCACAGTCCTTCTTTCATAACAGAAAACAAAAATGAAGAGGTATATAGTGACCTGATGAACATCAGTATGTCCGAAACACTTTCTTGCTGACGCTAAACAAAGTTCGTAAGTTGTCACCATTAATTCTCCTTTCGTATTACGTGTGAAGTCTTTTTCAATTGTTTTAGTTTTGTTTGCTTGATGTGTTTGTGTGAGAGCTTTTCTTTTTTTGCGTCCAATGTCCAAGAGGGTCGTGGTTACGAGGATTCCGAGAAATTACACCCATCTGGACAACTCTTAAGAGACGTCCTGAATTGGTAACAGAGACCAGGCCCGTAGCCAGGATTTTTCAAGGGGGGGTGCGGTCACTAAAAAAACGGACCTTCGGTACCAATACCAATGATGACACACACACACACACACACACACAATTATATATATATATATATATATATATATATATATATATATATATATATATATATATATATATATATATATATATATATATATATAATATATATATATATATATATATATATATATATATTCTTTGGACGACCGAACTACAAAAGTTGTATAAGAATTTGCGCGCGAAGCGCGCCGCAAATTGTGAATTTTGACTGTTTTAATGACGTTTTAAAGTCTCGAGGAAATTTGTATTTTTGTCTGTTGCATGCAATCGCGTTACGGTATTTCATCTAGGAAATAGTAAAAACTCATTTTGCCAGGAAGTTGCAAAGTTTAATTGTGTTCGAGACTCTGCGCGCGTAGCGCGCCGCAAAATTGAGAATAGTGATTTTTCCTGGTGTTGTTTTAACTTTTATTTTTTCTATTGTATACCCGCGTTAGCAGGCCTGAAGCCAGGATTTTTAAAGGAAGGGGGGATTGCGTTAATTAACAAAACGGTCCTTTGATACTGTCCCGGGAGGGGTAGCGACAATTAAAAGGTGGACACCATGCTCAGCATGGACTTTCAAAATGGCCCCTAAACGAGTAATGATCATATGATTTTTTCGGGCCTTAAAAACAAGTATTCCTTAAATGTTTCCTGCACCCTAAAGAAGTACTTCATCATGATTGAACAATATACCATTTTCCCAAATTTCGGCCTTTTTGATACCCTTTGATTATATACGCTCGTACATCACACTTTCCATCTAATCCGTGAGAAAAAACGACCCCTATTACGCGTTTTCTTTAGCGAGTATGGTCACGGTGTCCACCTTGCAGTTGGAGTTTTCCATCCCATTGGATGCTGTTTGGAAGATGAAACATTCACTTTACTATACAGTATATCAGCCGTTGGTATGCGAGTTTGTCAAAAACGAAAATAAATAAGAACATTTTTAAAACAAAATGAATTGTAAATGTGAACCATTTATATTTTGCCTCCTTGTGGTAGGATATTTCCAGCATTTCCGAACTTTCAAATAATCATTTTAGATTTAATAATATTAAAGGTAGTAGATCCGATTCGCAAACATCTCCAATATCAGTCAATTTTAATGTCATATTAACCATCATGCTAAGAAGGTTTTCTTTGTGAAATTTGGAGGTCAGTGAAATTCAAAAATTAAACATCCGTTAGCCATTGGAAGAAGTTGAGTGCAAATTCAGACCTCAGGCTTAGTGCTCAGATGTTTTCCTATTTGATTTGATCTGTCTTACTGTGCACACTAAGATACATACTGGAATGGTTATTTCTTATTTATTAAATTATAGTAGCATATCATTCCTTTACAACATTATTTCAGTTGATTACCTGTGTATAATTATACAACACGTGTATATAAGCGCCCGATTGCAGACAGCAGGTGGCAAGGTGACCGTTGCAACTACTTACATTATTACCACCTCCGAAGGAAATGCACCAGTCCGACTACAGCCATCATCGAAAAATGAGATGGAATGTGGAATGTATTTGGTCGTTTTTGCTCCCAAACTTAACAGTTATGTTGTCAATAAGGCTGCTACGTATCTAGATAATGTCTCACATACAACTGTATCTGGATATTGCGTTGAAAATGATATTTGGCGAGAAACAAAAGCTTGAAATCTTAGGAATTCACACTGCTGACAACGGCAGACAGTGAAGGTCAACGGCTCAAATTTTCGTTGGTAGTCTCGTCACGTGATAGTTCTGTATGGATTGTACACGTTCCCTATGACAGCAATTGTGAATGGGTAGTCTAGCTTTACTGCAAATTTGCGTCAGGACTGCTCAACCAATGGACAAGATTATTATGTCACAAAAATGGGCAGAACCTCTACTTTCTGAAACCGTGCGCCCAAGTTTGTGCGATCTTCCGTTCTCGAGATATCCCGTCTGGAAGAATTGCAAGACGGCAAAATATGCTCAAATTCGTCAAATTTGGACTGTTCGCCATAGACAATTCTACTCAGGAAGGTACTTTTCTGATCTAATTTGCGTCACTGCTACAAATGTTACAATAAAGATATATACACATAAATAATCCCTAAAGTGTCCACTTTCAGAATCCGGGCGCCCAAGTTTGCTTCTTAAACAGTTTAAAAGTTATGGCAGATTTTGTGGAAAAATGCGTCGATTTTTGACCCGTTTTACGTGTTATGCGTTCGCACGGAAGCGCGGCTTCGCAGATGACCGAAAGTTTTCAATAATTTTATGTAATAGCTCGCACAAATTGATACATAACATTTGTGTTTGTGTGCATGGGACGATCCGATGGTTCATACAACAAAAGGGTTTCGTACAATTATTTTTAACATTGTTAAACGTACTCTTCCACATTTACGTAGCATATAATGTGTCTTTATATTTATTTGGATTGTTATCTTGAGAATTGCTAAAAACCGTTATTATGAAAAAGTGGACCTTTCAGAATTTGGGGGGGGGGGTGCGTACGCACCCGACGCACCCCCCCCCCCCCCCCCCCCCCCCCTGGCTACGGGCCTGGAGACGACGGTCCATGCTCACAGCGTTCGTTCGACCGCATTGATTCCACCGAGCGAGATCGCTGCCGCAAATAAGATCAGACGGTTAGAGGAAGTTGCTCGAGTTTCCTAAGATCTTTGCGACTGAAGATATCATGACACAAGTAACCATGAGACCGAACTAATACTCCTCTGACGTCAGTGACCAGCGGGTGTTAGCTTCACACAAGTCTTTAAAGGGTCTATATTCTTGGGTGCCTGGCGAACAAAGCACAGTATTCATAATGTGACATCATCGCCAAACTAGCAACATAACGTCACCAAACGAACTACGCGTTCATGAAAAAGTGCAAGCTATGTATATAGAGAATAAAGAAAATAATGCGGGTGGACGAAAGTGACCGAAAATGGGCTGATTTTATTGATTGGCATGTCGCTGAACAAAATAATAGCCCAATGGGAAAATCATCTTTATAGTTCAGTTGAAGCATGGACCCGAAATAGGTCCATGGTTGAAGAAAGGGTGCGGGTGGATTGGGGACAGGGAGAGAGAGAGAGAGGGAGGGGAGGGGGAGGGTAGGAGGGATGCCTTTCGTTTCTGAAGTTATTCTAAAATTCTGAGTGCCAAGCGAAGATTTAGTACTGTTGCACATTCACGCCTCATTGGGCTCATGTTAGTCATGATCATTCACGTTCACGTCCGTCTTTTCCAAGAAATCTGATCATACTAGCACCCTTGTGCCGAGACGTGCTTAGATTGCAAACCATTGCTCAGCAAAATAACAGGAAAAAAAAGAAAAAAGAGGGGAGGGAGAGAAAAATCCCGGAGAAATCAAAGACATACATAACACGAGGGACAAATGATGTTCTGTATGTGGACCACTCGATGACCTGGAGAAAAAGTTGTTGTTTTGAAATACTTTTCAAAACAGCAGTAAAAAAAAAAATCGAATTATGAAATGGAAAGATTTGACACATTGTGATATTTCCAAGGAAAGTCAAAACCGCAGTCTTTTTTTCAGTATTTCCCTGGAAGATCGGAGATAGACATTAATAGTGGCCAGTGGTTTTCACAAAGTAGGCCTAATTACATTGCAAACAGGTGAATATGCATTCGACATTCTTTGCGGCGAATACACAAGGAATAATTTACAAGTCTTTGGCCGCTACTTCGGCTGCGGCACTCAGCCTTCGCTCAAAGTGACTAATAGCAACCAGCCTCAAAAGCAAACCTTCGATTTCAATACCACTTTCTGATGACGCATGTCCCCAGTATTAACCGCCCGATGCAACTGATGGCGGTTATTTTTGGGCGAGCAAGATTTGGCCTTGTCGATGACCGTATACCGGGTTAGGATTTTCAACCTTGCTTCCCAAAACGTTAAAACTTCCGTAAAAATGTTAACTGTGTCTTTTTACCGCTTTACTTTTTCTTAAAAGAGACATCTCAATGCAGCATATAGACATTTTAAGTAAATTTGAAACAGTGAAACAGAAGAATATCGTCAGTTTATGTCAGTAATAAGTTTAAAATAACACCGATTGTGTTGACCTCTAGCAAACATGTCAGGTATTACAGATGTACATGAATGAACATTATACAATCTAGACATGCAAGCAAAATGAAAGAACTAAGAACAAACAAAGAAAATAGCAACCTGTACCCTTAACCGTCTCTAGATTTAACACCCCCTCCCTTTCCACTCGTCTGTAAGACTATAGGGCCTACTGCATGCATATAAATCCATTTTCGCCCCCACTACCAATGTAAGATTGTTGACACATATCTAGCGTAAATGTAGCGCTGGTACTTCTGTAACGACCGAGAAGATTGAATGAAGGCGGCAAGGAATCGATCAAGCTTACCATAAAGGGAGAGATGTTCCACAGACAGCAGACACCTTGACAGTGCTCCGTTAAAACTTATAGCATGACGAACACCGCGTGTCTATAAATGTCTATTGCCACTTTGGAAATGCCACGACCGCAGAAGGGATAACAAAGAAATCTGAGCTTACCCTCCTTTTCTTCTGTCCTGGTAGTTACAAATATCATGAAATGAAATAGAAACAAAGAAATCAGTCCCTAGTGTAATATATCATTTCTTTATTTTCAAAGGAGAGAATCTGCTCCTGTATAACTATTATACTCTCGGTGATTACAAATCACATCAATAATTCGGCCAAATTGAACTGGATATAAATGTTCACTCTTTGCAAAAGGCTGTTTTACAATTAAGATATTTTTTACCCATGTATGCATGAACTCCGTCTCTCTCTCTCTCTCTCTCTCTCTCTCTCCCTATTACAGTAGGCCTATGTAATATATATATATATATATATATATATATGTGTGTGTGTGTGTGTGTGTGTGTGTGTATGTATATATATACATGTATATATATATATATATATATATATATATTGATATATATTCCATTGTGTATGCATGGGCAGAGAGAGAGAGAGAGAGAGAGAGAGAGACTGTTGTTGCGTAATTATGATGATCATCATATAATTTTGTTTTTTACGTAGAACAAAGTGCGCTGTGTATCACCCTTTCATTCATTACCCCTTACAGTCCGTAATGTTCAGAATCAGATACAGAATAAGAGGAGCATGGATTGAGACACTGCGATAATGATTTTCACTTCATTCGTTGATGCCTCAAATGACCTCGATTTAGTGACTAAATCAACGCAATGTGCTGTGATGAGGAAGATGGATATATCTACTCACTTTCAAAAGATGTATCCTATCAAAATGACCGGAAAGGGGAGGGGGGGGGGGGGTGGAGAGAAGACAACACTGATATAAGTCATATGGGATCCTCACTTCAACGTTGTGAGAACGCGGTCTCCTCTTCTAAGATCTCGGAGACACGTCCCTGAGTGACCACTCTATACATACCATCCCTCATCCTCGCAACAATATTGTTCCTTTCATAATTCCAAGTTCAAGTTCAAGTTCAAATTATTAATTTCATTGCCAACGAAATGCAAGTACAGTGAAACGTTTGAACTCACTTAATAACACAAACTCATAAAGCAATGTAATTAAAACAAAGAAATTGTGAAATGACATACTCATTGTAAATTTTATGACAAGTCCGAAAATTTCCTCGACGGACAGGTTACGTGCCTGAATGCATAAGTGTTTGAGGAATTTAAGTGTAACTTTACTCAGAGAAACACATTTCGTTCGATCGAGCTATGATCATGGCTACATCAAACAGATAGACATACAGACACACACAGACACACGGACACACACACACACAGACACACACACATATATATATGTATACAAGTATATATATATATATATATGATGTATACATACATGTATATATATATGTATATATATATATATATATATATATATATATATATATATATAACATCACATGCATTAAAAAAATTGCAGGAAAGTTAAAAATATTCATCAGCTCTACATATGGGTACACGAGCACCAACCACATGAATACTCTTGTACAGATGTAAACCGGTCACGTTCACCTATCAAGTTCACATATCGACCAGGGAAACTCTACAGCATCTGTCTTCAGTCATGGCCGGAATTGCTTAAAGCAAGAGCCCAAAGTTTTATGAGGAACATTAAGAAAGAAAGTGATAAAGTATTTAAGCATCAAGAAGATAGTGCGGTCCATTAAACTCGGAGAATGGGGTGTGTTTCGTGGAAATCGCATTGAGCCGAAGTGTTATCACGGCGATAGAGATGAATCGAATTTCGTCAAGGTCTAGTGTTTGTGGATTCTCTCTCGCCTAACAGTCTTCCTGACAGTAGCTTCGATAAAATATGACATTTACTTCAACATGGCCGACTTTTTCTGTTAGAGAAAGAAGTAATGCGCCGTATGATATTCTCTAGCCACGATAACTGGAGGAGAAATCGTTTTCATACAACGTTGATCATTCATCGGAGTCTTTTTGATCAAAGTCCTACCTTGTGGATGCTAACGACACGAAACCAGTCATCAGCAATCGAACGAAAAGGTGAATACATCGTTGGAAGTCTATAACCAAACTCTACATCACACCACAGGCATTAGCTATACTGATGGAATTTTGGTCATTAGTTTGTGCAAACATCAATGTCATAAAATATGCGGAAATACACCACTCCTCTTGTCTCAATCAGATCCACTCCCCACAAACTTGACCATGAAAACAATAATTAATGTTGCTTGAACCATTTCATTAAATACAGAGTGGTCAAACTACTCTATATTATAATCATGCATTGATTATCCAAGCACCGTCCATTTCATACGAGTGTCTCTCCACAATTTTGTCATATTTCATTTCACTGACAATAATTATTTTATAATTACCTGTCAAGATTGTTGACAACTTTGTTTACAAAGTTGACTGATGATTGCGCCGCGTAATTGGACACAAATATTACTTCCATTTGCTTTATTTGGAACACTGGATAAGTGATTTCTGATCATTTACGTGTGGGTAAATGCATGTTTGTTGCTCGTTATTTTCAGACAAAATATTGTAATTGACAGACAAATCTCAGGAAATAATGTGATTGCTTTACCTCTCCTTTATACAGAAATGATTTCGTGTGAATCCATTGATAGGAATGTCCATCGCTGAAACAGCCAATGGAGATAGATCCGACAAACCGTCAAGAAATGAATATTGAGATTCGATAAATCCCTCTAACATCCCACTGTTACTATTTCTGCGTTGAAAGTGATAACAAGTAAACAAATAAACATAATAAACAAAATGATGTTTTCGTCACAAACTACGTTATGCACGCTCTTGCTTATCAATCGTTAGCAATGGCTGAAAAGTCATTCCACGGCCTGTCGAGTTTTACACAAATCTTGATCCCCTACCATCGTAGCATTTACATCCATCTTGAGTAATAGATTAAATCAACCGTATACACAAAACAAGAAAGTATTTCTATCCGTTGTCGCAAAAGTAAGAATCTAATTATTCTACACCCACGGGGGCCTAGATGCGTGGTAATTGTGTTTCGATGTATGAATCTTTCGAACTCTTCTGGCATTGCCCGGAGAACTAAATCAAATCAAATGCAATTTGAATTTTTTCTATCTCATCTTATATTATCAAGACAAGAAGATTTAATTCATATAAATAGAGAGATAAATAGATAAATGAATAAATAAATATATGAATATATATATATATGAATTCAGTCTTCCTGTCTCTGACATGATTATTCCTCGTACAGTATATGTATATGTATATATATATATATATATATATATATATATATATATGTGTGTGTGTGTGTGTGTGTGTAATATGTATATGGAAGAGTAACTTTGATCAGAAAATGACCGTCCTTGACCTTTTTCATCTTGTATACTGTAAACATGTAGTAGGAAATACCAACTTCGCAAGAGAAGTGATCAAATCTGTCAATGAGAAGATGTATACAAAAAGAAGTTTAATCAATATATTAATGGCAGTTAAATGTTTATCAGAAAAGTAAAACTTTCAAAATTTCATGCAATACAAATGTATAGGCCTACTAAGATATTACTTGTCATACTGAGATGACTGTTTTGCACTGTGAAATTTTCATTCGCATTGTTCTATAGAAGTACAAACATACACATATCAATGTATAGAATTCTGGATGAGAACCATATCATAAAAGATGTTATATAGGGTAACACCTCTTGTGGAATGGCAACTTCCCATAGTAACAGCCAATTAGGGAGCCGGATTATTGCCGTTACCATGACAAATACATTTCAAGCAAGAATTGCTATCATTTCATTTTTTTTTTAAATAAAATGGGTCACTAGACTTCATAATTTTTTTTTCATTATTTCTGTAAACATATCGACCAAAGGGAATATAACTCAGGAACTTGAATTTCACACATAATTCGCAATTCCATTTAAACACCGTGAGGGAATAAGAAAATATCGCTAGATATAGTCAAATTTTGACTTTGTCTATAAAGACCTGGAATAACGTTTGATTTGATATCAGATGAATTTCACACACTATTGATCTTCAACTGAATACACGGTAAACCTTGTTTACCACCCTGCATTAGGACATAATAATCAGATAAACAGCGTGATATCAAATTATTCCCGAAAGATTTGAATTTCGTTTTGCGTATGAAATTAATTCCTCTTTCGTTGTTTGCCCGGAAATGATGCTCGCCAACCAAACAGAAGTTCAGCTGTAGTGTTCGCTATAATGCTCAGGGTGTCCAGTATCATGTTTGTATTCTGTAAGGATTAGGTCTCTCTATTAGTTTGATGAAACCCTCGGCAACAGACAAGATGACAAATAGCATGTTGGTTTAATCATAGCCCGGAAACTGGGTTATCTGCTAGCAGCAAATCAAGTCAAGATGCCTGAATCGATGTATAAAAATGCGTGAGCCGGCAATCAGTGACTAATAATTCTTTGTTTTCAAAGACCGTTTCCAAGTACAGAGAAATCTCAATAGACGGTGTGTCATCTTAGATTTAATCTCTTGAAAATAGGCTTTAATCATTCATCAACAAGATGGCGTTTTCGGAACTGTTGGATTATAATTCTATGTCTGATTCTCCTATAGCTATAGCTACTGCAAACCTGACGTTTATCTCCTCCCGGAGAAAGTGGTACATTCTGATTTAAGTGCTTGTATATTAGTGAAGATCAAAAAGTATATCAGAGGTCTTGAAACCAATTGCGCATGACACGTAAACATTATCGTAGGAATTCTTAGTTCACAGACCAGAACAATATACCACAAAACTAGTTTACAGTGATATTTCAGTAATAACGACAATGAACAGATGAAAAGCCTGATAAAAGAAGAATGAGCTCCACTGAAGCATAAACGGTAACCAGTATGAAATATTTCCTGTTTTTGAACATCCATTACCATGTGTATACGTTTCAACCATTTGATAGAGTCAGGTGGCGTGGTGGAATTAATCGTCCTGATAGTTAAACTTCATATAACGAATGAAGAGATCCTTGTCATTTGATTGGTTGTTTGACATTGATCATTCGGCCCATTTCACTATGACGTCATCATCCGTGCAATTGTGGCTCCATTTACAGTACCGTGCAATTTTGGATCCATGTTATACGATTTGCTCCATTGCACGCTCGCTGAGAGCCCGGCACAATACGCGTGTAAAACGCTTGCGTTTACAGTGATGTATGCGACAGCGCGCTATAGCGTAAAGCGCTGTGAGAACTCTCGCGATCACAGATTCTCTCGTTTCTAAATTAATAAACCACCAAATGACAAGATAGGCGTTGTATAAAACAAATGATAAATGTTTTTCATTCGTGAAATGGACAGAATATTTCACTCGTGCAATGGACAGAATATTTCATTCGTGCAATGAAATACCGGTATTCTGTCCATTGCACTCATAAACATTCATTATTTGTATAATAGTGCATTCATACTCCCACCCCAACCCCGCCTCCCTCCTCTGTCTTTAACACTTCTGTTGCTACCTGTGATCGTGTGCACTGACTTGATTATACGAGAATAAGACACTTTGGACCACTAGGGTGCTACCTGCATTAACATTTGTTGTATATCTGTCGACGAAACGAATGTCATATTCGTCCTAGTGTTTTCATATCTTCCTTAGATCATGTTTTGAATCACCAACACTGAGAGAAAGGCAATCACCATTTAAGCACAAAATATGTATCTTCTCCATGGCATTGCTTCTAACATAGCTAAAAAGTAAAGACACAGTCCTTACGATTGATAAAATTTTAAACTAGCCACATATTTGCGAAAGCTTAACCACGGAACGAAACTAATTCACCACTTAAAGACGTCTATGGCCCGAATTCACGCAGGTGGTACAATAAAAATTGAAACCATGGTTTAAACCATAGACATTTTGAATGGAGCGCCAAGTGTCGCATGGCCTATTTCGTTACGAAATCAGTCATTTCGTTGACAAAACGTTCATGTTGTTAGCGAAATAGGCCATGCGACACTTGGCGCTCCATACAAATTGTCCATGGTTTAACTCTAACTAGGCCGGGGGGGGGGGCCTCCGAGGCCCCCCCCCCGCTCGACGTTTCGCGCGATGTGTCGCTATCGCGAGAAGCTATCACCGCGACATTTAATGACTTTTTTCTTTCGAGTCTCCCGCATCTTTTGACACCAGATTTGCGATGCCCGGGCGCGCAGTTCCGAAGTTGCGCATAAATATGCACATGCATGTCAGACCAAAAATTGCTCAAAAACCTGAATTTGTGTACAATTTCAATGCAAACTGTGTTTACAGGCAAATTTCATAAAAGTGTGATTATTTTGGGGTTTTATTGATTACAATCAATTAATTACATATTTTCTTGTTCAGAACAATGTTGCGCACAAATTTTATCGAAAAAACAATGGAAAACATAAAGTCGAAAAAACAATGAAATACACAAGAAATTAAAAAACAATAACATATTTAGGAATTTTTTTCTGATTGCGTAATTTGTTTCTCTTACATTTGCTAAGGACACTAAAAAGAATATTTACACAATAAAATGTGCCTGTTTTGAGCTTTATTTAGGGATTTATACCAAATTGTCTGATTTCATGCATCGTTATGCATAAATTAGCATAATTTAGTATAAATTATAATTTTTGAGAACATTTACTTCATGGTACTTTAGAATTACATCATAGGCAATGTGTGTGCTAATTTTCGTCGCGATCGCGCTGTCGACGGCCGAGATTTGAAGGGGGGGCCTGGGAGGCCCCCCTCCCCCCCCCCCCCCCCCCCCCGGCTCTATCATCTACCTAAATAGCCCGGCCCAGTTAGGGTTAAACCATGGTTTCAATTGTATCACCTTTGCAGGAACCAATAAAATCAAATCACATCAAATCAAATCTGCGAGCTCGTAAAAGAAGTTTGATAGGAGACAATGAAATCAAACTCTGTTCACACATCCTCCAAAGGAATAACTAATTCGATTTACGGCGCAAGAATTGTACAATAAAGACAGATTCCCCTAGAGCCGAAAGTAGGCATCGTCCAAATTTCTTGATTGTGAGTGTTTTGATTACTAATTGACTAACAATAAATGAAACGTTTTAAATAATCACCTATTTTGCTAAGTGCACGAAACATGTAAAATGCATGAAGCAAAGTAAGATGATTGGAGTGATAATCAGTTTAGTTGCTTTTGCTTGTTATTCAATGAATTTTTATGTAATACATAAAATTGTTTTGTAAAAAGAATCAGAAATGAAAGCATGCACGTAAAAATAATACCATTGGTAACTTCCTTCAATATTCTAATGGAAAAAGAGAAAAATATCTCATCACATCATGCTTAAAGCATTATAATTGTTTTGTTAAAGCGTTCTGCAAAATATGACAACAAATCTTGGGCAGTACTCTGAGCAGGTTTGCAAACTTGAAAAACCTTTATTCAAGTTTTTCATCCCCCGGGACTTCGGTATGACTAATCATTCGACTCACAAAGAAAGTGATAAAATATTCACAGAGAGTACTTGCCTCTGGCCAAATTTGTATTAATGAATGCTTTTTGAGGGATGATTGGTCTCTAGGTAGTTTTCCCCAAAATGTCAACTGCAGGTAAGTGTCAAACTCACCTAGGGCTTTCATGAACATGACATTTCCCATCCCCGTTTATGCAGTAGAAAATGTAGGACTCTAACGACTTATTGGTAAAATGTTTTAGCAAATTTCGACTTTGTGGTAAAAAACAATCATGTATAAGTTAAAACTGAACTACAATATTTTGAATATGTACATGTATATAAGTATGTAAAACATTCACACATACTTCATTCTTTTAAGGTAAAAATGCATTTGTGTTCACAACGCCACATAAGTAAGATAACCATAGGTGTTTTTTTTTTTTTTCATTCCCTGATGCGAAGATGGCTTGACAGCCCATATTCAGCTGCAATAGCTGGTCTTCCATACCCATGGGGTCCAGTTGGATGTAAGGTGGGACCACTTCACCGGGTTAAACACACTGCTCTTCAACCGATTTAACCCATTCCAAGAAGATTTTTGGTAAACTTAGCCATGATATTGATAAAATATATTTTCCATGCAGGGGTCACTTTAGTTTAAGATATCTTCGCAAATTATTTAACACGTAGATAGGAGGTGTGTATAAGAGTAGGTGTGTATCAGTGAAATGGGGCCGGTGGATGCCGTGAAACATGAAAAGCGTGTAAGAGCAGACGACATTGTAATTGCGAATCAAACATACAAGACATAAAAAGTCAGGGTATTCTCTCTTGTTTTACATGCTTGAAAACATATAGATATAGTTTGATGATCTAGTTTGCTGCCAAAATGTATGAACATCTCGGATTTAAAAAAAAAAAAGCAGCTGTGTTACAAACCGAGGGTCTTTTCTAATGATCAACAAGTCGAGCATGAAATTGGTCTTTTAAGGTAGAAGACCAGAGGTCCATTATTTCTTTCCAGAGGTCTATTATTTCTTTCTAATCGGAAAAAGTGTCACATTTCACAAACCTCCCATCATGTCACCTCTGTGGAATGAGATATTGTGAAGGATGAGCTGTTTATACCAAAACCGTGCTTCATTCTCGATAAACGTGTGGGAGGCAAAAAGGTATAAAGAAAACGAAGAAATGCGAGACTTGTCATCATGATTAGGGTATTTACATCCCTGTCCTTCGTTTCTTCGCATTCAACGTTACCGCCATCTTTCGCCCCAATTTGCAGACCCTAATTTCGGGTCGAATTTGACTCGTCCAATCCTGAACTAGGCCTTTAATAACAAGCTCCAGGGTTGTCCGACTCTCTGACGATGCGTTGTAGCAAAATGCAAGACCCGCGGAATTAGGCAAATAATCCATTTTCGATTACCGCTTCAGCAGCTACGTGTCGACACGCTGAGAGCATTCGAAGGCTTTATTTCCCATCACGTGCTTAAACGTAGGAGCTGAAAGCGTATATAAAGCGAATTTAAAGCAACAAATGAGATATGAGTATGCAAATTGAGTGCATAATACTACGCGTCAACGTCTACACTTTCGTTGCAGACAAGATAATTAACAGGGGGCCGCTGAACGTTTTGAAGTGTGGGGAGCGAGCTTCGACTATTGTGTATGTGGGGGGGGGGGGGGGGCGTAGAGTTCAAAGTTTGTTGGGTCTATAGGGTCAATGTCCCCTCCTCTCCCCCCCCCCTCCCCCTCCCCCTCCCCTCCCCCCCCCCCCCCGGTTCTGCGACCCCTGACTGGTTCATGCCGAGGAAATGATGTCATATATAGAAATTGTCTGCCTTGATTGGCAGGACATGGATATATTTAAGAATCTCCTGATCAGTAACTGATGAATAATCTTCTTGATAACATTTTCTTTCCTTGTTACATAATTCATTAACATGAATACTACATGCAATCCCCTTGTATATTTGTCGATGTGCGGCAACTGACAATTCATTAATTGTCAGAGTATAGGGGCCTATCATGTAGAACAAAAAGAAAACCTAGGTGTACGGCAAAACAGAATAACAAAATAAACATATAACATACACACAGACACAAAACATGTTCAAGTTTACCTATACCTAAGGATATTGTATTACACTATATTTGTGGAAATCCCCATGCGCAGAAAGTAATCAAACAAGCCAACTGTCAAACAAATCTCACAACACAAATCAAATTCAAGGCAGAAAACAAATTCCCTGAAAATCTTGTGTTGACTAGAAAAACATAACGAAACTCAAATTTGCCCTCCACGAAAAGAGACTGGCGTTACAAGTGGGAATTCCAGAAGAGAAGGTTTTGAAGCTTCCCAGAGGCCATAAGCTGAGTAAGACAATGCCATTCCACTTTCTCCAACCAGTCAATTCACGTCAATAGATTTCTGCTGCGTCATACTAATTTCAAGGAGGTGTCAAACTTGCAAGACGAAATCGATCCATTGTCCCACTTTTTAGTCAGGTTCACGAATAATAATGACAGCATGCAACGCAGAGAGGTGGGCACGGACTAATATTTGTCATGGTGGATTTTAGAATCGAATATGGGAGAGAGCGAACATGGTTAAAATTATCGGGCGTTAGAGTAGGGTTGGATATGAAATGCGCTGTCACGATTTTCTTTTAAGGTGAAAACTGGCGGATAGAATGTCAGATTGTTGTCTCAAACTTAAGCGAAGAGAAACACGTCCTTCATCTTTTAGAAGGCATAGATAAAGAAATTAGAATACAGTGTAAATTATACGCAAAAGGTAATGATTCAATGTTAATGATCGTTTACTACACTGTAAAAAATGCGACATGCGACATGTTTATGAACTAAACACAGTGTTAAAAATATAAACACTTTGTTTAACATCTAAACACCCGGTGTGTATAGCACGTTTAAAGTATTGAGAGTTAAAGTGTTTAGCTTGGAGTGTTTAGTTGGAGTGTTTATTCTGGTCACGCTATGTTAATCTAAATATGCCCATATATATATGTAAAAGTGTTGGAAATGGTGTGTAAATTGCAATTTCTAGTTTCCTTTTATCACGAGAAAGTGGAAACTGTTACGACATCAAGATGCACCATGAAATAATTCATGTTTTAGGCCTTTCATGGAAATGCCTAATCAATAAGGAAAAAGGATAACCTAAAAATATGAAACACAACTGTAATAGATTTATATTTTGGTTTCGCATGTACAGTCCTATATTTTAACTGCTAGAAAAAAAAAAGGGAATTGCCTTTGTTAATGATTTCGTTCATGGTTTAGGGCATTACCCAAATGTTTGTTGGTTAGGCCTAAACACTTCTACTGTCAGGGTAAACAGACGCGTTTATATTTAGAACGCCTCGTAAACACGTTCTAAACACCGCACATGTTTAACATAAACACTGTGATACTCGTACTCTACAAGTCAGCAGCGCATGTGACATGACGGCCGCGGCCACAACGCACGCAGTGGTGCCCTGTGCGTGCGCTTCTAGCGCACACTCGTGCTATATGACCATAATCAATTCACAATTGGCGGGAAAGAAGATGTGCGCGTACGTACCTGTACGGATGGATCTGTCTGAATGGCTGGCTGGTGCTGCCCTAGCAGCGTGATGTGCGTAGGCCTACAGTCAGTACGTGCGCATTCGTTGCTTGGCACACTTGTACACTGTACTTACGACTCGATCGACTGCACTGACTGTTGTAATACTGCTGCATAGCGGATCTAGCTAAGATGGCGTCGAAGCGATAAAGTTCTAGCCTGGCCGGCCTGCATGAAAGCGGTAAGTCTGCTAAGCCTGCTAAGTCGGTGAATAACAAGATTTATTGCAAAATTGCCCTTGTTTAATGTAAACTGTAGTAGGCGTAGAAAAAGGCTACGCCCTTAAAGATTTTGCTCGTTTGTTTTAGTTTTCTATTTCTAAATCTAACGGTTAACGTTTATAGAACGGGGAACGCTCTAACTGTAACGTGTTAGTGTTGTTAACGTTACAATAGGCCTACACTCTACAGATTACCGGTACCGTAGTTATGGGTAAACTCGGCCTAGCGGGTAGACTCACTGTATCTTTTACGAAGTTATGAAGTATCTTTCATGTGAATGACGATGGGTTAGTGACTATATTATGAGTGAAATTCAGTTTTATTCCCTGTAAATTCTTCATAACTCAACAGGTGGTGAAAATTGAATGTAAAGCCCGTAAGAATAGGATGTCTTGGAAAGGGATGCCGATGACACCAAAGTGGGTGACGATGATGTCCTGACGACTGTATAAATTCTGCAAGACATTACCTCTGCTGGCAGAGAACGAGGCATGCTGCAGTCAGCAGAGTAAATCAACTGGGGATAGTACATCACTGTATACTACCCATGTGGAAAGTGGAAATCAAGTAAGTACTCAGAATTACAGAGCCAAATCAATGAATATTATGTACTTAAAGGGCATGTAAATGATTTTCTATAAAATGCAGATTTTAGATGCTTTAAGTTCTTCTGTTTGTTTGTCTGTTTGTCTGTTTGTTTGTTTTGTTTTGTTTTGTTTTGTGTGTGTGGTTTTTTTTTGGGTGGGGGGGGGGGGACCTACTCCCGACTCCCGAATCCATTCCATTACCTAAAATAAATATGGAAACTTGATTTATTGTAAATATTGTTGAAAGTGTAAATTACAGGTGTGAAAATCTTCACCCAAGAGACAAAGGATACAGTAATGGTCGTAACTCTGCTTGATAATGATGATGAATAAGAAAGAAGCAACAACAACAAAAAAAGACTTGAACTATGTCCAGAAAATTCAGCAAAGTAAGTAAAAACTGACGCAAGACACTAAGTGCTAATGTGACGAAGGGATTCTGTCATTCCTTTAAATTTGAACTTGCTTATGGATTCAGTCAACTTCTTTGCTACCCATTCATTTTCAGAATCTATGGGAGCAGTTAAGTCCATTGTATTGCAAAGCCAACTGATTTGTTTTCCTTGTGTAATCATTTCTTTTTACCAGCACCAGTACGTCATGGAAGAATTGATCAGGGATCACGCCAAACCTGTCTGGATTAGAATGAAAGATGCATGCGCTTTACTATACACCCCGTCTAAAAGTGCAAACATCTGAGGATTACAAGGACATCGCAAGATATACTGATATACAGTATATCTATAGGCCTACATGCCATATGAAGGAAATGAACCATGGATAACAATTTTGAATATTAATAATCTTTTTCCCGCTAGCCGTGTGATGTCTCACATCGTCATGATGGACTACAGACCTATTAGGAGGCACCCCACCTGTTAGAGCAACCTTTCTATTGTTTTTTTTTTTCTTCACTGACAGTGTGCATGTAAACCTGTATACTAGAATAAAGTAAATCATATGGGGGATGATAGGGTTTTGTATGCGATAGGGCTTCAGTTCTCCGTGTGTGTGTATGCGTGTGTGTATTACATAATGACGAACCTCTAAAGAAATATGAAGGTAGGGGGCCTATATAATTCGAAGAGGAATTCAAAGCTTATTTGATGAAAATTGGTTTTAAAATGGCAGGGATATCCAAAACAAAGCGATTCTATTGTCCTCTGTGCTTACGATAATGGTCACCTTCATTCTTATTGCTCATTCATAGACATGTGTAATTGTCTTTTTTTAACAGCTGGTACGTAAAATTGTAATTTTATCTACTATGTAAAGACACTTGCTCGAAATCGTTTTGCACTATTAAGAAAAACAGTTTTATTCACTTCATTTTATTCATCAACCAATGTCCTTGTAAGATATTACTCAAGAACTTTGTTCGATTGGCTTTCTGTTACATTCTTGTGCAAAAGGGAATATAGAAATCAAAACAAATCAAATCAAAATATTTGCCATTTCATTTTTTTCCCCTCAGGTGCTTCCTAATACAATCAGCAGATATTGGACGCAAATAAGAGGCCAGTAGTTGTATTTGTTCGGAATTCTTTGCAATTTTCTTGTAGACCTGATATGAAATGCAGTATTCGGTAGTTAATATTTTCTTTCTGAGATATTCTTTAAATCGGTCACATGGAGAGAGGTATTAGAAATGTAGTACAACATGTATGGAGAATAGGGAGGAGTTTTGCAACTGACTGACAAATTGACAAGGGAGGAGTCTTGCTGATCACATCGCGTGTTCATGACAGCCTTGCAAACCCTCCCGCCTCCAGTTGCAATGCATTATTTTTTCTTTGTTCATATCCTCTTGTCTTTACCAAAAATTCTGCTGTGTCGAGATTGAAAGTAGCCCTCCATACCATGATTATGTGGAGTATGATGAAACTGATTAGACTCTAATAGACTATTCATGTATACCCATTGAGTTTGACTTCTTTCTCCAAGGTTCTAGCAAGGTACAGTTGTATAATTTTTTTCTCACTCACCCTTTGAAATCCACTAACATTCTAATATTTCTCTCAAAATAGCAAAAGTGAAAAATCCATACAGTACTGTTAGCCTACATGTACTTTCAGTGATCGTCGCAGTGAAAAGAACAATATCATGTATGTATTTAAGTTCCATTATTGGTACTGATCAGGGAGTGCAGATGTTCACCACCGGCTAAATACAGTGAAAACTTTTTTTTTTTTTTTTTTTTTTTTTTTTGGGGGGGGGTCTCTTTATGATGGAGTGCATCATCTATACTCCCTGATCAGTACCAATACGACCATAGTGTTGTGCATGGTATAATTTGCCGTGAGCCTAATCTGGTTTGGGAGCCCAAAGCACTTTGCCAATAATTGATGCAATCTTGGATTTGTTCACAGACTGCAGTTATGTTCCTGGAGGTATTACATGTATGTCAAGCTTCCGAAGCGTTGAGTTGCAATTCACAATCAACAAGTTTATTAGTTTGTTTTACAATACTAAGAATTAGTTCTGAATACAGTAGAAAGACGGCAATTCTTGAAAGTAGGCCAAGAATTATATGTAACTAAAAAGTAATTGTTAAATGCAATATTGTTTTTTCTCCAAAATGAGTTGTGTGCCATTTCCTGCATATACAAACTTTACTGTCTGTATAGGAGAGAATTTCATTTACGTCTTCCTGTACAGGCCAGTGACTCCCAGGTATCTTGCATTTAACTCAGTATGGTGTCGTATAGCAAAACATGGCAATATCTAAAGGGGAAATCCAGTGAAAATACAAGTTAGTCTGATAAGAAAGAGTAAAATATTAAGAGTTCATTGGTAAAATTTTGATCGAAATCGGATGTAAAATAAGGAAGTTATGACATTTTGAAGTTTCGCTAATTTTTGAGGAAACAGTTCTTGAATGGTTATTTATGAATATGCAAATGGCAACGTGGGCATGTCATTCCCCACTTACTTAATTTAAAGTTTTTCATCCAAACGCAATTATTCCCGAGGCTCAAGTCCTGATATAATAACTGATCACTTTCTGAAGTTATTCAACCAGCAATACCATAATCTTTCACATTTCATTAACATAAACATTGAATTTCATCATTTTTTTTTGTACACAATCAATGGAAAATTGTGAGGTTATGACATGGTCAACTCACTCATTTGCATATTCATATCCACTTTTAACTGCTTTTCAGAAATTAGCAAAACTTCAAAATTTTATAACTTCCGTATTTTTCATCCGATTTCATTCAAATTTTTACTGTTAAACTTGTAAGATTTTACTCTTTTTTATCAGACTATCTTATTTATTGGACTCGATTTCCCCTTTAAAGGATTTTAACTTATTATTCATCAGATATTGCCCAAGCTTTGACTGATGTTTTGATAACTTACAGTCAGAGAAGTGCCTTTGACTCTTGTAGCCAAAATGTTTGTGAAAGCTAACCCAGGTCTTCCCTGGTATTATGCGTTGTAAGTGTGCTGATGATTTGGTACATCACTGGGTAAATTCTATATGATGTTATGCGTTTATCTCATTCCATGCAAAAGTGGAAACAATCCACTTTACATTAATAATTACATGGGAATTAACATGCATGATGAGTAACATGTCTCATTTAAACACGTAGAAATTAGCATGTATGAATGTATGATGTGTAAACATGTCTCATATAAACACTCAGCATGTATAAGTTGTAAACATGTATCATATAAACACTGAGAAATTGCGATGTTTAATATGTAAACATGTCACATGTTTAGTGTATGCAATTTTGTGATCGATCTAAAAATCAGACATGTGTTCTGAGAATAAACACTCAAATGGCAAATAAACATGTCGCAGTGTTTTTAATCTGTCACAGCGAATAAACATGTCGCAGTGTTTACATTGTAAACAGTGCGTCATGTTTATTTTTTGGTTCAGTGTTTAGATCTTAAACATTGTGGGTGATTATGTGACTGTGCGGTGTTTAGTATTTAAACACTGTGAGTGATTATGGTGTAAACGTTTGGTGTTTAGGCTATAAACAGAGCAGGTGTTTAGTTTTTAAACATCAGAACCGTTTAAAACATAAACATGTGTGTGTGATAAACACCTAGGGTGTGCTGAAAATAAACACAGCAAGTGTTTAGTTCGTAAACATGTTTAATATATAAACGCGTCGCAGTGTTTTTAAACTGTCACAGAAAAGTGTTTAGTTAGGTGTTTAGAAACTAAACAAATTTTTTACAGTGTACCACGTGACTACTCTTCCAAAGTTGTAAGACGTATGTGTTACGTGTAATACCCTTGCCTAAAACATCTGCAAAAATCAGTTTTCTAGTCTGACTTTTAAAGAGAAGATGTTGTTTCGCATGTGTTTCAGTGAGATTGAGTGGAAGAACAAAGAAGCAAAACGCGTGAATCTTAATACACAATAAACTGAATAAGGAAATTCCGTTTCCCATATTCAGAACAACACTTGTTGTTGTTGTTGTTGTTTTCATACTCATCTGAGCGATGACGATCATCACCATCATTTCTAATCAACATTCCATGAATAATGTAACATTAAGATTTACGGTAACAACAAGTGTACGTCATACCATATCATACAAACACAGAAATCGTAAGAATTAAGGGATTTTTTTAACAGCAAAAAGTTAATGGCTGTCACTTAGAGCATGTTTGATCTTTTCATTCGCATAATTTTACAACACTCTTTCTAGATTTTGTATTGTAAAATGATTGTTCTAGAGATAAACAATTCGACTGAAAGTGCTTTTTGTCATCAATCATTGGTTTATGAGCACTTTACAGGCCATCATATCAATTTTATAGTATAGAAGCATATTCCTCTGTTTTGTAATGAGAATCCGTATCCATTTTCATAATTTTTCTTTTTCTTCTTCTTTTTCATGTGTGTCAGTTAGACTGGCAGTGTGTGATTGTATGTTGTGCGTGTGTGTGTGTGTGTGTGTGTGTGTGCATGTGTGAGTGTGTGTTGGAAAGACTTAAGGGAGGGGCATCTTGAGTCTCTGCCTTCCGTCCACCGCCACTTAACGTCCAGTTCGTCACCATGACAACGAATCCCTATCCTGAGAGCTGAAGCTCTCTTGATTCTTGGCAAAGTAATTACTCCTTCTTACTGACTTTCTAAATCTCATCAATTCTTGGCATTCGTCCTTCCGATCAGATCACTGTGATCTCCTCGAGAAGAGCAGACATTAGATAGCGTCCTTTCTAGAGGATGTCCGAGAATGTCGAATAGCTTCATCTTTCTGAACCTCGGGGTTTCTCCAATCGTTGCTTGTCATTCTACTCAATTAACTCCATAACTACAACCAACAACCTGTCTGTCTATACATGTTCACATCAGGTTGAATCGTGGTTCTTACAAGGTTAATGGCAGTCATGATAATTATATACCAACTCGACTCTCATCCGGTCTTATCGGTGCGATCCCCTCCTCTTCGGAGCATTCAACCACCGGGCAGGAATAATCTTTAATTCTCAACTTGCACTTTCACTCCCACGTGGGATTTCGATCTCTCAAGCATTCTCCTGTACCTCTCAAGTTCACCTCTTAATTCTCAGGAGAAAATCAAGTAGTTTTAACCGGGAAGTAAAGTGTTCTGTTCGCTGTCCTAGGAGACGTTAAAGTGTTGCCGTTTTTTGTGAGGATTACATCGATAACGACTTCCTTCTTCTCCAATTATGTTGTCTAAAGAATCCCTTAAATCACCTTACTTTTTAGTAATGATACTGTTATGCTGAATAAATACTTTTTCTGTATTACTTTTGCAACTCTTTTCATTGTTTCATCTAATTATATTTCATTCTTTCCTTCGACTTCCTCTAATCCTTACAGCTATAGAAATATGAAAATGAATTGATACGTCCTTTAAAATATTTTTTTTATAAATTTTATATGTTATAATCTTATTACATACCTAATAAAGAGAGAGGTTGAGTACGTAGGCCTATGATTTGATTTCCATTGAATCGAATACTAGTTGTTTAAAGATTTTGTGACACGATGGTTTTCTTTTATTGTTAAGAATTACACAATAATTTGCAAAATGTAAATACACACACACATTAAAAATGCAAAAAAAAATTATATATGTCAATAATATTAGAAACAAAGTTACTGTTTGTCTTTGTGTGTATGTGTAGGTTTGTGAGTGTTTGTGTGTATGTGTGAGGGTGAGTGTGTGTCTGAATACACCATAAGCGCGTTAAAAGAAGACTCCATAAGAATAATTCCCTGAAGTCTGAGAAATTAGAAATTAGTCGTGTATTTAAAGCGTGAATGAAAAGGAAGTGTCATTGCATTATATAGCGATAGGAGTATCGCGAAAGATCAGACAAAGAGAGAAAAACAACAAAGAGAGAGAGTCCCTTGAGAGACAGACAGACAGACAGACAGACAGACAGATAGACAGACCAAAATCATTCTCAGATATGACGAGAGAGATAGGTTTGACTCATCCTGTATGAAATGAAAAAGAGTTTTGCGGATTGATAAATCTCTGAACATTGTTAAAGGTTTCGGATTTCACTATCTTGTCATGGACGTACGTCGTAATTTGCGGAAGCTTGACAAATTGCTTGAGTAGATATGAAACTCTTTCCCTAAGCGTGCCTATTTTTTCTGAAATTTGGTGAATGAAACTAACAAGATTATACTTAATCATGACTACGATTTAACTGGAATTCTTGAGTGTAATCTTTTATATTGATATCACACCAAATGGCTACTTGATTACAATCAAAAGGCTTTCCTGAAACCATTGGTATAACAGCCGAAAGGCTGGCTCGTGTAAGTCACTGAGACATTCTGATTATCGTCAAGATCATTATCATTATCATACTATCATCATTGTTATGATTATCATTGCTATATAAGTATCTTTCTACTTCTTCTTCTTCTTCCTCTTATTCTTCTTTTTCTGCTACTTCTTCTTCTTCCTAGTTCTTCTGTCCATCTGTCTTGCTTTCTTTCTTGCAATCCTTGTCTTTCTTATTATGACGAATTCACTAATCATGATCGTTTTCGGCAGGCTTATCAACTTCTCGTTTTGTTTGGATCTATTCTATGTTTGTTGCAGTTATGAGTACTGTATTGTGATGTTGATATTCATAGAAGAGTGATATATGACCGACGAAACTGAAGTTAGGATTTGCGTTCCACGTGCTTCTCGGGACGAAATTGAATGATAAATCTTTGAAACTGAATGACAAAAGTGCGAAAATGGATGGGAAAACCTGTACATGAATGACTGGGAAATCACACCGGATAGAGATATGAGACGAATATGAATGAAAATCTAACGAAAATGATTGACAAAAGACGAAATCGATCCTTCTGTTTTGAGTGCTGCGAGTGAGACTGACGAATTTGAACTGTAAATGACGAAAATGTATGCCAAATGACTAAATTGAATCACACACTGATACAAACAGACGTACCGTCTCGCATACGATAACATCTAATTTGAATGAAAAATTCATGAAATTGTGTGAACAAAAACGAATTTGATCTTCACATTCTGCGATCCGTCAGCGGGAGGGACGAATTTGAATGACAATTGACGATTTTGGATGCTATGTCTTCGAAAATGTTTGACGAAAAACGAATTGCAAAGAAAATTGACGAAATTGAAGTTAGGATTTGCGTTCCACGTGCTTCTCGGGACGAAATTGAATAATACATTTTTGAAACTGAATGACAAAAGTGCGAAAATGGATGGGAAAACTTATATATGCATGACTGTATTGTTTATATGGACTGGTTGTGGTGCCATCAATACTTTAAAGGGATCATATAGTTTTGGTTGAGACCGAATTTCAGGCTTCTAACATTTTTTGGTGAGATAATGAGAAACCTCTTATGAAATATGAAAGAGCACGTAATTCCATGAGGAATTCAACGTTTATTTGATGAAAATTGGTTTTGAAATGGCTGAGTTATCAAAACAGAGCAATTCTAATAAGTGTGGGACCCACACTTTATTACGATCGCTTTGTTTTACTTTGTTTTTGGATGTTTCAGTCATTCCAAACCCGATTTTCATCAAATAAACTTTGAATTCCTCTTAAAATGGTATGCTCTGTACTATTTCATAAGTGTTTTCTTGGTATCTCGCAAAAAGTTAAAAGCCCAATTCTCATCTCCACCAATACTGTACTATCCCTTTAAGCCGATTTACGTCTTTGCTGGGTTCAAAAGTAACATCTAAGACAATCGTGTTACTCTGGGGAGGTTGGACGGGAGGGGAAGGATGGGGCTACTCATTATAAGATTGTCAATCAAATCTACAGCCAGGGTTTGTTGTTAGTGTTGTTTTTCTTTTCTATTGTCATCGGCAAGTGGTCTATCTACATAAGATATGAAAATAATACTTGAATTAGATGCACAAGGCCTACACAACAATTCCAGCATCACCTAGCGAGTTATTGTAAGGCAGATACAGTTTAATTTCATTATACTCTCCTTCGCCTCAGGATCGGCTACAGGCAATCAGCGCGGAATTACAACCAGCGTTGCCATAGACACCACCTGCCCCCCCCCCATTCTCTCTTCTTGTCTCCCCTCATCTCCCTACTTTCTCTCTCTCTCTTTCTCTCTCTCTCCCTCTCTCTCTCTCTTTATCTCAATGTATCTCTCTCTCTCTCTTTCCCTGTGTCGTGTCATCGACCTTAGTTCTCGACCCTTTTTAAGCACGAGCTGGCTATACGTTGTTTTGACGTTTGTTTGTTTTTGGGTTTTTTCATAACTTTGAGACGTACTTGGTACACGACTAGCTTACGACAAGTGGGTATTGTAATAGGATTGAAAATTGCATTGGCCTTGCAGCTGGCATAATACCAATTCCAGAAATAAAAAGAAAAAAGGCGTTGAGAGCTCTGAGGCGTTTGTGATGTAAACAAAAATATCTACGTTTTTTCGTAAGAAATGTAAGAAATGTTCCTTAATATCCCCGGGTTAATATCTCTCTAGCTACAATACGTGCTGAAAGTATTCATAAACGTATTTTTTAAATTCGTAATTTTCAAGCTGATAGCAATTTCTAGTGGAGGTATATGACTTGTATTGCCATGATAGTTCTGAATATATTTCTCCATATTTGACAACACCTTACACTTCCTTTTTATTATAACGTATTGAAAATGAATATTGCATTACAAGAATTTCTTGTCTGTTTGTTGTTGTTTTTCTCAACGTTGTTCATATGACAAACACAATCTAATCTACTCTTATTGTCTTTCTATTCCATAAGTGATCTTTTCTGTCTAAAATTTGGAAACAATTCTAATTCACAATTCTAATCGCCAAAGCAACAGGAAAAGAGTTAATGGTGCAGACACAACCTGAAAAGAGAAATGAACTAACAAGATACTGTCTATTTGCTCCTTTGCAGTACATGTGTACGGAGAACGTTTGTCCCTTTTTGTTTTCTGTGAAGGTTCCCATTTCAGTGTCTGCTCTTTGCGGTCACCGTGCAAACCAGTGTCAATAATATATCAGCCACTTGACATTAGCGAACTTCACCATCCAGGATTGCTTTCTCCCACTCGAATCCCGGATGACGTCATGTCTTACTCTTTGAAATTTGGAATAACTTTGAACATCATATTGCAATTCTCATTTTATTTATCAATTTGAATATTGCTTTTATCTGTAATAAGAGTAATGCTGGTCAGTCAGAACACAATAAACAAATTAGTTGTGTTGTGTTGTTTGTGTGTGTGTATGTGTGTGTGTGAGTGTGTATGTGTGTGTGTGTGTTTGTTTTATATCTTTTGTTAGTTAAAAAAGAAGTATGTGTGTGTGTGTGTGTGCGCGTGTGTGTGTGTGTGTGTGTGTGTGTATTGTGTATGTGCATGCGTTTTAGCATAATCTGGGAACGTAAACAATGGCGTGTTACGAGTGCTTTAATCATGTTAGCGTTATAGGTTCTACTTACCACGGGGGTTAGATGGATAGATATATGGAGAGAGAGAGAGAGAGATGAACATCGAAGGAGGGAAGGAAAGAGAGAGAAGGGGGACAGAGAAAGAAGAAGAAGAGAAAGAAGAAGAGAGATAGAGCGCGAAGTTTCAGTGGACGTGGCTTGCATGCTTGATTGGTAATGCGCCCCTAGCGTCCGTGATGTGATCGTGACTTGATGGGATCACTGGGTGTTGTGACTTGAGGCTGATCGGAGCATCACTGAATGGCTCTCCATCTAGCAGAAAGAAATCTGTTTCTGTCCGGGTGAGAGGCAGCAAACTGTGATTTTTAGAGAGATAGTTTCTCCCCCCCCCCCCTTCTTTCCCTCTCTCTCTCTCTCTCTCTCTCTCTCTCTGTCTCTCTCTGTTTCTCCGTAATATCCTCCCTAATGATGGAATCGCTCTCACCTAAATATTTTTGTAAAACAGGAACCCATATTATGCCATTTTTCCTGAGCTCGTCTTTAACGAAGAGAGCCTTCCTCAATTTTCTTCTTCTTCTTGTGCTACATCAGACATGTGGCTTCTCATTTACTAGTTAATCAGAGAATTCTACAAGCTGTATTATTTACTTTAGCATACAAAATTACTGTATAAGAATGAAGGTAATTCTGTTCTGATCTCTCCTTGCCAACTCTCAGCGATTGTTGAGAAGGTATGACGGTATGCTTCCATGCCACATTTACCTCATCGGGTCAAGATCCATGTTTACTGATCTCTTTTGTCATGATTTCGGGTTACCAGTCAATCAAAATAGATACATGTCTTGTCCTTTTTTTATTCTCACTAACATGGTGCTTGAAATCTTATATTTCTTGTCTTGTTTCATATCTCATTTTCCAGAGGGGCCCACATTCTACAAATTTTGCCTTTTTAGTGGGTCCCTTCATTTTTCCCATTTTGCGTATTGTTTACTTCACTTTGATCACTTCAGTTTTCATGACAATGTATAATTACTATAAGGTTACACAATTATTGTATATTCTTTTAATTCACATATAGTTTACCTTACCTTATTCTCTGTTAGCAAAGAAAGCATTATGTTATATGTTTTTGTCGAAAATGAAATAAAAGAATTAAATAAAAAAAATACATATATATCCATTTTAGATATAAGTGAATTCGTTCTTTAACTTTTGAAATTATTGTCGAATGATTCGTTATAATTCGTAACAAGATGTAGACAATTAGGGTCTCTAACACATTAGATATATAGGGGACTGCAGACTACAAGCTCTCCTTTTTACCAGTACCCCTCGATTTCCAACCATTTTTTCCTGTTTACCTGTCTTGAAAATATAAAATTGTATTATGGTTTATAGTTTGTTTTTCATTGTATTGTCGTATCATTAGGGTATGTGTATTCAAATGTTGTAATCATATGTGTTGGAACTGAAAATAAAAACAAAAACAAAAAGAGAAAAAAATGCTTTAATGCTGTATCTTTTTATCATACTTTCTATCATTCATAACATGTACTTTATATGGTAGAATGACTGGAAAGCACTATTTTTATGTTTTTAATTCAAGTCTTACTTTGGTCCTACCGTTCTTTACTTCGGTTCCTGAATTGCCACACTAATTTCCTAAATTTGTAACTGATTATTTATGTAAAGGCTGGTGTTAGAAGATTGAAGATATTTTTGTCTCTTAGGTAAAGAGCGCACAGCTTTATAGATAGTCTTCTTTCCATCAACCGCAAATTTCCCCTGGGTCTCATATCGCAAGAAATAGGAATACGCTGTGGTGAATCTTCCAAACCTTGATAGCCATGAGAAGCTGCCCCATCTCTGGGGTCACTCTTCCTGAGGGGTTTGCGGGGGATACTCCCGTCAAGTCAAGCCATGATGAACGACTATAACTACTCAGGGCTTGGTGTGATGGTGGACAACGCCTGAGTGTAAATCGGAAGCGCTAATTTTTTTTTTTTTTTTTTTGGTCGAAAATTAACCAGTTGCTTCTCGAGTATTCATGTATTTGTCAAATCCTTTTTCGTATGAAATGGATTCACGACAACTTATCTTTTTTCGGGAAAAATGATTATCAAGCTGCTGTCTTTAAGGAGCCCTTGAATCTTGCTGTGGGCCGTACCAAATTTGGTGCCTGTAGAATAACGATTAACCAACATTCTCGATCCAGATGAGCTATCAAAATTTTTATTTTTTTTTTTGAATTTTCTATTGATCAAAACATGAGTGTTAATAGACACCACAGGAAGATTCGATCATAGAAATAGGAAAAGAAAGGAAAAGATCAACAGATTACAAAAATAAAGCAAATCAGCATATTACAAAATCAATTAGAAAGTTAAACAAGCAGCATATAATAAAATCAATGAGAAAGTTAAATAAGCAGCATAGTGTACATTATTTGAGGAAAGCTTCAAGAGATAAGAGAGAGCATCAAATCGCCCCCAAGATGCCCAGAGGAGAATCCACCTGATTCCACATGAGACAACAAAATAAAAACTGTAACATAATGCGTGTACCTGAAATTATAAATGGCAATATCATATCATTTGTTTAAATGTGGCACCAAGCTGATGCCCCCAGACGCCCCAAGGGGGTCCAAAAGATTGGCACCTATGATTTATGGCATTGTCATTACAATAATTATGATCACATCTTGAGCTTTAAAAATCTGGAAGTCAAATCAAGACATGTGGAAAGGAAAGTAGCACCATCCATCACGAAGGTCTCTCAATCTATATCAAAGGAGCGAAAAACATGTCCAACTGATGATTAGGTATGGTTATTTATTGCTCTTCAAGTAATAAAGCTGGACATTATAGACTATTCCGATCCCGAGAAGGGCACATTGAGCCTGGGCCCTGTTGCATAAAAGTTGAGATCAATTGTAAGTCAGAGAATCAAACATAGGTCTGTGAATACTCAATTCTCATTGGTTGATACCGGACTTACGTTTGATTTTTCTGACTTAGTCCTGGGTATCCTGGTTTGAAATTTCCGGTAGCAGTGGTTGCCCCTTAAAAAAAGACACTTCATCCTCATTTCAAGCCGAAAGGACTTATAAAGCCGTCGACGTAGATTGCTTATTATCCTCATTGACCGCATAAAATATTCATTATTCAATCAACCTATAATCAACTTCAAATGTCACTGAAAGAATTGATGTATGTATAGATTACACATGTTAAATGTTCATCGAATATTCAAACAGCTGAATCACGCTTATTTTAAAGCAGTGGAAACTAATGATATACCATTGCACCAAAGTCGTTTGGGGGGGGGGGGGGATAGAGTTTTGCATGCAAAAGAAAAACAAACAGTTTCGTATGGACAGAGGCGATTAGCATTACTTGATATCGTCTTGTATTTTCCTGAAACATTACAAGCAAAGCGCCCCTTGGAAGGAAAACTGGAAAAATAATTCAAGAAAGTTCAGTACTCAGCATCTACGTCACAACAGGTACATTAAAGTAGGAAAGTCGTCTGTTCGTCTGCCTCAGGAACGGAATTTCGATCTTCATGAAAAACACTCACCTACATTCTCGACAACTGAATAGGACTGCGGGCGGAATATATCTTTGCAAGTCAAACTCACAATGTTGGTCATTGAGGGGGAGTTAGCGTGTCGTATCTTATCAGCATGTTATACATCAGCCACATTCCATTTAATCACTGATGACGTGATCAAATCAAATGCAAATTTTGTTCACATTTAATTCATTTCTTCAAACACAATACAATATCTGTTTCGAGTATCTATTTCAATCGGCTTTCATTGTGTCGCGTTAGATATTATTACACAACTGATAATTATGCATAATCACTTATATTCAGCAAACACCTAATAACATATGAAAGGGAATGAAGTATGTATCAATCACGTCATTATAGCTCAAAAGGAGGTGCTTAAAGAGAACATGGTCTGTTACATCCTCGTAGTGGGCTCGCATGACAAAAAACAAATGATCGGTGTACATAGCCCAGATAATATAAGAAGAAAGCTTCGGAAAGAAGCAAGACATAGCGGAAAAATGAAGGCAAACGAGGAGTGATATACAAACGTGAGGAGAGAGGAAACTTGAGCCACTATACCCTGTCGCTTATCTTCATACATATTTATGAATGTCTCGCGTGATCATTCAAGTTCCAGGTCAGTCATATTGTATGACATGAGTGGATTACCGAAAGACGGTATTGAGCCACGCAACGACTTACGTGCGTGAACTCTTAGTACCATTTGTCAAAAAAAAAAAAAATTACAACGGGACCCTCCGCAATGATAACTTTAAAAATAGTAAATCAATCCAAATACAATTTCAAGGTATGAAACTATAACTCATTGCCCAAATCTTCCAGAAAACCCCATCTGATTTGCTTCAGTGGTCAAAGAGAAATGAGGAGTTTTGTAGAGCATGTCAGGAATCCCTTCCCTCCAAGTTCTGTCCATTACACATTAATATGCAGTTTCAAGAGCATCCAAGTGCTAAACTTGGAAAAATCAGACTCACGACATGCTTTACAATAATCTACTTTTCTCTGTGACCACTTGACCAAATTGAATGGAGTTTTCTGCAAAATAGAGCTAAGAAGTTGTATATTAAGACCCTGAAGTGGTATTCAGACAGTTTAATCATATTGGGAGTTATTGGGAGTTATCAATACGAAGATCCGATTGTAATCTTTTTTGGGGACATACTGTACACTTGGCTGGTTGGTCAGATTGATCAATCTATCGAATATTCGATCGATCAAATGGAAATATTCATGGGGATCATAAATCATGCTTACTATTGGTGAAAATGAATTGTTTTCTTCTGTCATCGACAGTGATCATTGAATTCAAATACACATCTGACTATGTTTGCAGAAAAATAGTTTTGTGCTTCAGTTTTTGTTCAGAACAATCTTCACGTTGTCTTCTTATGACCCCCATTTGGTATGGATATAACATAAATATTGCAATAGTGATAATTGGTGTGAAGTTGAATGCAACATTATTGTCGCAGTTCCTCGTGGCGAAGGCTCAAATTGTATGATTTTTCTTTAAATAAAAAAAAAAATAGGTCACACACAAACCACAGGAGGTGATATCGAGTACCGTGTTCTATTTGAGAAGTCACAATGATTGATTGCTATTTCGGAATAATTTGGGGGATCCTCGCTGAGCCCAAGATAAAAACCATCTTAGCACAATTCATGCAGCAAGCCTTTGGTAGGAAGCCTTTATCTGCCATTAATGTGCACAAATTCCACACACAAACATATTGATTGGTAATAAAATCTGGTGTGCAAAGGGGTAAGGAGCGTCCACAATCGTGACAGGATGCACCCGACACTCCGTGGCTGCACGCTCCACTTCAGTGCCCCTGACACGTAGCTCTCTGTCAGCCCTATATTTTCGTAAAGCTGATACGAGCCGTCACACGTGATCGACGGCGTCGGAATGCAGCGGTGATGACAGAGGGGGTGCGATGGCGGTATCCATTTCACCTAATAGTTTGTCAAGGATGCAAATCATGTGTTAGCAGTTCAAACCAGAGAAGTGAAGGAAAGGAGAGAGAGAGATGATGCCTGTATTCTCTCGGCTCTCGGTATACTATGGATTTCTTGATCCAGTTTTGCTTACGTATAGCTCTTTTACAGCGCATAATGGTAAATTTAAAGAAAAAAACATGAACAATATTGAGACAAAATCTAGTACCAGTTTCTGTCAGATTCAAGTTTGCTTCTAGCTGAAAAGGTGATTAGTCTACATGGAATAGTTTAAATGATATTCTAAATGAAAAACCCAATATATCTATTTTCATCAACTTGATTATGAGAAATAGGAGATGTTGAAACCCCCCCCCCCCAAAAAAAAAGTAGAATATACGTGATAAATTTGATAATATTTCAAGGTATATTTCAAATTGTGTAACGAGTGCATTAGCACTGAAAAAAAAATTACTCTATTTTGTGATGCCCCTACAGTGCTTACTTAGAAAAAAAGAAACTTTTAAACTGCCGTATAAATGTATGTCTATGCAGCTGAATTCTTCATTTATAGAACACATGCTTGTTAACATACTCAGAGGATACTAAAGCAATGATGGAATCACCCTTTTTCTTCACAGTCACACTGATTTCTCAGTTCTTCTCTCCATTTTCAAGAGTAAACTTCTGATTATTGTTCTCTTCTCCCTTACAGCTCTTTCCCACAGGAATCCGGTGAACCAACCCTCTTTCCATCAGTCCCTGCTTTTTCGTAATCTTCGGATAGCAACGGGGGGGGGGGGGGGGGGGGGGTTCATGTTCCCCTTTTTTTGGCAGGAGATATACAGAGTCTGACCCCCCCCCCCCCCCACACACACACACACATACACACATACACACATTTGTAAAGAAAATATAGGGTGTGAACAAAAAGTTTTTGGTTTCTTTTCTTTTCTTTGTCGTTGTTGTTTTTTGTACTGCTTTTCAGGCGATGTTGGTGGAGAAGTGTCGGCCAAACTTGTGAAGACTATACACGAATGCTAGCAAATGCTCCCCCTTCCCATCCATCCTGTGAAAAAGAATCGACGTCCCTGTTCCCATGTAAAGTCTGCTCCTCACTCGGAAAAACGTAACGCCACGCCTGCTAGGAAAGTCATTCGAAAATTCACGTCTTCATTACTCCTCCCCTCTCTTTCTCTACCTTCTCCTTCCCCCCTCTCCTCACCCTTTTTGGTTCATATTTTCTCCCACCGACTTCCAAGCCCTTTACCTGTTTCTCACTCTACTCTTCCTCACAACAACCGTTCCTGCCACCTTTCCTCTTGTCTCCCTCAGTACAACGTCAACTTCCAACTCACCGCTGCCCTTCCTCTAGTCCCTATGTCTCTTCCTATTTAACTGTTTCCTCTTTGTATAATTATGTACGGGGTCTTTTCCGTTGTCCTGTATATATTAGCATGCTTGTGTTGCCGCAAACCTCCTTTCCTCCTTGTTAACGATCGATTTCACAGTCACAAGTATCGAACGTTGCTCGCAAAGTTAGACAACTGACCGAGAATGTGAACAGGAACTACTATAGCGGATGTAAACAAATATTGACGCCATTTTACCGTACACACAGTGTATAAGATACGCAACTTGTTTTAATTTTGTTTTAGAATTAATTGTATTCACATGCATAAACTTGTGAGATACGTGTTTTTGCATAGACATGTCTTCTTACCATATGGATAGATAATATCTTCTTGCAAAGATACATTTGGCGATGACGTCACGACAGAAAAGGGGTTTTTCGTTTGTTTGTTTGTTTTTTGCTTGGGGAGGAAATCCAGTCGATATATAAGTTAGTCTGATAAAAAAGTAAAATCTTACTAGTTAAACGGTAAAGATTTACCCAAAATCGAATGAAAAATAAGGAAGTTATGACATTCTGAAATTTTGTTAATTTCTGCAAAACAGTTCTTGAATAGTAGACATGAATATGTAAATGAGTGAGCTAACCATAGTTATTCTCATACCCTCACAATTTTCCATTGATAGTGTACAAAAAAAAAAATGAGGAAAATTCAATGTTTCTGTCACTGAAGTCTGAAACATGATGCTGTTCCTGGTTGAATGATTTCAGAATAGTGATCATTTAGATATACGAGGATTTAAGCCTCGGGCATAATTTCGTTTGATTGAAAAACTGGAAATATCAAAATTTTATGTGCAAACTATATGGTATAAGTTGTGAGGGAATGACATGCATATTCATATTGACTGTTCAAGAACTGTTTCCCCCCAAAATAGCGAAACTTCAAACTGTCATAGCTTCCTTATTTTTCATCCGATTTCAATCAAATATATACCGTTGAACTCGTAATATTTTACTCTTTCTTATCAGACTTACTTATATTTTGACTGGATTTCTCCTTTAATGTACTAGATGTCTCCAAAACCATTGTAAACATTGAAAACGTGATGCAGCCTATGATATTAAACTGAATGCTCCATTATCATCTCAAGAGTAATAAATGTTCAGTTTGAGTTTTCCCCAATTCTCCTTCCTCTTTTTCAACTTCTCTGTTCTTTTTTGTTTTTATTTCATTTTTCCCCTGAGAAATTTACTCGCTCACAGCAAGGTAAGGGGATGGCAGCCCCCCCCCCCCCGCATTATACACCTCGCCTCTATTTAAAAAAGAAAAAGTACACGAGTTTTTAGTATACATTTTTTGCAACACTTCGAAAGATCTTTATCAACCCCTTAACGTATCATTTATGCACATTACGTCAGCCATTCCTAGCACCTGCTGAGCTATTTGCACTCTGCGAAGAGGCCTTGTGACGTCATTAATGTTAGTCTAACCACTGGCTCCGCATAAAATGTGGATCGATATAAGGAAAGTGCTGTCCTACACTTTGAAGCATTCACCGCGAGGATGGTTTGGTTAGATCGACCGTCTCTAACTCCCTCAACATCACTTTGATTTTCTCCAAGACACTTGCATGTCAGGAAAAAAAAAAATCCGGATAATGCATTTTGGCCAATAAGTTATTTTTATTGTCGAATTTTCGGGGGCTTTGACATTTCCTTTCGGCAGTTAGAATAACTTATTTGCAAAATGCATCATCCGTTTTTCTCTGAACAATTAATGTGTAATATTGCTAATAGGTGGATAAATCAAAAAACATCTGTAATACTATATACATGTATTACATGTATGTATATATATATATATGTATATATATATATATATAATCATATATTGTATATAATATATGTGTGTGTGTGTGCCTTGTACTTGTACGTGTGTGTGTATGTAGAAAGAGAGATAGAGATAGAGAAATAGTGAGAGCGAGACGATTACACAAGAATATTTTCATAGTCGAATGGTTGTCTCTTTATGACAATCACACAACAATCACCATAATGCAATGATTGCTTTTTATAATTCGCAGCGATATTATGAAAACCTGTGGGACCAAGGATGAATAGATTTTTGAGAAATGCAAGCAACTCAAGTTCAACATGGAGACCTAGGTTTGCCTCTAGACGTTGTTAGTTCCGTGGTGGCCAATATGCCGTCCATGCTTAACCCCACAAGACAAAGAGATTCATTTCACCTTCCTCGTACTCGCACACTCCTTGCTCAAAAAACAATTGTTTTTACCGGACCTAAATTCTGGGATGATCTTCCCACCGACTTAATCAATTGCTCTAGTATGTTTACATTTGAACAAAAATTGAAATTAATGTTAATAAATAAATATAACCTGCTTGATTAGATTTTTTTTATTTAATATGTTATCTGCAGTATCCTCATTTAATTAATGATGAATCAACCTGCAGTTTATGATTGTTTACTTCTGGTTTATGTTCCCATTATGTAATCACTGCATCCGTACCAGTAGTAACATATTGAACTCGTTATGCATTTGATTCTAGATGTGTGTGTGTATATACTTAAATATACTTAAAATATGCTATAATACATTTTTTACTCAGTTCTTACTCCTTAGGTTATTGTTTTTTCCTTTTCTTTTTCATCTCTTTTATTTCCCTTTTTCCTTTGTACCTTGATGATTTAGTTTTTATATAGTTTCGTCATTATTACTTTGTGTCCTATCTCCATTGATTACATATCAAATTTTCACTGGTATATTTTCTTGGAACCTGCGTTTACAAGCTTTGCTTTTCCGGTTCCATCATAGTTCAGAAGTTATATAGAGAATTGTCTTATGTACATTATATATGCTGACACACTTTCTGTCCATGGCCCGATTTATAACATATTTTGTATCTTGCTTGGTTTGTATTCTTTTTTTAATGTATCAGGTGAAATATGAATATAAATATGCTGGAACTGTTTACTGTGTCTCGAGTGTAAGACCGGTGCAGTTTCAGTTATTCGATTCAATTCAATTCAAAATAGTGCCTCACAAGGTGCAATTTATTATTCGATGAGCCTTACCCAAAAAAACCACTACTCGACCTTTATATCCGTGCTTCCTACACTATAATATCAGGAAGGTGGGAGGACATCTCTTCCCATGCACCTCCCTGCTAATATCTATAAATCCACAGAATCACCTGCCTCCCACAACAAACAAACAAACAAACAAACAAACAAACAAACAAACAAACAAACAAACAAACAAACTAATGGACTGTCTCAAGTCTAAACATCGCATGCTAAAAGTAAATTTATTAGAAATAAAGCGCTGGCATGCCTATACCTGCACTGGCTATAGCTGGCTACACAATGCTATAGACTCTCTCTAACTTCTATATATTGAAAGCCTGAGCGCGTTGATTGTACTGTGACACAATCAAAGTCAAAATCAAAATCAAAATCAATCTGTGACACAATCAAAGTTATTATTGCCAACGAGAAACTACAACAACAACAACACAAACAGGCAATAAACAAAGATATTTCTGGGTGTCCTGCAGTGTTGTAGTTTTGAACTTACAAATAACTTGAGGTTGCTGCAACCTTAGGTCGAATTTGAAAGAACCTTATAGGCTCTTCTGAATGTGAAAAAAAATGATAGCAATCCTTACACAATCCAACAAGATTCACCCAGAAAATACTGAGAGACTCAAAGATGAGAAAAATAATGTCATGTATGACACGCAAAAAAAACCCCCAGCTTTGTGGATTCATTTTATGAATAATTTTGACAAGATGAAGAAGGAACATGTATACTTTTGCCAATTGTGATGATAATAAGCTTTCGCAAGGTGCAAGTTACAATCAAATCTCAGAATGCCGAGAAGGAAAAAAAAAAGTAGTACGAGTACTTGCCCTCTGAGAGTATGATATAAGCACATATTTTTGTCAAAAAAAAAAACCCAACCACATGAATAATGTGATTTATGATCGGTGCTCAGAAAATGGGATAAAGCTGCTGCGACGCCTTCAGATTACAGAAATAAAAGTATAAAGAAGTAAAACATGCGATGGATGCCCCACTTTTCTAATTTCTTTGAATATAGGACGTTCCTCCCAATGGCAGGTCGTAATAAATAAATACACCAACAAACATAACCACACCTTACACTGGCTGCTCCTACTTTATTAGTACAATGTACTAAGTAAAACGTTTCCAGACGATCCATGTCAACAAGATCCAGACTGCTGGCGTCATAGAAATATCTGTTTTTACCTGTGATTTAAAATGCATTGACTAAAATCCTGCAATAAATGAATTTCGAACCAACGAGTAATCTAAGATAGGGATGAAATCCACGACAAAAATCCGTCCGTATCTTTTTCATCCCTCCGTAATCCCAACTTTATGAGGTTCAGTAATCAAATCGCAAATATATGTCAACCTGATTGATTTGTTAACCGGGTGTGTCCCTCTCAAAACACAGGGCGTATGGATTTCCTTAAAGGCATAATTTACCATTTGCAGATGAAACAAAAATCCAGCTTCAGTGCTTCAAAATAGTTCTAGAATGTGAGTTAGGGATAGGGATAGGGATATGCCGCACTATTTCCAGTAACATAGGTGTAATTAATAAAGTAAAGTTTTGTTTTTCTGTTAAAAAGTTGCTAATGTTATATTCAACGTTAATTTTACCTTATTTAACGTATGGAATTATAGTATGGGGAAATACACATTCAACTTATTTGGATAGATTATTTTTGTTACAAAAAAAAAAGCACTTCGAGTAATATGTAATACCTCCAAATATTCCCATACTGACGGATTATTTGTGGAGAATAAGCTTTTGAAAGTAAGGGATTTGTATTATTATTACCTTGGTCAATTTATGTACAGTTTGTATAATAAGTCACTTCCTTCAGTTTTTGAAAATATGTTTAATAAGAATAAAAATATTCATAAATACCCCACTCGTCAAACAGATGAATATCATTTGCCCCTTACCCGAACTCTATTTACAAAATCCACGTTCATCTACAGTGGCCCAAAATTTTGGAATTCCCTTGAGAAAGATATAAAAGATTCCATTAGTTTGAAATCATTCTCTAGTAATTTAAAGAAATATTTGATTAGCTCATATGTACCCCATGATTAGTTTGACTGTTTGGAATTGTTGTTCTTTTTTCTTCACCCTGTATCGAGAATGTTGACCTGCCCCTCGCTCTCTCTACTCCCCCTCTCCCCCTCTCCCCCTCCCACCCTCTCTTTCCCTACTCTCTTCTGTGTGTGCACAATGTATGTGGATGCATACATGTGTGTGTACGTGGGTGTGTGTGCGTATGTGTATGTGGGTACGTGTGTGTGCTTGTGTGTATGTGTGTGTGTATGTGTATGTGTATGTGTATGTGTATGTGTATGTGTATGTGTATGTGTATGTGTATGTGTATGTGTATGTCTATGTGTATGTGTATACATGTGAGAGCGTATACACTGTACTTCATGTAACCATCCGATTCGATTGAATGAAAACTGTATACTTTCAATGATTAGCTTGTACGGTACATTATATGTATCGTTGTATTGTGTTATAAAGTCATATATAATTAATGTATTGTAGTAATGTAACGTAAGTGAGGGGACTGCAATCTACAAGTTCGCTTTTTAGCAGCCCCTCAATTTTCATTTCCATGAAGTTCTTTTAAGAACCAATATGTATTATTATGTTCCAATATATGTAATCATGTCAAAGTGTATTACCTGTGTTTGATTGGAAATGAAAAATAAAAAAAAACATGCATCTGAACATGCATGTGTGAAATGAAAAAATGAATGAATGAAACAACCAATGTAAAAATTGCAATTAGTACAATCAATGTTAAATATTGTTAAATTAAAAGAAAATGTGCAAAATAGTTATAATAAAATTGTTTTTAGAATAAGCCATCTACAGTTATAGTTTATTGAGAAAAATAGTGACATCTCGATGAACAAGGCAAGTGCCAAAATGTGTCTCGCCCATTCGCGTAGAAGAAATTAATGTTTTTTTTTCTAAATCCCGGAAGTTCATTGACCCCGCCTATGACCTTTGACCCTGTGGTGACCTTCAACTCCCCAAGGGACATTTACCAGCCAAGTTCGGTCACAAACAGACATATGGATCTAAAGTTTTGAGCCATAATCCTAACTTTTTGGGAGGGGGAGGGGAGTACCGTTCCCCCCCCCCCCCTCGATTTTCAAAGCAGAATATTCTTATACTTCCCTCCTTTTTATCAGCCTTTTGAATAGAGTTTCGTATCTGCGAACCTGTTCATACCACGTCTTCCAATGCCTGACTTTGGCAACCTTATTCTTTCGATGATCTTCCCCTCTTCTTTTTTTTTTTCTCCTCCCCCCCCCCTTTTTTTTTTCTTTTTGATGGTTGATGTAGTTTGCCAGTGGGACTTTACATTTGTCATATGCTTTGAAATGCATTGGCGCGGGGCATCGGAGTAGATAAAAAGGTTATCTTTCAAAAGTACGAGAAACGCTAACGGCTGGTTGGAATTACTACTGGCGCCCCAATCAGTGGCACATGACCCTGTTAGCTGTCTCAGAGTTACATTTTCTTTGACATACCCCGCCAAAGGCATGGCTTATGTCGCGCGAGTGATCTGTGAGAGAAACCGAGAATTATTATCCTTATTCTTGTTCTTATTTGGAATACACGTAGTTCCTGATAAATAATTCACAGCTTGTTTCACGTACCTGAAACCGAACTTTAAAAAACAAAAAATTATAATGGTTCAAAGGCATGTTTCAAAACGTGAGACTTTACAAACTCTGTCCTTTTTGGTCTTTTTTTTTGGCATGTTTCAAAACGTGAGACTTTACAAACACTGTTCTTTTTGGTCTTTTTTTTGGGGAGCGTGATTTTATGGTTACAATAGTACAAGGCAAGGATAAGCAGTCACATGAGGAAAAATAGAAGTATGGATAGAGAATAAAAGAAAAGGAGAGAAAATGATGAAGTGAAAAACGTGGGCTTGATGAGTGGGAGAGTTTTTCATTTTGGAGTATAAATCAATCCATTTTCAATGTTTTCAGTTCAAATATTACAAAATTTCATTTACTGCTGCCATCATGATCGTGGGTGTATACTTGAACCTTGTATATGGTTATGTTTTTCAAAAGCATGTCCTTTGAAGGTAGCATAAACTAATCTATGTTCCTGGCAAACGAGAACATAGACACTATAAAACCAAACACAACTTTTGAAGTTTGATTTTGAACAACAACAGAGACTAATAATTATGATTCTGTTCCGTCAAGTCTTCTCGCCCCCCCCCCCCCCTCCTCAAAAAAGATTATTTTCATAGCAAATTCCGTCTTTGTTTCTCTCCTTCGTCAGGCAGATTAAAGAGCGTCGTCTCTATATTTATCAAGATCTTGGGCTTTGGATATAAATGACGGGATTTTCAGCAGGATGAATAAAACATAAACAACAGGATAAGACACAACAAGAGCAAGATCAAACTTGTCTTTTATCCCCTGCATCGAGTATAATATCCCTTTACAGATCGACTCAGCTTATAGTTTATCTCACACGTTATCCTACATGCACACTCCATCACTTACAATTTACTGAGTATTGCACATAGTTAGAGAAAATACCTGAGTAGATTTCCTAATCAAAATTGCCCCCGGTGTCTAGGCTGTTTGTCCATTATTTCGCGGAAAAGAGGTCATTATCACCATCAAGAGCATACACCGAGAATTTGGTCGCTATCTGCTTTTGTAGATTCACATCAGCAACACATAGTTTTTCCTTTTCCGGGCTATTCTTAGAAACAATTTCATTGTGGCTTGATTGTCATATTAATCCCATCTATATCCACCGAAACACAATTCTCACTTGCAATGCGTCTCTCTCTCTAGAGAGACAGTAATGAACAGATTTATACAGACCGTTCTTTGAACCACATCAAGATGGAAGATTTACTGACTAATTTACACAACAATGAGCCGAAAGTACATTGACGATGTAATATCACGTGAATAATGATCTTATCTTCTTAATTTTTTTTCAAAGACCACTTCACTTTGAAACGATTACCGGAACCTTGTATGAATAGCTCAATTTCATTGCTAAGCCCATTAGCCCATGATCTGACCATCTTATGAAGTGGACTTACTGTTTTGAAAATACTGGATTATGGGCAGTCTAGTGGTTACTGTCTTCGCCTCAACCAGCTAGTGCACAGTATGGTAGGCGTTGGTGTGTGTACAGGGGGTGGTAACCGGGTCACCAGTTGGAGACAAGATGACGCGTTGGCGCGAGCGTCTATATAGGCACATAGTACGAAATCGGGTGCACGTCACGAGACCGACACTCACGAGTCATACAGCTCACGAGTTATACAGCCCATGAGTTCGACACTAAGCTAACAAGGCCCATGTTGTGTCTGTCGAACTCGCGCGCTGCTTTTACCTAGTGTCGAACTCATGGGCTTTATTCAGTTATTTGCCTAATGCGAACTCATGGGTTGTATGACTCGTGAGCTGTATTAGGACTCATGGACCTCTGTCCAATGTCAAACTCGTGGGCTGTATGACTCGTGGGTGTCGGCCTTGTGGGATGACTCCGTGTCGTCCACATGGACAAATCGATCCACCTCGATCTGTAAGCCGCCATCCGACCCGCGCCTGACAGCACGCACCTGCACCGACAACAACACCATACTTCCCGGTAAATCACAGCATGATTCCCCAACATCCCGCCACAGACAGTCACATCACAACTCAAGAAACACACAAGTTTGCCAAGCAGGTAACTACACTCAACTATATCTATTTATTTCTGCTTGTCATTACTTAATTTTTCCGTTATAAACTATGATATGTTCGTATATTCAAACCATATCCATGCCTACTCAATTGTCTTCTTTAGGTTTGTAATCGCCTGATGTGTTCCAAAACTATTATGTTGAAATCAGGTTCAATCCATTATTTCCATTCTATTTTATTCCATAGACGGCTTGTTATTTCATTGTATGCTCAATATTTCTTTCCATGCGTTCACATCGATTTATGGTTATCATTTCATTACACCATATTTGTAAACAGACAATAAAGCTGCAGAAAACCAAGTATCGAAAGCTTTAACTACACGTAATTCGGCTGACATCCTGCTTTATCTTTTGTCATCACTAGTCATAATTATTTATAATTCCAGTCTCTCGATGTTTATGAAAAAAAAAATGTAGATTTGTTTATTTCATAATATGATCAGTTTCTTTCTATATCTATTGCTGGTAATTTGTCTTCACATTGTGGAGTTTTAGTTTTTGCTTTTGTTTCTATTCTGTTGTTTGTGCTTCTTTTTAAATCCCAAGTTCTGAAATACGACTGTGATTTTAGTACGCCGTTTTAATGTTCCTTTCTCTTTCTTCTGCCTTTTCTCTCGGTATTAGGGAACAGCGATATCAAATATATAGAGATCTGGGTCAGGTCTCGTGTATTCTCGCAGGCGGACCTCGCTCCATCTAGAGGTGCCTATCAATAGCTCCTAACTTCCACTCTCCTCCCGTCCGAACGTCAACAGGAAATTCCGAATCCTCCGGCCACGATTATCCTTTTGTCAGCCCAAACATCAAGAGGAGGAAAATCCGCTTTCTCCGGACAAAAACAACGTCACGGATGGTAACAGTCTCTGCTTTGGACAAAGAGTAAAATTGTACCTCTTTCTGTTCCTGCTTCAACAACAAACACACGTGTTCAGCGGACTGGAATCTGGATTTTACTTATCTTTTTTTTAATGCTTTCTTAGAGGGTAATTTCAGGAAATTGATGTCTGGAAATTTTTCACTGTTACATCACTCATATTATTGTGGACCATTTTTTTTTTTTTTTTTTTTTTTTTTTTTTTACAAAGTGAATATATAATTTGGACGGCAAGGTGGCGTACAGTATAGTCGCGATTATAGTCGGTAGCCTATCTGTCAGTTTGGTTCGGTTGCAGAGTCGAATCGCAGGGGGTCTTACTGAGCAACGGTGAGTGTGCAAATCAGGGGTCATCCCACTAGACCGACACCCACGATTCATACAGCCCAACACGAGTTCGACATTGAAAAAAACAAAAGGTCCATGAGTCATACAGCCCTCTCGACCCATCAGGTGTATAAATGGGTACCTGGCAACGCTATAGGGTAATGATAATAACAGTTCCCTCTGGCAGAGCAGTGGCGACACTGAAAAGGCTACCCTGGGTAAATAAGACCTTATCACATTACATTTTTATTGTAATGCCCATGAGTCATTACAACCCATGAGTTCGACATCAGGTAAAAACTGCCCACGAGTTCGACATGTATCACACGAGCCTTAAATGTGTCGGTGTCGTAAGCCTTGTTTATGTGTCGAACTTATGGGCTGTATGACTTGTGGGCTGTATGACTCGTGGGTGTCGGTTTCGCACCCATATCATGCCGTCCCCTCCAATAGAGGAAAAACACTCTTGTCTTTCGGATAGGACATAAAATGGAAGTCCCGACAGTGTGAGAAAGTCACAAACCAAGCACATAGAGAATTCCGCCTCATTCAGAAACTTAGTAGATCACTGTTCTTGACTGAATCAATCACGTGATCAACCATGTGATAAGTCAGTCACCGGATGCTTTCTCTCTCTCTCTCTCTCTCTCTCTCTATCTCTCTCTTGGCTTGTGACTTGGTAGACAGAAAGATCCGTCTGTCCGGAGGAGTCTTTTATTTTTTTGACGTTATCGCTCTCCTCCCATCCCTGAAGCCAGACGCAGTCTCCGCGGAACATTTCCCCGACGACCAGATACAGACCGATCTTTCGGTCAAGTGACTTGGAAGATCCAATATGAGAGCTAAGCAGAAAAGAAATTAAAAGACATTGCAAAAGCAAACAAAAAACGAAATACAAACAAACAAGGAAAAGTAGAAATTACGCGGTGCGTAACATATGTCCCCGCCGGAAGTAGCATTTTGTAACAAAATGTGCAATATAGGTAAAAAATCAAGGTCAAAGGTCAAAGAAGTCAAAGGTCAAAATTCTGTGTAGAAGTTTTGAAGCCCTCACCTAGTGCCATCACATAAAGCAAATGGAATCGAAATTGGGTTAGAAATGGCGAAGGAGTAGCATTTTGTAGCCAATGTACAATATAGGTCAAAAATCAAGGTCAAAGGTCAAAGAAGAAAAAGGTCAAAATTCTGTGTAGAAGTTTTGAAGCCCTCACCTAGTGCTATCACATAAAGCAAACGGAATCGAAATCGGGTTAGAAATGGCGAAGGAGTAGCATTCTGTAGCAAAATGCACAATATAGGTCAAAAATCAAGGTCAAAGGTCAAAGAAGTCAAAGGTCAAAATTCTGTGTAGAAGTTTTGAAGCCCTCAACTAGTGTCATCATATAAAGTGAACGGAATCGAAATCGGGTTAAAAATGGCAAAGGAGTAGCATTTCGTAGCAAAATGTACAATATAGGTCAAAAATCAAGGTCAAAGGTCAAAGAAGTCAAAGGTCAAAATTCTGTGTAGAAGTTTTGAAGCCCTCACCTAGTGCCATCACATAAAGCAAACGGAATCGAAATCGGGTTAGAAATGGCGAAGGAGTAGCATTTTGTAGCAAAATGTACAATATAGGTCAAAAAATCAAGGTCAAAGGTCAAAGAAGTCAAAGGTCAAAATTCTGTGTAGAAGTTTTGAAGCCCTCACCTAGTGCCATCACATAAAGCAAACGGAATCGAAATCGGGTTAGAAATGGCGAAGGAGTAGCATTTTGTAGCAAAATGTACAATATAGGTCAAAGGTCAAGGTCAAAGGTCACGACTGAAATTCTGTGTAGAAGTTTCAAAGCTCCCATGTAGTGCTATCATATAAAGCAAACAGAATCAAAATTGGCTCATAAATGACAGAGAAGTAGCAAATTGAAGATTTTGATCACACACGGACGCACACACGGACACACGGACGGACGGACGGACGGACGGACGGACGGACACACGGACGGACACACGGACACACACACGTACGGAGCCCGTTTCATAGTCCCCTGCTCGAACTCGTTCGGCGGGGACAACAAACGAAATGTTATGATTACCAACAACGTCGATCGTTGATGGGAGGGGGAGGGATCAACATCTGCTGGCAAAAAAGAAAGAAAGAAAGAAAAGAAACCAAAGGTATCCAGAGAAAAAAAGTTGTATCGGAGGATATTCGGAGTATAGTGAGAGTAGTTTTAGAGGTCACGAGAAAAAGGAAAGAGAGTTATATCAACAACAAAAGTAAGAAGGAAAGAAAAGACCAAGGATATTGTGGAAAAAAAAAGAGACGAAGAAAAAAAAAAGGAGGGATATATAGAGAAATGAAGGGATAGGAGACAAATTTTACCTCAACTCTACGCATCTCCTGGATACTGATGTAGGCTGGGTTCCTTCATAGATTTTCGTTAACTCCTATATACTTTCAAAATTACCTTCGGCGACAAACAAGACATGACCAATTCAGAGAGTTCGCGTTTCCTGGCTGACCACGTTTTGACAACCTTACTTTGTTCGTTTTAGATGGATTCGTTTCTTTGATAGTAGACAGCGGTTGCTATTAATCTTCCTGATCGTAGATCCTTTCTGACGTACGTCGACTCGTTGGGCTCTCATGAATCGTGATTGTTGTTTTCGTCGCTTTGATGTTTTGCACAGATTGACATTTGCTCGTGTAAGTGTCATTTCATTTTTTATTTTTTCAGCGGCTATTAGAATTATCTAAAGCGCAGGACTCTTGCAAATATTGAAGCAATAGATCTCTATTATATATTTTGGTACACTTTGTTGAATTCTTATACTTGTATGGACTATGGTTGTTTGTTCGTTTTTTACATCCAAAACATATAAGCCGTTCACGCATGTGGCAGACAAAAATGATGAAGTGACGTAATTGAAGTAAGGATACCAAATCAGTGACTACTTACCCGACATCTCGGTAAGTTTAAATGGAAATTCATGTTTAGCAATCATTTTTTTTGGGGGGGGGGGGTGGGAGGGGGCTCTTTCTTCTTAACTCACTCAATCTCTAAATGATATTGTCGAAATACCTCTCTACACCTCGCATCCAGTTCCACAGGATTTGGTTGACAAATTGCTAAGCAGGACGTATGCACGAGAAGACAATTGTAATATCAAAATGAAAGGGACAAAATGTCAAATTGGGAATGGGCGATCAGGGCCCTGTTGCATAAAACTTGATATCAGTGAAAAAGTTGTCATAGTTGTTACAAGCTACTGAAATCCTTGCATTTGATTGGCTAAGAGCAAATTGGTCACAACAATGTTGCAGTTGTCACTGATAACAAGTTTTATGTAACGGGATCCAGGTGTCAATATTGAGTCCGAGTTTTAGAGTGAGATTGAATTAACATTAAGTGTCTACGATTTGGAAGCATTCTTATCATGCTTACAGCAAAGATAGGAAAGTCATCCTGAAGTTCCAATACCACAGCTGTGAGAGGCAGTGGGGATCTACAGGACACAGTGTACCACCAAAGGTCCCGAGAATGAGAGTACCATGGATCTATGATTACACACTGACTAGTATAATACAGCTATTGCTACAGATGACAAGAAAAGAGGTGCTCCCGCCAAATAAAAATACCGTGTGCAAGAGCAGTTGATTCTTTCTTTGAACTTATTTCACTTACCTTCCCATGTCATCATTTATTTATCTATTCTTTTCTCTGCTGGAGGTGGGCTGCCTTGAACCTCCAGCCAGTGTTCCTAAGTAGATTTAAGAACGAATACTGTGTGACAAGGAGGGTAACCGTCCGAATTTGTTTAGATGCCTTTATTATGAAATAACAGAAGATAGAGACGATGAGGGACTATTTTGCCGCTGCTGACAAATGAAGTGTTAAAGAATTCAGATGAATGATGGACTGTTGAGGAAATCCCTTAGGAGATGATTCCTTCTCGTCTTGATGAGTGACAGAGGGCTTTTATCGTACTTCTGAAGGGGCTCTTGAATTCTCGCGTCCCCCAGTTTCCAACGGTTCAATGGCGGGACAAGAGGTTCTCCTTATACAGGATGAAAACAATCCTAAAGTCAATGACCGTAAAAACATTTACGTAAGATATACAAAGAAAATATTCAACGTCATTGAAAACACCAGTCATACAATGGAGTAGTGCAATCAATGCTACGCCTTTCCTCCTACGTAGGGTGTCCATTTCGAGAGACGAGGTAACGAAAATACGATACTATGATTTTTTTCCGAAAAGCTATATATGCAGAGCCACGATTAAGACAAGAAATGCTAAAAAGAAAATGGAAAAAACCCGAATCGAAGCCTTGAATTAGACAACATCAAATTGTATAAGGAAGAGGAAGAAACAAATAGTTCTTTCTGGTGGCAATTTTAACCAGTACAATCTTTGTATTTTGTTTGTGTGTGCACAATATTGATTCTGCATCACATCATTTTATTTGCTTTCATTGCCTGATATTTCCTTTTAATCATCAACGTAACATTGGATACTATTACAGTTGTCACACGAGTTTAAACACTAAGGAAAATTTTGTTTGAAAGCTGTGTTATCGAAATACAGCTGTATTGTGAAATCAATGAGTTCTGAATACGACAATCCTGTTTGGAAAGAAAATCTTAGTGGACTGATATTCATGATGACAATTCTTATGTTTAAAAACTGAGGTTGAACAAAACTTGAATGCGTAAGAAATGAAGTAAAATGACATGTCTCATTTGTTGATAACCTACGTCAATCTATACATTGGGTTACACAGCTGTGACCCTTTCTCTCTCCCTCTCACCTCTCTCTCTCTCTCTCTCCCCACTCCCCCCCCCCCCCCCCCCCTCTCTCTCTCTCTCGCTCTCCCCCTCCCCTCTCTCTCTCTCTCTATTTCTGAGACAAGTGGTAACGGAGAGAGGGAGGGAACGTGAGAATACTGATAAGGTATAAGGATACCTTAAAAAAAAAAGAAGTTATCTTAGTTGTTGCAGACGCTCAAGGACCATTTGACATGAATTGAGTGCTTGTTTCGAGAGGTTTTCGGCATAACTGAGACTCACTGACGTGGGCGCATTCACATCTTAAATGTCAAAAAGTATCCAGGGCGTGTGTAAGATCGTTCTGTATTTAGAAGCACACTTTAAACAGAGTGACGCCAACGCCCTCCCAGTATCATTAGTATAATGTCTGCATGCTTGCTAAAGCACAGTCAGCCAATGATGCAGGTTTGCTAAAGCACAGCTAGCCAATTATTGACAGCCACGTGGATCTCATCCCATGCAGTCTATATAACAACGACCTTTTGCAGGTCACACAGATCGACTTACCGAAAACTGATCCAGACGAAGAGAGGAAGAAGGAGACTTCGGTTGAACGCAAACTGCTCAGTTAATATGCCGAATAACTTTTCCATTTACCTTTGAAGGTGCCATTTTTTTTTAATTCACTCGCGAAGATTGAATGACCAGTATCCTTTAAACATCGATAAAAAGGCATCACCTCTACTCACAAAAAAAAGCATATACGCTCTCCCACACACACACACACACACACACACATACATACACACATATCATATACATGCACGTACACGCACACTGAACAACAATGTCTTTGACGTCTTGGCTTGCAACAAACACTCACGCAGAAACGTCACGATGAGTTTTAGTACACACTGTAGTAATTATTAGGAAACTAGGTATTCATAGTGTATGAAGTGCCGGTTCGAGAATTCCATTTTGATATGTCAATAAGTCACGGGTATTATTTTACGCTTTTGTGAGGGCACGACGTGAATCTTCTCATACCTAACCCTATACTTCGCAGATCTACTGACATACTCAAAATGCGATCGTGCATAATAATGTTAGCCCATTGCGTGTGTGAATTATGATGCTATATCTATTGATTTCCAGGAATGCTGGCAAGGGACCAATATCAGTGCACTGGAAAATTATGAACCTATGGTAGCTGTAGAACAGGCACAGGGGGGCATTAAGGAAGGGATAGCGATCACATGGTGAACATTTTACAGGATTGAAGTGCCCCCTTTGGGGTCCTTCAAAAATAGACGCAAGTCACTCGCCATTGGTATATCTACGCTTTCTGAACGCCTCGCCAAAGTGTGTAAAACTAGTCTTTCTTTCCCTTTTTAGGTGCAAAAAGGCATCCACACTCTTTGCACAATCAAATGATTGGTGACATGAATGGGAAGCCGAAACTACTATACGCCATTTTTGAAAACGATTCCCTCGAGCTCTATACGCCCCCGAGCCAGAAACATTTTTGAGCACAGTGCATGTCCGTAACCAGAAGGGGTGCCGTTCGTTGATCCGGAGGTTCGTTATTCCGAAGGCCGAAGGTTCGTTAATCCGAAACACACAAATTCCCTATACCTAGAGGTTCGTTAATCCTAACATTTGTGGCGTTATTCCGAAGGTTTGTTTTTCCGGAAGTTCGCTAATCCGAAAATAAAATAGGATTCGCTATTCCGAAGGCTCGATAATCCGAAAATGAAATAAGGTTCGCTATTCCGAAGATTTGTTAATCCGAAAACGAAATAGGGTTCGTTATTCCGAAGGTTCGTTGATCCGATAAAGAAATAGGGTCCGTTATTCCGAAGGTTCGTTATTCCTATAAGACTCGTTAATCCGAAAATGAAGTAAGGTTCGTTATTCCGAAGGTTCGTTGATCCGAAAATGAAATAGGATCCGTTATTCCGAAGGTTCGTTAATCCGAAAATGAAAAAAGGTTCGTTAATCCGAAAATGAAATACTCATTGTAATGACAAAATACGTTGTCGTGATTAAGAAAAAGAAAGTTGCTATGATATTACGCAATGAAATTCGATATTGTCTTTTGGGAGGATGATACACGTGTCTATTTTCGTAGTGTCGTGTGAAGAAGAGGTGTAGATGAATAATCTTGATTTTAATTCAATCTGAACAATTATTTTCCTGAGCGATTGAATTTAGGGAACTGTGTGATTTTTTCTCTAGCCTACCTTCAGACACCCTCACATTTTTGAATGATAAAATAGTAACGACAATAAGATTAATACAGAGGATGATTAAGCACGTATGGACAAGACTAAAAAGTAACATTGGTGGTAGTAATGGCAATAATTATTGATGGTAACAATGATGATAACGCATAACAAAAAACTATTATTATCACTAGATTCATAGCGAAAAGTGTCGTTACCGGTATCAGCATTACATAATATTCAACCCGATATTGAAACGACCTGCGGCAGAGCCAGGAGGAACAACTGGCAGAGGGAGGGGGGGGGGGGATAGAAAGAAACGTAATCTTAACCTGGGGCGAAGAAGCATTCTTTTCAATGGAAGAAAGAAACACATTTGAGAGCTAAAACAGGAGAACCTCATTTAACTTCTTATCAAATTCACGCAAAAATCATTTCTGACAAAGTGTTTAAAGTTTATCGTCCACTGTGATACCAAGAAACTTTATGTGAGATACACGTTCTAACTGAATGTCACCAAAGATGATATCTGTGCGTAAAACTTCTATATACTTACTAAATAACATATACTTAGTTTTCTGAAGACGAGCCTTATTTCATTTTAGGATTAACGAACCTTCGGAATTACGAACCCTATTACATTTTCGGATTAACGAACCTTATTTCGTTTTCGGATTAACGAACCTTCGGAGTAAGGAACCTTATTTCATTTTCGGATTAATGAACCTTCGGAATAACAAACCTTTTTTTTCACTTTCGGATTAACGAACCATCGGAACGACGAATCTTCGGAATAAAAAAAAACCTTCGGAATAACGAACCTTCGGAATAACGAACTGTAACCACAAGAAGCGTATAGCGCCCCTCGATATTCGGCATTCTTTAGGGTAGCATTTCTTCAAATTGGCTGCAAAAGGAGTTAAGTTAAGATAAGTTAAGACAAACACTTAAGATAGATCTCTGATGAATACTGGAGTACTACTTTCCGATTGGTTGAAAGTCAAATCAAGTTCAATTTTGCTGGTGGAGTTCATGGTGTTTCTAAGCCCCCTTTCCACTGACCATGACAATTGCATTCTGGGCTCAGATAAGCCCCCGGTGGACAATGACAATGGAGGTTGACATTAGCTTATCCATCAGACGATCTTGTCTCATTGGATCATGCCCGATAAGTCTGACACTAACCAGATAATCGACCAACACAAATCGGATTCATCAGACTGCGATCATTATGATACACTTCTATGGGTGGCCGGAAACAGAACAAAACCAAAAAAGAAAGGGAAAAATGTTTCTGACGAGTGTCCGATAAGAAAAATTTCGGTACAAGGTTATTACAAGAAGGGGGGGTAGAAATTGGAAATACTGTACCTGTCTGTTAAAATGTCTGTAAAAATATACTCCTCCTAGTCCTAGCGAGTTACAGTGTGGGAGGAGTCTTGCATATCTTCAAAGGTCATTATCAATTAATTTCTGACAGCTATTTACTAGGTTTGATGTATGTATCAGCAATGAAGATATTCTCTTATATCTTCTTCGTGTCTGTATATCTAGTCTGAAAATGACAATATTGTTTTGTATATTCTGTCAGTAATTCACTCTTTTACCTTTTTAAGTACGTTTTGTTTATATATATACCATTTAGTGGTTAGTGTTTATATTTTGTACCCTTATTTGAAGTTGTGAAAGTCTCGTATTTACTTTGAGGCCTTTTCCCATCACTCCTGATAGGCTTTAATTGGTACCCCACAATGAATATGTTCATACTATGACTTGAAACTGTAATGATTAATTGTTTCTTTTTAATGTGGAAATAAACGAAATGAAATGAAATGAAATGAAATGAAAATGAAATAATTGCTCTAAAGTATTCCAAGTTCCGCATCATTCTTCCTGGAGTTTTGCTGTTAATGATGCCAACCACCTCTTGCAGGTTGATCGTTTCCTAAAAATGAATGTGAAGGAGTGCAACAAACTTTCGTTTATGTTTATCGCCGTACTTACTCTAGGAATATTTAATGGAGGTGCAAAAATATGTTCAATATCTGGGGAACACGGAAGCAAGGGGATGGTGTGGGAGAGGATATTTCAACTCTCGCCTGAGGGGATTTTGAATTTTTAGCATTGAAATTAAACAATCTGATACACACGTTTAGAGAAGTATTTAGGTGATATTCAATAAAACAAAAACAGACGACACATTGGTAAAATGCTTAAGTTGCAAGAAAAGAAAAAGATATGCGATTCTGATGTGGTTTTTTCATTTTATGCTAATAAATTTATTTGAAAAAATGTATGTAAGCGCAACAACCTAGCGGGAGAGATGCATGTGGTTGGGAAATGTTCCCTCCTGCACGAAGAAGCTTTTGCGTCTGTTTTTGTTTAAAGAATTGAGATCTGGTGGACACTTTGAATGGAATATTTTGAAAATTTTCCAGCTCCTTACGGCGATATAGTCGAGTTAGGTTCATTATACTGACCCTCAAGATATCTCGCTCAGCCATTTACTCGGAATCAAGGCTCTCGCCTCTCTATTAGAGGCAACACACTCTCTTCCTAGATTTTTTTTTTTTTTTTTTTGGGGGGGGGGGGGGGGTCTCCAAGCTTCTATGTTGTTGCAGTTGTTTTAGATTGAAAAAGAAAAGACAGCAAATGGGACCCTATCAGAAAAATAATTGTCCCAGATGATACTGGCATATAAATCAGGTAGTATAGACCATAATAAATCTTAAACAAATCAAACAATATTATTAGATATGCATTACTAGTATATAATATCTCCACGAGGGAGCTCATATCATTGTATCTATTATGTATATGAATGTTTGTCGTATTGTGGTGAGCTTATTCGTGCCAAAATTTAACAATTAGAACTTTTCTTTTATATGATGATTTTATTATGTATGTTGTGAATTAACACTTGACAATGCCTAGAGTTATGTAGCACGCTTGTATTTCACCATCATTATTTCAGGAACCTTGTATATGTAAGTAAAAGCCTACAATCCTGCCAGGTAAAGCAATATTGAAATAAAAGAAATACTTTAATCACACGGGCACACGCGATGAAGTGACCCTGCCCAGAATCTTTCGAGAATCAGGCAGTGCCTAATCGAATCTCGTTTTGTCGGTGTATACTGCAGCTTCCAACGGGATCTAGCTTGTATATCAAAACTGGCGAATTGGGCGACAACGGCTTTTCCCGAAGTCATTAAGTTGGCCTGCTTCTCATTCTGATTATAGCGATATAGTATCGCCATTATCGGCGCTCTCGTAGATTTGCCTTCTCATATTATGATACTCCTCAGACACAGATTCCCTTAATTGCTAGATGGCAAAAACTGACTCCTACATTAAAGTGCCTTGCTATTGCCGCAGAAGGCAGGAAAACATGTTAGACTCTTGGAAAGTTACGCATTTAGTCTGCGAGAAGCTTTATTGGACGATTCATTGCTTGAAACCGAACTGACACTCTCGGATTAATGGCAAACAGGTCACTTGTCATTGACAGACCTTCCGATATGGAGAAAGGAGCTTTGTGAAAAACAAGAATGCATCCCCAGATGAATTCACCCAGGCATTTAGGATTTGCTGGTTGTCAAGTGTACCGAGAGCTCGTTATGCAAAAAAAAAAAAAAAAAAAAAAAAAAAAAAAAAAAAAAAAAAAAAAAGAAAAAGATGACCAGTCCGCCTAGTCTATATCCGGTGAGAATGGTCAACAGTAATCGACTTTGCAGCGAGATATCACTTACTAGATTGCCTGGCGTCTGTCATGTCTCCCTCTACGTCTCGACACCGTCATCCTTATCTCTTCCTTCCTCAAATGTCAGCTTAGTCATTATTTTGTGTCCTCCTCGTGAACAGTATTCTTCTTTTTTTTCAGGTATACACAGAGATGGTACTTTAACGCGCAATAAATATGATAAAGCCAGAATCAAACGTAACGGTCGTTGTATGGAAGGTTGTAGCTTGCTGTCGTGAGGCACTTTCCGTTTATCATTTCACACCAACAATTTTATTCTGTTTTCTCTTTTCTGCATACCAAGATAATTTGGATATCACTTGTTCAATCTATAAAACAATCACAATTGTATTACTGAGTATAGTGACTACCATTCCTAGTTTGCTATCTTTTGATGTTCAAAATCAGTTACACGTTCAGTGTCCATGATTTCAGGTCCATACCAGCGAAAAGTAGAAGTAACCATTACGTAACTGTTGATCAGTGACGATTCCACACCTGTTGTTAAGGAATGTAGCATGACAGATAGATAGAAATTGATAAACTGACAAAGTTCACGAACGCGTGCAGCTGAAATTGTAAGACGATCTTCTTCGACTGTCCAGGCAAATGAACCAGTATCAAGTTCTTAATTTCTTACAGCTACTCTCTAAAAAAAATCGAGTGAAAATTTTCACTCTAAAAAGAGTATATACAAAAAAGAGTGAATTTCGAGTGAAATTGGAGTGAATTTTGAGTGAAAATGCTCATTTTCACTCATTTTGGAGTAACGTCAGGGATCACTCCAAAATCTTCGAGTGATCCCTGACGTCACTCCAAAATGAGTGAAAATGAGCATTTTCACTCAAAATTCACTCCAATTTCACTCCAAATTCACTCTTTTTTGTATTCACTCTTTTTAGAGTGAAAATTTTCACTCAATTTTTTTTAGAGAGTATTTACTAGGTTTGATGTAAATGTATCAGCAATGAAGATATTCTCTTATATCTTCTTCGTGTCTGTATCTAGTCTGAAAATGACAACATTGTTTTGTATATTCTGTCAGTACTTCACTCTTTTTCCTTTTTAAGTACGTTTTGTTTATATATACCATTTAGTAACGTTTATATTTTGTACCCTCATTTGAAGTTAATACTTTGAGGCCTTTTCCCATCACTCCTGATAGGCTGTAATTGGTACCCCACAATGAATATGTTCATACTATGACTTGAAACTGTAATGATTAATTGTTTCTTTTTAATGTGGAAATAAACAAAACAAAATGAAATGAAATGAAATGAAAATGAAATAATTGCTCTAACGTATTCCAAGTTCAGCATCATTCTTCCTGGAGTTTTGCTGCTAATGATGTCAACCACCTCTTGCAGGTTGATCGTTTCCTAAAAATGAATGTGAAGGAGTGCAACAACCACAATTGTATTACTGAGTATAGTGACTGCCATTCCTAGTTTGCTATCTTTTGATGTTCAAAATCAATTACACGTTCAGTCTCCTTGATTTCAGGTCCATATGCTCAATACCAGCGAAAAGTAGAAGTAACCATTACGTAACTGTTGATCAGTGACGATTCCACACCTGCTGTTAAAGGAATGTAGCATGACAGATAGATAGAAATTGATAAACTGACAAAGTTCACGAACGCATGCAGCTGAAATTTTAAGACGATCTTATTCGACTGTCCAGGCACATGAACCAGTATCAAGTTCTTAAAGAGAGAGAGAGAAAAAAAAATGCTTGATTAATTTAGTTGCCCTAGTGTCACAGCTCGATAAACCGGACATTTCTGATATCGATATATTTTGATTATTTTTACCTCACTCATATATTTGTGATATGATTTTGTTTTGCTCTAGTTAACTATTTTTCATTTTCCTTTTCTTTTTTGTCTTTTCCATGATTTTGTATGTCCATATGTATTGCTTTGTGAAATCATATCATCGTATTTTGTTTTGTTTTTTATCTGTGCACGGACATGCTAAAGAACAGCCATGGCTGAAGCTTGTACCGTGCTGGAATGAATGAATGAATGAATGAATCTTTACTTCATTTGAAAATCAAAGCATCAATTCCCCAAATCTCGTCTGTGTGCAATGAGACTTGGTTTGTCACCTGATGAAGTGTTGATAATGCAAAACAAACAACATCAAAACAAAACAACATACATCATAAATACATACAAACAAGCTGCACGCAAACAACAAAACAAAGAAGAAAATTCTTAGGTATTGAAAGGGTCATGATCCAGTAACTGTGCAAACACATTGTAATCATAAATGTCCTCATGTCCGCGGAAGCAAAGAGGCCTATATTAGATCGTCTGTGGTTCTCAGATTATCAGGACATACATATTGTTTTCCAAACTACTTCATCCCCTATTCATTGCGCAGCTGTCTGATTTTCCATCCAGTATGCGTCGCCCGAAAGTTATGAATCCACTGCAATGGATTGGATAAGGAAATGAGAACGTTTGGCGATAATTTCAAGATAAAAGAGCCTACGGCAATTTACAAATTATCTCCTACTGTTGTATATTAGCCGATATTGTCGTCTTTCAACTCTTGATAACACCCATTAATATTGGTACAATGTGAGATCAGTCAAGCCAGGGAATTTGTATAGCTTGTCGACATGCCATCCCATTACCATGCCTGGATATGCTCTAAACACGGTATTAAGAAGTTACTTTGACCGCACATTCTAGATGGGCGACATTTCCTCTAGTGGTCTCTTTGCATCGAGTGCTGTCGTCTAGCCTCAAGCAAGTCTGACAAGTGTTCATATCCGTCTCATCGAATGCCCCTTAACGCATATCTCATGGTCTCTTTTCATTCCCAGTGAGTAAGTGGCCAGATAAATGCTGATGACACGACTACGAACATCTGAAGTTCGATCATTTCACAAGCCAACCAACCGCAAGAGATCAAGAAGGCAGAGGTAACCAAATTTCATCTCAATACAAGTCCAGGTGGTTAGGATCAGAGCCGACAATATTGGTGAGCCAGAGGGCCTCAAATCAATCAAAGGAGAAAGAAGAAAGCTCGTAGGGCTTTTAAGATCAATCTCCCCCATGATGGAAAGCGAACCGCAGCGAGAGGGAAATTACATCTATGTGTGCGCCATCATCCTGATGAGCTTTTCCAACAAACCACAAGGAACCAGCTGACAAGGTAATTGAGGAGGAGATGGGTTTGCCAACTTTTAATCAATGTTTTGTCCTAAGAGTGAAGTTAAACATTGCTATTTATGTTTGAAGTATATTATGATTGTTTGGCGCGTACGCTTTAAATGATCTGAAGTTTACAGCCTGCATGTGCTCTATGATAACCACAAAATTGTGAGCTTTATTCTAAGGAATTTTCTCGTATTGTATACCTTTGAGAGATATCCGCAGAGCTTGTTATGGTTTTCTCTTCATTCATTTCGATAAGAAGATGAATGAATAGGGGTAAAAGATACTCCTATACTGTAATGTTGTGTTATTGTATTGCTATATTTTCTCCTAATATGAAACAATGCATGGTCGCAGTGTGATGGCGCTGATTTACTTCATTATATGCGATATTGCTTTCTCACAATGAAGCAAACATTAATTTCAGCAGTGCTTTGTTTTTCGGAGAAACAATCTGTGTCCTGTGTCCTATATAGATAAATCCTTCCAAAAAAAAAAAGAGGAAATTGGCAGCAATGTTTTACCTGTTGTCACTCTATACCTATCTCTCGTACTCAGAATTGCCGGACAATCCAGTCAAGGGGTGCCTCCCCCTCCCCCTCGATACATGATATTTGCACCAAGAACAAAATTCAGATTGGTAATACGTTACAACATACAGCTCCTTTCAAAATAATGTGAGTTTATTTCAGTAACAATGCTGCATTAATGTTAATACATAACCTTTGAAGTCCAGTTGTAACAATGGTAACAAGCCTTTTTTTTAAATTATATGAGTTTCTTTCAGTTACAGATTCTCTTAATGTTTTTGCAAGCGATGCCCGAAGGTAACATACATTATGTAACTGCATAACTGATGCTGTCCTTTATTTGGGTTAATTTGTTACCATGGTAACAATCTATTTTTTGATAATGAGAGTGTATGAAATCATAGATTATTTAAATGTTGTTACAAACAATATTGCAATGCCACATATAAATGTCAATTTCACCGCTGGTGTTCCTCAGATCAGTTTGTTGCCATGGTAACAATAATTTTTTGAAATAATGTGAGTTTATTTAAATTACAGATTCCCTTGCTGTCGTGGCAAATGATGCCCTAACGCCACCACTTGGCCACATAAATGTCAATACACAGCCTCTGGTGTCTTGTGGCTCAGTTTGTAACCATGGTAACAAGTCATTTCAACCGCAAATGATATCAGTCATCACAACGCACTTAAAGGGATTGTACAGTTATGGTTGAGACCTAATTTCAGGTTTCTAACCATTTTCGGTGAGATAATGAGAAACCTCTTATAAAATGTGAAAGAGCATGTAATTCTATGAGGAATTCAACGTTTATTTGATGAAAATTGGTTTTGAAATGGCTGAGATATCAAAAAAGAGCGATTCTAATAAAGTGTGGGACCCACACTTTATTACGATCGCTTTGTTTTACTTTGTTTTTTGATGTTTCAGTCATTCCAAACCCGATCTTCGTCAAATAAACTTTGAATTCCTCTTAAAATGGTATGTTCTGTACTATATCATAAGTGTTTTCTTGGTATCTCGCAAAAAGTTAAAAACCCAATTCTCATCTCCACCAAAACTGTACTATCCCTTTAAAGTCTTCCCATCAGTCAGTTGTTGGAGGCATGGCAGAAATAAAAGCGTGTATAGAAAAAGCACGAAAACACGTCAATGAACTTATAAAGATAAACGACGCTGATAAAGGAATAAAGGGGATATGATGATGCTGGTAGATAAAAATATCACACTTATATTAACTTCTTTTTTAGATTTATAATAGTACATAGTTTTGAATGATGATAGCGACATTTACAAAATGACTTCAATTATTATAGAAAGTAGTGGTACAAGAAATCATTACAGACATGATTATGCTTACAGCATCAAATGTGGTGGACATAAATACATTCTGTGAACCGACATAATTAGCTGGAATACCTTGACTTTTTGATGTCATAAACGAATTAACACAACGTTTACTTGCTGAATATAGAAAGAAATTTTTGCATGGTCTCATAACATCATTATAGTTCATGTGATGTATTTTCTTTTACTGCACACAAAATTGACGCTTGTACACAAATCAATAATTGATCATCGTAATTTAAATATATTTTTGTAGCCAGCAAATTATGACTTTTTTTCAGGATTCCAGGGGAGAGGAGATGATCAGTTCGATGTCCAAATAGATGCTGTGGAATTAGCTGTCTCCTTTTCTATTTGTTTTAGGGCAAGTTTGTAGTCAACATATACTTCCCGCATTCTTTCCATTTCCCCCACAAATTTTCTTTTATTTCACAGAATTCGTCAACAGAAATTTGTAATGTAGTCCTTCGGGTGAATTCGTCTCAAATCTTATCTTTCAATGACTAGAAAGTGATTTTATTCACATGTTACACGATACACTTTTTTTTTAAGAACGAGTATGAGAATCGTAGCATACGCAAGATCACGGTTCTCTCCTGAACCCTATGTTTGTGTGCTTTTGAGTGCAGACTGACGCAGAAACGAAGAAAACTCCATACATTGCGTTGTACACAATCATGTAATGTCCGAATTCCCTACCAAAGAAAGGTCTTAAGATCACGCCTTCTTTGTAGTAGTGGTAGTCGTTGTTGTTTTTGTTATTGTTTATTTAATTGAAGACAGAGTCATCGGTTTTTAACCATACAATCTGTTTTGAGTATGGTATAATCTGTTTGCATATTCGGGGTAGGTAAACATTATATAGATGATGACTGGCGGGGGAGGGAACATACCGAATGTTCCACCCGAAGGGTTTGAAATGCTATTGAGGGAGGTTTTAAGTCCCGATACGAAGTCGAGAGACTTATAGCCTCCAGAAATAGTATTTCAAACCCTTCGGGTGGAACGTTTGGTACATGTTCTCGACAACAAAAGTCATCATCTGTTATATTATATGGGTTAGTCAAATACGTGAAATACGTGAAATACGTCAACGTCAACCACCAGCACAGTTCAACAACGCACTCGATAGCTCGCTCGCGCATGCAGAGCCAAATTCACTGTGCACGCGCGGTCCTACAAGCCTTCTGTCATTTGTTACGTGAAAATGTTTTCCCATGGGAGAACATTACAAAAATGTTCGCTCATGGGCGAAGATAACGAAGGTGCCTCCATCACGTGACTGTGTTTAGCTAATCACTAACCTGTATTTGACTAATCTATTTAATATAAACAAATAGAGAATCCCAAGATGTTACATGGCTACTTTTACCACCTGCAGACTGAGTCTCCGCTGAGTATGTAATTAAGTGAAACATTTTGTATTCAAGTGAAGTATTTCATCACGCATCTCATACTCAGTAGTGAGAGTGACAATGATTCTTGAAAATACAAATGTATTACAAATGCATTATAATGATAATACTGTTTTATCCCGAGAAATCATGCAAGGAGAGACTCAAAGCGCTTGATAAAAGAAGAAAAGAAAACTATAAACTGATGAGATTCAAAAGTCGTGACTGATATTGTAATATTACCTCAATAGCCATGTGCTGCTCTGACACTGTCTGACATCTTTATAAGTTAATTTTCCAGCGTGACAATCAGCTCAATATATGTAAACACATGCACAGTTAAAATGTTGTTATCACCCATGACAGTTAAAATGTTGTTATCCATGCACAGTTTGTTGTTATCACCCATCATGATAGAAAATATATGAAATTTCAAACAAAGTGCACTGAAAGTAGTGAGGTAAGGAGCAATAATGATTAGGACCGGTTTTTTTTCAACTTACATTATGCAGAGACAAGGCAAATAGGCAGCAATAGTAGTCGGTGTCTTCTTTTGACACACATATTACGCACTTTTGATTATAGGCATACAAAATATCATGTAAATATACGGGATAACTTTAAAATGTTATACATCGACGTTTTAATGCACATATTACGTTAATAGCATATGACTAGTTCACACTGCGCATTTTTATGGCGAGTGTTTAAGCAAATCTGCTGATAATTTAAATGCCAGCAGACGAGACGGTAGATATATCATAATAAAAGTTACAGAGAGTCAGGAATACAAATAGTGAAAACCATGAAAGGACGTTTGTTTCAAATACATGTAGGAAAATGGCGATTTTATACTTGATAAAACGAGTCTTGATTTATCCGCTCAATTTATAAATAACACTGACAAAAATGCAGAGTGCTACTCGAAGTTACACTAAAATGTTGCACTTTGCACCCACAAACTTATGACTATACGTGTGATTTTTTTTTTTCACATGGGCCTTGTTGATGTGCATTCTGAGGCAATGGTCATTATTTTAGCAATAACAAGAAACAGAGAATGCCGACTTTTTGACAAAAGACATTCTTATGATTATCATTATTGTTATGATATAATCATATTTCCGCAAGCTTTAGATTTTCAGAGTATGATTATTTTCCTGTCAATATTACAATTTCCAAAATCCTATAATTACTTCTTGTCATGCGCAAGCTGACGTGGACAGATGAAGTTAAGATGTCTTTCTTGCATCCGCTGACATTCTTTGTCCAGTAAAAGCCACTAAGGAGAACAGGAATGGATCTCCTATGTCAGTAATACACCCTAATTACTGGTTGTTTTTATCATACTTATAACCCTGACTTATAGATACACTTACACTGTAAAAAAAAAAATCGGTGTCAGATTGAACACCATGGGTGTTAAATCTAACACCGATCAAACTTCAATAGAGGACCACTCCCACAGGTGTAGAAAATGTATTGTGACGGTGTTAAAAAGTGTTCACCTGGCACTTCGTGGTGTTAATTTGACACTGTGGCTGGTGATAATTTTGACACTGCGCTGGAGTTAATTCAATAATGACACCGCATGGTGTTGATTTGACATTGGTGGTGTTAATTTTTAATGGTATAACACCCGTCCAGCTTCAATAGGGGACCACACCAACTGGTGTTACTGTGGTGTAAATGTGTTTACACATTTTTTTTTCAAAAATCAAGTACTTTATCGGAAAATTCTTTATCGTCTTGTTGAAGTTCAAAATTAACAAGAAGTGCAGTAACTAAGAAACTATTCAAAAAACATTTTACATTTTGAAATGACACCCGGAGGTGTTAATCTAACACCATAAATGAGCACCGGAAATTTAACACCAGCTCGGTGTTTCATATTTAACACCGGACTTTTCGCAGTGTATAGATACACATTCAGCTCGAATATTCACACAATAATATTGTTCGTACCCTGAATGCCTAGATAGTCCAACAAGGCACGGTGTAGCTGAAGATAACGTGACAGGCCAAAACTACCTGTCGCAGGTGAAGCTCCTGCAAGTACATAGGAAACGTACCTACGTGGTTTATAGAGTGACTCCATCGTCGGACTAGAGGTGTGATTTCGGTCATGATGATATTTTGATGCCACCAAAGTTCCATCTAGATCCAATCTACATCTTCAGATTATCACGGTGTATAGGACCTAATCATCCCCCCATAACATTATCATTAACGGTTAAAGTCCCGACCTTCATACATAATTAAGAGCTTCACTTGAACTTTGTCGTTTTGTTGTGCTTGAGTATCTCGTGGCATTTAAAGACATAATCCTTCATATAGCAAGATGTTTAAGGGTGGTAACATCAGGAATAAAACTATCAATGTCGCAGGTTGCAAACATCACGGTAATGATCTTCCTTAAACATATGACAGGATCACTTGCGATGTGACTCCCCTCTTACGTGAACCTGGTTGCGTCAGGGACGCTAATGAAAGCTCGGGGTAAGGCTGCGTGTGCCCAGAGCATAAACATGGACACGATTACAGCCGTTGTTTAAATTCAATGTTGTGAATACACTCTATACAAGACTTAATATCTGGAGCTATACACTCGCGTGGTGCGCAGGCTTCTTCGCGGCCGCCAGCTGTACGTGAACTGGGGTGTAAGTGCGTCGGCTGCGGCTGCTGCAGAACTTTCTCCACATGTTATACCTACGGGGAAGGAGAGTGTAGAGGAACGGGTTAACACAGGAGTTCAGATAGGACAGGACAAGTGTTGCCAGTCCCATGATGTTGTTGGGGTCAAAGGTCTCGTCATGGAGGATGATGAGTTGGTAGGACCAGAAAGGAATGTAACACAGCCAGAACACAAAGACGATAACAAAGATGATTTGCGCCACCTTTCGCTTTGAGCGTTTGATCCTGCGGTTGGCTGAGTGAGTGGGACTGACTAGGTTGATGAAATGACAGAGTAGGAGGACGTAGACGGTTGCCGTGACAACGGATGGGATGAGGAAGGTGATGAGAAAGACTGCCATCATGTAGTTTGGGAGGGAGCTCTTTGTGTCCAGTGTCCACTTGCACGAGTATTTGTCCCGCCCGTCGATCTTGATTTGAGCCATATTAATCACCATGGGTAACGTCAGCATGACGCCAGTCAGCCAAATGACCGCGCTGACGCGGCGCGCAACGGTAACGCTGCGGTAACGCAGGGAGATCATGGGATGGACAACCGCGATGTACCGCTCAACGCTCATGATGGTGAGGATAAACGTGCTAACGTGCATGGTGAGGACATCCTGGCCCAGGATGAGGCGACAACCGATATCACCAAACATCCATCCTTTCTTGTTGTAATTTGTCAGTGTAAAGAAAAGACACCCGAAAATATAAAGCAGATCAGAAAAGGCCACGTTCACTATATAAGTATTTATCGTGTTCACACTCACGTTGCACGTAGGGCGAAAAGTCAATAAGATCACAATGCTGTTTCCGAACACACCCATTACAAAGATACATAAAAATCCGGATACAAGGAAAGAGTTGAACATGACGTCATCATCATACTCCTGCGAAGAATTGCTAAAAGATGAATCATTTGTGGCGTTATTTGGCGAAAGCGAGTATATCCATAACCCGTCAGTGCCCATTTTGACCGTAGATACTTTCAGGCTATCCACAAACAGAAGATCTATCGCTTTCTTGCGACGATTCAAGCTGAATGTAGTGACTCAAATCCGTTTGATTTAGCAGAAGAAAGGAACAACACTTAAGAACAGTAAAACGTCCATCATAGACTGAAGATAAACAAAGTGGTGAAGAAAACAAACGGAAATGAAGACGATGTTTTGTCCCGATCGATAAAATTCGAGAGAGACAGTTGGCGGATATACATCTGCTTATCATTATGAAGACTCGTAAGAGACAATAACATTGGAGAAGTCATGGATCGGTAAAAAATGTCCCGCGCAATATTGGAAAATCCATCAAAGTCAACATTATATCGCTGGTCAATATGGTGGCGAACAATTATTAGCAGTCGTAATTCAATTTTTTGCTTGACGAGTATTTACCCCAGAGAGGAAAACGTACCACAAGCGAGATACAAAATCAATAACGTGAGAACACAGAACAATACGCAAGCTCTTCTTCATAACTTGACTACAACCGGGAATTGTAAGCTGAGCTCCTTTTCCGGTCGTGGATGCTTTTAAGACTGGAAAATATCGTCTCTGTCAGGTAATGGAGTGCTTCCACTGAAAATGATATCTTTGGTCAAACTGTAACGGCACGGCGTTCAATATATCGACACAAACTGGAGATGGAGCGTTATAAACCATTATCCGTTGACAACTCTCCACGAGAAATGGGAGTTCCGCACCCTTGCTTTAAACGAACCTTTGTGATTCGTAGATCCATGTCTGCGAATTTACCCCAGTCTGCTTTTCCTCCCAGCGTCTATGTGCGTTGTGATTGGTTGACATACTGGCCAATCGCTGTTCCTTGGATACAAGGAACGCAGGCTCTAGGGCAGTGGGTTCATGTGGGCACACCCGATGTGGCGTCACTACGTCAATCGTAGATGTAAACTCACCGAAGTGTTACTCAGTGTGGTTTGCAGTTGACTGTTACAGCAGAGAGGTCTGTTTTAGGAACAGTTATTCCAATGACTTGGCAATGTGCCCCTTTCTACTGCGACTTGTCATCTTGCATGTCTTGCTTGCTTTCGCCGAGAGTAACCTGCAATTCTAGCCATATTGCTCTTCCAGGGGCTGTGTGGGACGGTACAGTCGGAAAAAAAAGAGAGACTTATTTAGCTCACGTCAGCGATCATCAATTTATATTTAGCTCGCGGCCGAACCCATGCATGGCACTCAACATTATGACCTGAGTCACCAAAATATGAAATGTACAAAATAAAAAGATGAAAAAGAGTTTGTGAATCATTGTTTGATGTGACGAAAGAAGTTCCCAATTGAGTGAGTCTTCCAAATTAGTATTACGAGATGAAACAAAAACAGAGTTCCACGATAGATTTGCTTACTCTGTACATGATGTTGAGGAATATTAGTCACTAAAAAACCAAAGACAAAGTGCTGAACTTCCAGGTAATTTATAAATCAAACTCTGACTTGATGATTTTGTATATTATGATGGAATGATAACGAAAGTCTAACACTTGAGATACACTGGCGACAGGACTTACATAAACGTGTCAAGATCTATATCATGTATAGTGGTATGTATGTCGACCTTTGGCAAGTCATGTCGTAGGTTCGAGCCCCGACCATGGCGCTATGTTGAAACTAAGACTGATATCACAACTGCGAGCAGCTAATTTGGCATCATCCTTTAATGTCGGGCATGAAGATGCCGTCTTTTTGTTTACGGGGTCCCACGTATCCATCGTCAATTTTGAATTTATATTTCTCTTCATCAACTAATAATGTGAAACGGAAAGAAATTGCAGGTTTGATGAAAAATTGTAATCTTTTACGAATAGGTAGAAATCTGGTTTCCAGGAATTTTAAAGAGGTTACGAGGGGTGATCGTGCGCAAAATAAATCATTTGCGCATACTAAACAGACGCATTGAAATGAATTTGTAAGCAGATAGGAGACAACGCGCGAGGATCGAATTGGCAATGCTAGTACGAAATGCTAGTACAAGATGCGATGAGAACAAAGGCTCTGGCTGATGACGTGTCGTTGTTACGAGCAACAACAACAAAAAAATCCGTTATTTGGCATAAAACATGTAAAAAGAAGATCTGCAGAGAAGAACGCGGAAGTCAGAAGAACACGTGATGAATAATTTAAGTCGACCACCAATTTTGTTGTTGTTGCTTTCTAATGTTTAAAGAATTCCGCTGCTTAGTTATGATCAATAAGTGTATTCTAGATACTCAAACGAAAACAAGTTAAGACTTGTATGTAAGAACCCCGAAAAAAACCCTGCTGACATTATTCCAGAAAATTAGAAATCGGTTCACCCTATTTCCAAAATGTTACTCACAAAGAGTTTATATCCATTCTCTCTATATTCGTTTCATTGTACACACGCAATCACGATATACATGCAGGAGAAATCTTGTAATCAGATGTGTTTTTGCGATATGTCAGTGCGACCTGGCAAATTCACATCGTTGCATGTTGGTCAAGACGTTTCTCATGGTCGTCATGGACATTGTATTCCTATACGTCCACCTCCCACCCCGACCCATTCTCTTCCTTACCCTCTCTTCATCTCGTCTCTACCCCTCCCCCATACTGTTATACTCTCTTTCCCTCTACTATTTCCCTCTATGCTTTCTACATACCCTCTCTCTTCGCTCTCTCTCTCTCCTCCCTTATATCACAATCGTCATTTAGTAACAGAGCTAAAAAAAAGAAAAGAAACAAGAAAGAACAGCCTAAGCAGAGTATACCATGCATCTCATGTGTCAACGCCATGCAGGTCAGTGTAAAGTAACCTTAGGCTCTTTGTCTCTTTTACTTTGCATTAAAGACTCTCATCGATTGATCATTCTCGAGAGCTAAGCAATTGGATGGGAATAGCGAAATATATTAAGGTCAGCGGTGGGTCTCCGGCCGCACTTCACATCCTATCTCCCTTATCTAACACTCAGAACTGTTGAGAAGTGGCGTACCAAGAGATGTCACTTGACTCCCATGTACATCATGCACACTCACTTCGAGTGAACGTTACTCTTAAAGAAGACGAAAAGAAATCGAAGGGAGGATGTGTTATAGGAGGAGATGGCAAAGAGGAGGAAGATGACGAAACAAAAGACAATGATGACGGGTTGCTATGGTAACGACGGCAACGGTAACGACGGTAACAGCAAGGAAACTCGTTTGATTCAAGGCAGATTTTAGTGACCACACCTGCGTGATCATGTCCCACTGCCTAATACAACCAATCCACAAACAACTTGCAGTAGCCAAACGGTTGCAAATTTCGTATAGCCACTCGGGACAGTAGATTCACTGTATGATTCGATTTTGTAATACATGTATTTCAATGCTGACATTAACTTACTGCCTATAGAAATTTCTAGAGTATACATGCTACGAATTCCCACAGAAACAGGACAGTTGCCAGCGCCCTTCGCCATGTTCATAATTCTCGTCTCTGATAATATTATTGTAAGTTATGATTTCAATAATCAGATAATAGCACTGAAAAAGCTGTTTATCTGTTTTTGTTTTCATGATTATGCACGTTTGTAGCTGTCAAGAATTGTGATTGCGGAAACTTTTAAGCTTGTTATCTCCACAGGGCATAATCATGCATATAATCAGCAACGATGAACACGTTCCCACTTTTTTTCTTTTCACAATAATAATAATAATAAACCATATTTATATGGCGCATATCACAAAAATAGATTAATGTCTCTATGCGCATTGAAGGAAAAAGGAACTAATAAATAGAAATAAGGAAAATAGGCATGTGAGAGAGAGAGAGAGAGAGGAAGCAAAACAAGATGAAAAATGACAGAGCTGTGATAAACATTGCTTAGTTTTAAACCTGGTCCACGGACATGTTAAAGAGATATGTCTTCAACAAACATTTAAAATCATGTACTGTATTAGTTTGCTTAAGATACGTGGGTAATTTGTTCCATAACTCTGCTGCTGTCAGCTGAAAAGATCTTGCGCCATAAAATTGCATAAAATTACAATACAGCCGTTATGTGATGAAATCTTGTTAATTCTCGTTATAGCTATATCGGAACATCTGAGTGCTTTTACTTACTGGGAACATAATTATGTGATAGTGAATAATTTGTCTGACCTGTATTTCCTTTGGTATTTCGGTTTCAGGGCGCTCTGGATTGATGTGCTCTCACTATCAATGCGAATATTGTTTATGACACATTGTAATGCCACGATAGCTTGTTGATTAAGATATGAAATGAACGTAGGCCTGTTTCTTTTTTATGCCACTTTTGTCTTTACACTTCGGAAATAAAAACCTTTTCTTTACATCTCAAACTATTGTTTTTTCTTTAACTATGGAGTTGAGCTTTGTTGTTTGATGAAAGAAGTTATTTATTAAAAAGAAAATAGCAGATTCTTTAATGTCTGATTGCGTAGCTATGTTTTTTATCTCTTTCCTCAATCTCCATTTCGTGCCTCTATCAGAATAACGATTATAGCTCTCGCAAACATAACAGCCTTCATCGTGTTCGTCCTGATGCCATTCTTCGCGTCTGTGTGAAAGGCTGCTTTGTGGTCTCAAGTCGGCAATTATCGGAGAAAAGCTAATCGGGAAGACACATTCTACTTTTTCTTTCACCTGCATCTTGCTTTATCTGTCATATTACCAAAACATTTCCCCACTTTGGGGACGCTAATGACATCTTACCGAATCACTTTCACCTTAGGGTGTAAAGATTCAACGTCTGATACTTCGTGTTTTCTCGATAGCTGCACAAATTGGAAAGCCTTCAAGCGGACCCTGGGAGAAGATCGTCCCAATAGACTGATGACGCCAAAAACCGTCTATCAATCAATGCAAGCTCTGTACTTACTATGACGGTACCTTGCAAGTGTTACTACCATTGTTTTTCCCGACATAATGACCGATTTAGATATACACATTCTTAATCAAATCTTGCTTCGTCTAAAGCTAATTAGTGCTTGCTGATAAACACTTGAGTTTTAACTTGAAGTAATAATAGTTCAGATTGTTTGAATTCGAAAAGGAGAATGAAGATAATCATAATATCATGACGGAGATTAATCAAGAGACAACTACATTCTGATAAGTGATGAAATGATGAAATGAGTGTGGGGGTTTGGTCCCGGCTTTGGTGTGAAAATAATCACTTCAGTAAGATGTTTAGCTAATGCATAACCTATCCCTATATACTTAAATAACATTAATCAAATCATTGATATTGACAACTTTATTTGTTTTATGCGGTTCGTCATAATATTTGTGGGGACTTTGGATTTTTAGTGTCAGCAAATTAAGGGGCGCCATAATTCCCATTTCAGTAATCTCCCTTAAAGCGCATAGAGACTATGGTATATAGTGATATGCGCTATACACATAAGCACTGTATTATTATTATTATTATTATTATTATTATTATTATTACCATTATCATTATTATTATTATTATCATTATTATTATCATTGTTAATATCATTATTATTATTATTATTATTATTATTATTATTATTATTATTATTATTATTATCATTATTATTATTATCTCATTGAGTTGGCCTGAAATGAAACCAATACCATATAAATCTCATTAAGACAGAATCAGAGCAAGACCATAGATAGTGACTGGTGGATCTGGGCCCAAAGATATTAGGTGTAGCTTTCAGCTAAACCCATCATTTTGAATGTGAGGTTTGTAAGATATAAGATACATGGATGGCTTGTTAAAACAATAATTTCTTTTGAAAAGGTGAAACAAGTATCCGATACCTAAAAGCTTTTGCATTAGACCTTCTAATCAAGCACTGATTTTCGATTTTGATTTCCAATGTAGGCTGTTTGAATAAAGATTATCTTTGCACCTCTAGCGGGTGTCACACAGCTAACTGTCCCGTATGGAAAGAATGGACGCATTTTGTTCTTTTCCCGTTGGCGTCTAAAGGATTCTGTTGCCACATTTCAGACGACGGGGTCACACGGGGTTTGCTCCTTTAGGGGGAAGCTCCTTTGCAGAGAAACAATTCTAAACATTTCAATCGAGCGGAAATAACATGACACCTCCCACCTAGAATTTAGAGCATCTACGCCTTTATGGACAATCAACATCAATCTTCTCTATATACCCCCCCCCCCCCTTCCTCGTTCAAACTTAGATGCTTTTATGTCTACACCCTGACGAAGGTACATCTTAAATAGATACTGGAAGACATAGGATGAATATGGGGAGTATACTGGGCAAGACAGTCCCAGTAATTGTAAATTATCCGTCGGGGTCATGGGTTTTACCTTACATAAGGAGCGCACGAGCTTGTTTTCGACGTCGTTTTCATTTCTTACAGTTACAGCCGCCCCCGCCCCCCCCCCCCCCCCCCCCCGAGGGAGAGGGAGAGAGATAGGGCAAGAAAGGACGAGCTGTGTGCAAAGGGGAGAGGTTGAATAACCAAACACCGTGACAGAATTATGATTATTATGGTTACGATTTTATTTTCGGATTAACAATAAACCTTATTATTTATACATATTTTCGGATTAACGAACCTTGTGTTTCATTTTTGGCTTCACGAACCTTCGCAATGAACCTTTGGAATAACACCTTAAATGTTCGGATTCACGAATTCTTTTCATTTTCGTATTAACAAACCTCTTGGTGTAGGGAATTCATGTGTTTCGGAATTACCAACCTCCGGAATAACCGAACATTATTTCATTTTCGGATTAATGGACCTTCGGAATAAAGAACATCTCCAGAGGACGCTTTCTTCCCACATTGTATTTTATTGCAAGCCAGGAGAGGAAAGCTCGTTTTTCCGAACTTCACACAAATTCTATACTATAAGCTGGATGTTCGTTGATTCGAAAATGAAATAAGGTATTAATCTGAACATTAAATATGTGTCGAAGAGATTCGTACATTCGGAAGGTCGTAGTCTGAAAATGAATTAAGGTTTATTACTTTGAAAGTTCGTTAATCGGCAATAAAATAGGGTTCATGATTCCAAAATTTAAGTAACGATTGTTTTTCCAAAGTTTCGCTAATCCGAACATGAAAATAAAGGCTTATCCCAACGAACCCTCGGAATTACGAACTTAATTATAATAATCGGATTACCAAACCTTCGGATTAACGAACCTTTTTTTAAATCTTCGAATAAACGAAACTTCGGAAAAATGAACCTGATGTCATTTTTCTAATGATCGCAGCCATCATGACTATTGATATAAAGTGGCTGTGCGCATAGCCCTAATCAGGGCCGGCGGAGCGTTTTCAAAAGTGGGGGAGGGGCACTTCCGGGTTTCATGAACTAACAAGCAAAAACAAAAAAGGTCCTCAGCTCGTCTCTCCCCTTCCACTTCCGGATTTCTTCAGCTGACAGGCAAAAAAAAAAGTTCCTCCGAGTTTCTTTGGCTGACAAGTAAAAAAACTAAAAAAAAAAAAAAAAACGGTCTTCAGCGGAAAAACATAACCTTACCGCGCTCACACTTCAAGATCTCGATTCTTTTTAGTGCCACTTACGTACTTCCGGGTTTAAAAAAAGTGGAGGGGGGGCCCAAAGTGATGACACCTTCTGTATTCCTTTGTATGGTGCAAAAAAAAAAAATTCCGCTGGCCATACTAATGAAAACAGTGGATAATGATGTCTGGAGGACTAAGTTTTGTGAGGAACTTCCCTCGTTTGATTTTGACGAGATGTAGCATTTCTGAGAATTTAACATTATATACCAGGTTAAAAAAAGCATAATGGCCTGAAAGTTAAAACATGATGACAGTTAAATCCATTTCAGAAAACATCTGTATGATATCATAGACCACCACGGGTAAGACGACTGCATCCATCTTCCATTAAATCATTAATATTACTGATCATGTCTGCAAAGAAAAACACCTGTCCATGAAAACTGCTTCACTGTCCCTCGAGGGTGGTCAGAGTAAACACTCTTCAGTTACTGCAGAAATCGTAATGATTCCTCAATAACAAGAGACAATGTTCCCGGTTTCTAATCAAGATTAGAGCAACCATGTCAAGCAGACTGGTAATCGAATCTTGCCTGAGTGAGACTTTGTGATGACTATCGCAGATTAGTTTACTGCCTGGGGGAGAATGATGTTATATTCTGAACATCCATCTGGAAAGAATTAATAAAAAAAACCAACAACGACCATCACACAACCGAACTAACCTTATTGCAGAATTGAGTCTTAGGTTTCATTCTTAATTTGATTGCTAAAAGGCTATGGAGAAGAAAGCCTAAGCACCCATTGGGGAAAATGTCATAAAGATGGCGTTACCATGTGCAGTACTGGGATATGTCTATAGTTTAAAATCAATGCAAGTTATTTATATAAGATTGTTTTAATACTATTGCTTGTGGTTTTGAAATAAAGTGTTTTGTGCCTGCATTACCGTTTTTGTATGGCTAAAAATGGATGTCGGTGAAAAGTACCGCAAAGTTACGCAAAGCGCCAAAACCTGTTCTCAGAGCACAAAATGAACACCAGCATGCATGGAAATACAATATCTGATCAGGATAGCAAATGAAATATTATACCGTCTGTACTGGAGAATGATTATTGGTAAAAAAAAATCACCTTTCTTTGCACTGTTTTCCAATGTAACCCTGAGGACCTGTACTGCGTAGTCATAATCTTACTAACAGCAAAGAACTAGATTACAATACTTGATAAAGTATTTACTATAGTATTGATTCGTAGTATATTCCATTTCAATGAATAAATCCCATTCATGAATGGGGTATGAATGCAAACCCAATCATAATATATATTCTGCAGCTGGTGATTAGGATTTCATCATTAGATTTAAAAGCTTTAAAATCGAATTTACGCTGTATTTGACTTCCGTTGAAGCATAAATGACAGATCTCTCGGGAATTTAGGTTATAGGTGTAGGATTCAATCTCATCTTAACAACAAGAGATCTCTTCACAGTTTCACAAAGTGGGGAATTTATTTGCCAAGAATAGCATGGTTATAAGCATCAGATTTATAGGGAAGATTTCATAAGGCTCGATCTTTCTTTAAAAAAAACAACAACACTTATGTTTCAAGATTGGGCATAGTCAACGTTGATTAAAAAAAGGAATATCATGACATAATTATGATTATGGTATGCTGAAGACGGAAACCAGAGCAAAGCGATGAAAAAACAAGATATTGGGAAGTTTGTTGACAAATTTATCATTAATTTGCTTATCATTCATTAATCAATAGAAACCTAGATAGAAAAACATTATTATGCAATATTAGGCAATATAGGGTGAGCTTCATTAAAAAAAAAGAAAAAAAATCCTTTCTTGCACTAATTTCTTCCTTACTCCTCTAAATGACATAACTTAAATTCTTTAGGAACCTTTGAACTTACTCCGATGTAATTACCGCATAGGTTGTTGTTGGTTGCTGTTGTCGATGATGTTGTCATTATGTTTTCCAATAAACCTGTGCTTTGCGGCAAATGCTGAGTCTAGACTTTGACATTCTTATTTACTTCTTAAAAAATGTCCGTTTTAGACGAAGACGTATACTGAACCTCAAAAAAAAAAAAAAAAAAAACGTTCAGGAAACATTCTGCAAACGTTGTGTGTTTGCTGGGATGAAAGTGCCAGTATTGTAACAGGGAGTATACGGTTGAGAGCCTGCACTATATCATACGCATATGAGGCAGCATGCATGCCATCCCTATATATTCATGGCAATTTGCGGCGAACTGTCGCATTTGGTCAGAACATTTATTGTAACATGCGTTCATCGCTATATATAAGTCCACCAATGGTACTATAAAACACATTGTTCAATAAGGACTGTTATTATGTTTGCTAATCTATATCCAGGCCATTCTGTTGATAAGCAACATTGAAATTTTCAGTGAACATCAGCGACCTTCATAATCACGTTATAGTATACAGATGTTAGTCTATTATATTTTTACATAAAAGATTACGTTCGCCCCCCCCCCCCAAAAAAAAAAACCTTCATAATAAAATTTGCATAGGCTCATAGGCCCAAACTGACTTTTTGAAGAAATTTTTGGGCAACGTTATCTCCCATTTAAGTGTCCTAAAAGATTGTATTGTAGGGGGGGGGGGTAATACACACTGGAAACAGAAAATATTATCGACATCCCAAAAATATAAATGTTTTTATCTGTGAAAATACCCACATAGCACCGCTGGAAATCCCACAGTGTGAGGCAGGCTTAACTGCATGTGGGTCGATACAATATTTAAGTGTAGGGCCTACAGTACCAGTAAAACCTGTCGATGATATTCAACTAACGTGACCGTGTGAGCTTGTACGTAGATTTGATTCGTCTGAGACTCACTGAAATTTTATCTACAGCTGATCTATAAATCCTTTCGTTGATTGCCTTTAGCGAATCTAAATTGCTAATATTTTTTTTAACATAATTCTAATTTTGATTTTTCTTTCGGGGTTAAAAATTTCCAAGATGAATATTCGTCCCGAGATCCCTATCCAGCTCAATATTTAAGTCTGAACTAATCCATTATCATCTCCTAAAGTTTGACGCGTGTATGTTTTTAGACAGATATATTATGGAATGAAAGGCGGCGTAAGGAGAAAATAATATTCTGCAAAATTTAGGGGAAAGTCCATGTTAACTATAGGCCTTGTTCTGATTAACTTTGTGGCATAGAAATCAATTCATGTGATATTTTCAAATATCAATCCCAGATTTCCTATAATCTAAAAGGCCTGATTTATACTTGATATTAAACATTATCTATAAATATTCAAAGCTGCCTTTGCGGTCACCTGTCGTATGCGGCCACTGAAAAATCCGCCGGCGAGAAAAGCCATGTTAAAGACCCTTTTTATGCATATAGGCGCTATCTTTTTAACGCGGCCAGCGGCCACCCAACCCAAATTTGTGACTCGTACTTTTATACACACAGTCGTCACATTTTGCCGGATAGGCCCACCGTACAAGAAACGTCTGATGTTTTGCTCATCCGTTGTTCAAATCGTCAATTCGGTGGACAACAGTGTAAAGTTTCAGTTTTAGTGAAGCGTACATGCAAGGTCCACCCAGCAAACACATAACGTTTTCAGAACGTTTCCTAAACTTTTTTTTTTTTTTTTTTAGGTTCCGTATCTACGTCTTCGTATAAAATGGACGTTTACAAAACGTACATACAACAGCACAGTTTTTTTTTTTCTTTTTAGAAAACGTTTTAAAAACGTCAATGGACGTTACAAAACGTTTTTATTATGTCTGCTAAGTCTTGGTCCTTTTGTAAACGTCCACAAAACGTTTTTATTAGGTCTGCTACGTCGACTTCGTCTTTAATGAACGTTTAAAAAACGTTTTTATTTGGTCTGCTATATGATACGTGTTCGTCATTGGTTTCTTCATCATGAATATTCATGTCTATTTATGAATATTCAAATAAGAAAAATGTAAGATGTGAAAACTAGTGGAAATAGATAAAAGACATTGAAATCTAAAGATTTATGCTGGGTTCAAACGTTCTTTGTTTAAAATAAACTTACCTACGTTATTGTTCAGTTATTCGCAATTTCAAATTGTGTTATGAAGAGGTATTTTCATAATTTGGCTTAATTGAGGTGTGTGTAATCTAATTTTAGTAACCATGTCTTCATGCATTACAACATTGTGCTGGAAAAAAAAAGAATGTGATACAGAATATATGTAGGATGTAGCATATTATAGGGAGCATAGGTATAGGTGGTATATAGGACATTAATTAGGAACAGGTTAGGATAGGATTATATAGGATTAGGATTAGGGTACATATATCCCAGATTGTGCCTGTATAATCTCATAACTATGTATCAAACATTAGACGTTCTGATAAGGTTTTCTGGACGTTCTAGACGGATATGAAAGGTTCTCTAAACGTTCTGGAACGGGTCATAAGACTTTTTAGACGTTCTTAAAACATTTTTTGAACGTTTTAGACGGTTTTCAAAGGTTTTCTGGACGTCCGCAGAACGTCCACTGAACGTTTTAAACATTCTTAAAAGGTATTACCTGACGTCTATTATGTCCAAAAGGTTTTCTGCTGGTCCTTACAAATTCGAAAAGGTTTTTTTTTTTTAAAATTGGTTTTTTAAACGTTTAAAGAACATTTTCATAACGTCCATTTGAAACGTTTTATACGTCGAAAACCTAACACAAAAAGACGTTCTGCAAAAGTTTTGACAAAATGTCCAAATAACGAACCTGGAACGTTTCAAGAACGTTCAGAAAACGTCCAAAATATGTTAGCTGGGCAGGGGCTGAACAAAACGAACAGACAACGCACCTGGGGCAATCTAAAATGTGTACAGGAAAGTTATGGAACTTGCGTAAACGCATGAGAAACGAATATGAACCACATGCCCGCAGGACAAAACGCACATAGTCGAGGAACAAGACAAAGTGAGAGACGCATGAGACATGGTCCAGCCTACAACGAACGTCAGAGAACCGTGTGTATGCGTTTGATGTGCTGTTTACATATCCATTTCATCCGTTCCATCTCCTGCTCTCCAAAAGGCCTATGATACATAGCGGATGAAAACGCGGAAAACAATAATTTAATAGTACATGCCTATAAGGTATCTATTATATATTTAATAATTCAGGCTTATTGGGTCCCTATAGGCTACATTATATAGAGAAAACGTACAACTATCGGACAAGGGTCATATCGCGCTATCCGTTTTCGGAGAGAGAGAGAGAGAGAGAGAGAAACTTTGTGCATGCAAAAAGTTTCAGGCTGTTCTGACGGAAATCACCGGAAGAAAAACGTCCATTCAAAGGATAAAACGGAAATGAAATGCATTTTAACAGAGAAAATCGGCAAATTCTATGAGGCTCAAATTTCGTATTATACGGTAAAAGGTGTAACATGAACATTTCGAACATATCACGCAATAGAATCTTGTGATAAACCGACATTCTCTTCTAAATATGAGGTGAAAAATTATTGGCGTTTTTACATTTTTGTGCCGCACTCTTTGCGATTTCTACACAGCGCTCTGTGAAGTCTACGAAGTCCCCCTGCACTTTTTTATGAGGAGCTAGCTAAACAGTAAATGCGCGCGCGTGTGATACGGCCAGCGCCAAAACCGGCGAATACAACGTGTACGTGTGTACGTGTAGCTAGCTCTTGCGAGCTAGCTAGCTAGAGCCCCACTTGATGCATGGACTGCTGGAGAGTGGAGAGCCCACGAAGTCATCGATGCTGTGACTAAATCTTTGGATTCGGAAAATTCAGGTAAAATTAAAAAAATATTTCCAGAAAGCAGACACCTTCGAAATTGATCCAAATTTGGGGGCATCTAGGTCTAGTTCTAGACTTTCTAGGGTAACCTACGCCTCCTACTACCTACCAGCTAAGCAAGATTCTAACTTTAGGCCTAACCAACGTTAGCTAATAAATCTGTACAAACACTCCTATCAAACACTAACAGTTAGATCACCTAGGTCTATGGTTTTTATGCGTAGCACTATACGTGAAGGTAGAATGTCAAGTGGTATGGTTGTAATACATCGACACCCTTTGCGTTTTTCTATCAAAAGAAGCTTAAAATTTCACACAGTTCGCCTGGAATTTTACCCACATGTGGAGAAAATACTCCGCATTCACAAGCGCGTATTGAAAATGCAATTTCGAATGCGTGGGGTGTTATTTTTCCCTACTCAGTGACAGTGGCGCTGAACTTTGAAACCGACATCCCTACCCTCCACATTGCCAACACCAAGGACGTGTGAAGCACACATTGCTTTTCCAACGTGTAGCCTTCTATTGGCTATAGAGTTTTTTAGGATTTGTAGAACCAACATCATCCTCCTTTAATACGTTAGAACCAACACTTGCTGTCGGGCGAAAGCTCGGTGGTCTAGTGGAGATGACGCCTGTGCGGTGATCAGGAGGTCGTAAGTTCGAATCCTGCTAGAGTATGTAGGCCTACGCCCATGATTTTTTTTTATCATGGCTACTAGTTACTACTACTAGTACTACTAAAACACTGATCAATTCAGTGCTTATTTACGTCGATGTAGGGCAATTTGTCAATCAGTTGCAATGAAATCATGTCGACGGAAGAATTTCATGAATTTGAAGCCTAAGTTCTAGTCCGTTCTAACATCATTAGGGCCTATTCATGAATGCCAGGGGCGTCACCAGCTTTTTTTCAAGGGGGGTGCGTTTTGACACTTAATGTTTACGAGATTTTTTGGACAGACATTTGGAATATAGGAAGCTCTCAATCCCTAGACTTTTACTGTTTTTGAGGGAAACCAAGCGGGGAAAGGGCACCGGCGTAGCTAGGATTTCATCTTGGGGGTGGGTGGGGGTGGGGGTGGGTGAGGGGGGGGGGGGGGGTTAGTATGCGAGGGAGCGAGCAAGGGTGTGGAAGTGCCGGAGGGGGTTGTACCCCCTATAAATGGATTATGGAATGACGGTGTGAAACGACAAATTACTGGCAGCGATATCAGGAGAATGGCATAACGACTACATGCGAGCGAGCGGAGCTAGCGAGCTTGAAAATTTTGACATTTTACAGTCCGAAAACTGCCGTTTGCAGCCATATTTTTTTGCTTTGTAAATTAAGGGGGGGGGGGGGGGGCGCACCGGGCGCAACTGCTGGCAATTACTGGCAGCAACATCAGGTGAATGGCATGATAATTAAAGGCGTGCGAGCGAAGAGAGCGAGCTTGGAAATTTTGACATTTTACAGTCCAAAAACTGCCATTTGGAGCCATATTTTTTCGCTTTGGAAATAAAGGACGGATGGGGGGCGCAACGGGCGCAACTGCCGGTAATTACTGGCAGCAACATCAGGTGAATGGCATAACAATTAAATGCGAGCGAGCGAGCGAGCGAGCTTGAAAATTTTGACATTTTACAGTCCAAAAACTGCCATTTGGAGCCATATTTTTTCGCTTTGGAAATAAAGGAGGGGTGGGGGTGCAACGGGCGCAACTGCCGGTAATTACTGGCAGCAACATCAGGAGAATTGCACAACAATTAAATGGGAGCGAGCGAGCAAGCGAGCTTGAAAATTTTGACATTTTGCAGTCCCAAAACTGCCATTTGGGGCCATATCTTTTCGCTTTGGAAATAAAGGAGGGGGGGGGGGGGGGGGCGCACCGGACGCAACTGCCAGCTATTACTGGCAGCAACATCAGGAGAATTGCGTAACAATTAAATGCGAGCGAGCGAGCGAGCGAGCTTGAAAATACTGACATTTTACAGTAAAAAAGCAAACTGCCGTTTGTAGCTATGTTTCTTCGCTTTAGAATTTAAGATGGCGCATCGGGCGCAACTGCGGGCAAATACTGGCAGCAATATCAGGAGAGCATAATGATTACATTCGAGCGAGCGGAACGAGCGAGCTTGTAAATTTTACATTTTACAGCCCAAAAATTGCTGTTCTTAGCCATATTTTTTTCGCTTTGGAAATTAAGGGGGGAGGGGCACCGGGCGGAACTGCTGGCGATTACTGGCAGCAACATCAGGTGAATTGCATAACGATTAAATGCGAGCGAGCGAAGAGAGCGAGCTTGAAAATTTTACATTTTACAGTCCAAAAACTGCCGTTCTTAGCCATATTTTTTCGCTTTGGAAATTAAGGGGGGAGGGGCACCAGGCGGAACTGCTGGCAATTACTGGCAGCAACATCAGGTGAATTGCATAACGATTAAATGCGAGCGAGCGAAGAGAGCGAGCTTGAAAATTTTACATTTTACAGTCCCAAAACTGCCGTTCTTAGCCATATTTTTTCGCTTTGGAAATTAAGGGGGGGGGGGGGGGGCGCACCGGGCGCAACTGCAGGCAATTACTGGCAGCAACATCAGAAGAATGGCATAAAGATTAAATGCAAGGGAACGGAGCGAACGAGCTTGAAAATTTTGACATTTTACAGTCCCCAAACTGCCGTTTGTAGCTATATTTTTTCGCTTTGGAAATCAAGGGGGGGGGGGGGCGCACCAGGCGCATCTGCCGGCAATTACTGGCAGCAACTTCAGGAAAATGACATTACGACTAAATGCGAGTGAGAGGAGCGAGTGAGCTTGAAAATTTTGACATTTTACTGTCCAAAAACTGCCGTTTGAAACTATATTTTTTTTTTTTCGCTTTGGAAATTTTGGAAATTCATTCAAAAGCAGTTTACTAACACTTGAACTACTATTTCGGTAAGTCTTCTTCTTTTTTTTTTTACCAGCGGATTGGGAGGGGGCGCACCCCCCCCTCCCCCCCCCCCCCCCTCCGTAGTTACCCCACTGCTTTTGGGTGAAATGATTGGACAGATTTCTTGAATTCTAACAAAAAAGCAAGACAATCTTTTCATCGCGGGAATTATGATTATGTGGGGTGGGGTAAATGGTGCGCTTGCCCTCCAATATTTTAATGGGGGCAACATTTTTGTTTTCTTTCAAAAGCAAGAAAATCTTCTCATACCCTTGGCATTTTAGCCTTGCTGAATGTGGAAGGGGAATGTGCTAATTTCCCATCCTTGCATCACATTGTGCAGCAGCCATTCACAAGGAAACAGTTTCTTCAAAGAAGAATTGCCTACTATGTGAACGGGTCAGCGACCTTCCAATGTCAGCTGCTGAGGGATGGTGATGTACATCCTAACCCAGGTCCGGATGAGCGTGAATTCAACAGGGAATCAACATGCAAGTCATTATGTCAATCACAATATACTTCGCAAGATTTATTCGAGCTGCAGTATGGAAGTAATTATCTCCTGCCTAAACATGTGTATGCTACAATTAAGACACTTGGATTGAATTGCATAAAACCCACAAGGCGAAGCAAGCGAGGTGGGGTAAAAACCAGAACTTGGCGCCACCAACGGGGTACTCCTAGTCCAAGTGTATGTTCTTCCAGCAGTAACGCTAACATCACACATCCTGCTGCTCAACTTACATGTAATCTTCCCAAAGATACTCAAATCTCTGTTATCACTTCATCAAGGCGTTGTGTCAAGCATCATAAAAGAAATAGGCAATTGAGTAATCTGACTAAGATTATTCCCCAGTCTTCTTTTGCAAGTTATTTCAAGCTTTGCTCTCTCAATGTGCGTTCCCTGCGCAATAAGTCAATCGCAGTGTTTGATTATATATGTGATAGTAAGGCAGATTTGTATGCTTTCACAGAAACTTGGCTCACCGACAAAGATTCGGCTGTTATTGGTGATGTTGTTCCTACCGGTTACAAATTCAGTCATAGGCCTAGAACAGGCCGTCGGGGAGGTGGTACAGCATTGATGTATAGAGATTGTTTGCATGTTAAGAAAGTAGATGATGGTGAAAAACAATCATTCGAATTCAGTGTGCATAATATCACTATCAACTCTTTTCAGTTTAGAATTATCAATTTGTACAGACCACCTTATTCTGAACAACACCGAATTTCATTTGGAGTTTTCTTGCATGAGTTCAGTGAGTTTCTGCAACCACACCTCTTTTGTAAAATCCCTCTTATAGTAACAGGTGATTTTAATGTTCATGTTGATGTGAATGATAATTTGGATGCGATAGCTCTCCGAGAATTGCTTGAGTCTGTTAGCTGTATACAGCATGTAGATGTCAGTACTCATACTCATGGTCATACTTTAGATCTTATCATCAGTAGAAGTTCAGATGACATAGTTGTTGGAAAGCCTTGGGCTGATTCATTGGTTTCCGATCATATGTCAGTCATGTGTCATTTGAGAACACAAAAACCATCAGTAAAAGTAAAGAAAGTTATGTGTCGTAAGATTGCATCAATTGATTTTGACACTTTTCAGAATGATTTGAAAGCAAGCGATCTCAGTACCTGCATGTGTGATGATTTAGATGAATTGGTCTTATTGTATGAAAACTCTTTGACATCTGTTCTTGACAAACATGCACCACTTGTAACAAAATATGTGAGTGAGAGGCCCAAAACACCTTGGTTCAATGAAGATATTCGGCAAATGAAACGAAAGAGACGTAAAGCAGAAAAGAAGTGGATGAAGAGCCGCAACAAGTGTGATCATGATGATTATAAGAGTATACGGAATATGACTTTGTCTTTAATGAATCGTGCTAGACAAGATTATTATAATGAATGTATAACTGAGAATGCTGCTGATCAGAAAAAGTTGTTTCATATTGCAAAGTCTTTGTTAAATATGAAGAAGTCCATAGTTGATTTACCACCACACATTGATACTGAAAATTTTGTAAATGAGTTGGGTATGTATTTTGAGCAGAAAGTAGTGAAAATGTGTGAAGACATTCAGTCAAAAAGAGCAGATGGATTCCCCAACCAATCTTCTTATTCAGAAGTTCAAAATAAGTTGTCACAGTTTTCTCCGTTATGTGCACATGATGTGCAAAAGTTGGTTCTGAAGTTAAACAAGAAGACATGTATATTGGATCCAATACCCACAAAGCTGGTTGTAAGGAACATTGATATTTTATTGCCAGTTCTTACAAAAATTATCAACCTGTCTCTGACAAGTGGACACTTTCACAGGAATTGGAAGTTGGCTGTAGTTAGACCATTACTGAAAAAGCCCGGTGCAGATTTACAGTTTTCAAATTGTAGACCTGTTAGTAATTTGCAATATGTGTCCAAACTGGTTGAAGCAGCAGTAGCAGGTCAAATTCAGCAACATCTTGTAACCAATGATTTACTACCACCAATGCAGTCAGCATATAGACAAAACCACAGCACAGAAACAGCCCTATTAAAGGTGAAGAATGATTTGCTGTTAGCAATGAATAAGCAACAGGTGGTATTCTTGGTTCTACTGGACATGAGTGCAGCTTTTGATTTAATTAGACACGACATTCTTGTAAATGTTCTCCAAACACATTTTGGAATAACTGACAGAGCATTGTCATGGTTTGAGTCCTATTTGAACGATAGGAGACAGAGGGTTCAGGTCGATTCCAGTATGTCCAAGGAGTTTGATGTACCCTGGGGTGTGCCCCAAGGCTCCTGCCTGGGTCCCCTTCTTTTTACTTTGTATGCTAGTAGGTTGTTCCATGAAATCCAACACAATTTCCCAGAAGTAATGTGTCATACCTATGCGGATGATACACAGCTGTACATATCTTTTTCACCTACTGCAGCAGATGAAAATTATACTGTGTCTATTATAGAGCGATGTATTGTGCATCTTCACAATTGGTTATTATCCAACAATCTTCTACTCAATGATAAGAAAACCGAATTTGTAATATGTGGCACTCAACAGCAAGTTTCAAAATTACGCACTGAAAGCCTGAAAGTGATTGATGTTGATATTTATCCTGTTGATTCTGCACGGAATCTGGGAGTGTGGTTTGATTCACGCCTAGCTTTTGACAGACATATCTCTGAAGTATGTAAAAATTCATTTTATCATTTGTTTAATATGGCACATATTCGGAAGCATTTGACACGGGAAAGTACTGAAAAAATTATCCATGCGTTTGTCACAAGCAGATTGGATTATTGTAACAGTTTATTTTATGGTTTACCTGATAATCAGTTAGGTAAACTACAAAGGGTGCAAAATGCATGTGCTAGATTAGTTTGTAATTCTCCTCGTTTTTCTCACTGTCGTCCATTACTGCGTGTATTACATTGGTTGCCTGTAAAGCAGAGAATTATATTTAAAACTCTGCTAATTGTATATAGAGCTATTCATGGTACAGCACCAGTGTACATACAGGAACTTGTAGAGTTAAAAACATCATTTCAAACATTTTATCATCTTCGAAGTTCACGGGATCAAACATTATTGAAATATCCATCGGGGAAATCAAAAGTTACTCTTGGTGACAGGGCATTTTTGTACGCTGCACCAAAATTATGGAATAATCTCCCTTTGTTTGTAAGACAAGCAGTTACAATTAATGAGTTTAAGACCAGGTTAAAAAGTCATCTCTTGAAGTAGTGTATTTTCTGTTTGAATTTCTTGTATGCATGTCATTTTGTAATGCGCAGTAGAGTATATCATTATAGTAGCTGCGCAATATAAATGTCCTTTTATTATTATTATTAATTATTAATTATGGGGGGGGCAAAATTAAAATATGCTTGCCCCTCCAATATTTTTATGGTGGTAACTTTTTGTTTTTCTGTCAAAAAAAAAGATAAGACAATCTTCTCGTCTCTGGAATTATGGAGAGGGGGGGGGGGGGTGGGCAAAATGATATGCTTGCCCCTCCATTTTTTTTCATTTCTTTTTTTAATGAGGCTAAGGCTCGCTCTTGGGCTGGCAATATGGATTGGTCAGAAGTAACGTACATAGTCCCTACATACTTGTAAGTAGCACACGTACATGCAAACGTGTATAAGTGCTCCGTATCGTACGGATGTACAGTACGGTCGATAAATAGTAAACACTGTAGAATACTAATAGATATGTAAAAAATCAGTGCTGCCAGAACCAGGGGTGCGAACTGTTTTTGCCGACGATTTTGTGTGTGCGTGTGTGTGTGTGTGTGTGTGTCCCTGGTGCAAAATATAAAAAAAAAAAAATAGAAAAGAATAATTATTTAGCGTCCGGCGTTGAGGTCGCTCGCAGACTGATTTTTTTTTTTTTTTTTTTTTTAAGGATCTGAAGGGGGGTGCGTTCGCACCCAACGCACCCCCCCCCCCCCCTGGTGACGCCCATGAATGCATGGTAGAACTAGTACACAGATTGTACCTTGGTATAGAACTAACCGTTACGGCGTTAGGACTAGTTGTAGGAGAGTGGATTGTATCATCGACTGTATGTACACTGTATTGTACTTTTTAAACAACGTGGTGTATGGGCCGAAATGGGGGGGGGGGGGGGGGGATGCGACTCAAAACTGTAAAAAAGTTTTTTTATCTCGTGAATTGTTCGAAATGATCAGGTTAAAGGGATTGTATAGTTTTGGTTGAGACCTAATTTCAGGTTTCTAACATTTTTTTGGTGAGATAATGAGAAACCTCTTAATTGTCTTATGAAATATGAAAGAGCATGTAATTCTATGAGGAATTCAATGTTTATTTGATGAAAATTGGTTTTGATATGGCTGAGATATACAAAAAAGAGCGATTCTAAAAGTATGGGACCCACACTTTATTACGATCGCTTTGTTTTAGTTTGTTTTTGGATGTTTCAGTGATTCCAAACCCGATTTTCATCAAATAAACTTTGAATTCCTCTTAAAATGATATGCTCTGTACTATATCATATTAGTGTTTTCTTGGTATCTCGCAAAAAGTTAGAAGCCCAATTCTTATCTCCACCAATACTGTACCATCCCTTTAATTTACCCCCACATTTTACCGTACAATATGATTTTATGAAATTTGAGCCTTTATACTGTATTTGCCGATTTTCTCTTTTTATCGTCCCCTCGCCTCGGTAAAGAGTAAGTGAAGACTAAGAATGTCTAGATAGTTCTAGATTCTAAACAGTGTAGAAAAATCAACAGTGAATCGTGGGTATGAATTGTGATTCTGGTGAAAGGACAGGACATGAGAGACGTCGATTTTTCCATTACGAAAATCATGTCCGAATTTATAATGTGATTTCACGCCGCGCTAAAAGACACTTTTTTTGTAACAGAGGGGTAGGACTTCACATAGAACTCCGTCTGAATAGGTATACCGGTATAAATTATGCCTAGATTGAGGGTCTAGAGTACACGTCAGAACTTCTACCTATCCTAGCTATACAAATGTATTTCAAGTATAATGACGCAAAGTTGTGTTGCACTTATGCAGGCTCTGTCATTTGTATGACGCACCTCTTGACCCCCGGGATAGGTGCGTCAAAGTACCAATGTGCGTCATACCTTTTAGGTACCATGACGTACCCTCCGTCACAAAAAGTGACACACCTTTATGAGACATTGACGCATTTACCATGAAAAATGGTGACGCACCTCTTCGTGAAAATGACTGACCCTTGACGCACATGTTTTTCGCGGTACGTACCAGACTGGAATGCTGCGGTACGTACCAGACTGGAAAAGTGTGCGCTCACGCAATTCGCTGCCTGCGAACTGTGTGCACCGAACGGAAATTCGCGCGCGTGAATCCCTGTCGGCTACGGACCCTGGATGTTTACGTGGATCGCCGTGGTCTCCCCATGTGTGGGCGGCTGGGGAGCGTGAGTATTAGTAGCTTAGCTAGCTGTAGCCAGCTGCCACTACACTACCATCCCCTATTTCGTTTTGACTAGAGTCGGGGTGCGGTAGAGGCGTTCCGTTGTGCAATGTCTGCTTGTAAGCTAAAATTGTCTGAGTGATGTCTGATGGTGATGATGATAACTACTATGCTGGTGGAAAAAGACGGCTTACTGTGAATGCTGAGCGTACGTGCCGTTCGTTTTATTTCACTTTCCCTCTTATTCTTCTTTTCCCCTTACTCTTCTTTTCCCTCCCAAGAATGATAAAAAAAGAAATTACATACACCTCACAACAAAAAAGAACCACGTGCTACCAACCTTCGTAAAGTTAAATCTAAATGTTCAAAATCAGCAAAGAATAAGGGGAAAGCACGAATGACAATAAATCAGAGCGAAGAGATTGTGTTACATGCAGTCTCTTCGGCTCGAAGAAACTTGACACCCCACCTCTCTCCCCTAGTGGAAATTTCCACAAAAGCAGGTGCCACACCCAGGTGCGTGGCAGACGGAAGAATGCGCGCACTGGAATAAACAGCGTGTAAATATCCTGGAAATATCGATCGAAGAACCAGCTCATTAGTTGAATTAAAGGAATCATTGCAAAGATATCGTGATTCTATAGCCTTTCTTTTGGCGCATAGTAGGAAACATCAAACAGTCGAATATAGTGTACTTGATCGAATATCTTATGTTCCCTGAACACTAAAAAAAAAAGGTTGATTAATCAGTCAATTAAAAATGCAATCACAGAAATAAAAAGGTATCGTATGCCCAGAGAAATTCACTACGAGTAGGTTCAATGAGATGCAGTCATCACCTGGTTAGACAGCAAAACGCTCATCATAACTGCTTATTACTTATCAAAGTTTTGGCTATCAACATTCGTTCGTACGTGTTTTTTGTTTGTTTGTTTTGTATGTTTTTCCTAGTGAAAGACGTAATGATTTCTTCGTATCGAACGTAGACTGCATGTTTACCGTTTATCCAAACAGTAGGCGCCTAGGCGTACTTTCTGAATATATTCAGAAATTTCTATCAACATTTTAAATATATTACAAGACTCCCAAATACCAGATGAAAAAAAAAATAACAAATCGAATTTTTGAGATATGAACAACAACAAAAAATAACTAGATCTGTCGTCTTTGGGACACGATACATACATGGTATAAGTATGAACTTGATAGGCATAGCACTTTCTGAGCTAACCTCTGCACAACTTTTGGGGAGAAATAAAGAAAGAAGAAGAAGAAGAAGAAGAAAGAAAGAAAGAAAGAATCCGTACAGATACAGAAGGTGATTCGAGAGGATACTCGGATCACCTGAAAATGCATAGGAAAAGACCACTTCAACTTCGAATGACTTCGAATTTCTCAAAACCGTTCCCTAGTTCATGGACATCCCATAGAAACGCGTGTTTTGATATATAGGCCTACACGTTGCTATGGCATGTCCTCGAACTTTTTATCTAGTTTCGCGAAACTACGGTCTGGCATGGCCACAGTAATTTTTTTCCGTAACCTCCCCTTCCCCGATTCGAAAACAGCTTGATTGAAGCCCATGCCTATATTTAAACACGAACCTTATTAAACCCTAAGTTAGGTACATGGTTTATATGGCTAGTGTTTGAATAGAATTTACTATTTTAAGTTAATATAATAGACTCTCAGTATTGCAACTGATTGACAAATTGCCCAACATCGACGTAAATATTTTGTTCATAAATTTGAATAAGACTCTCAGTAGTTCCATAATCGTTGGTGTGTCGATCGGCAGGTTAGGGTTACGGAAAAAAATAATCGCGGCCTGCCCTCTGCTCTGCCATGCCTCGTCTTCTGTATACGTATGTACGCCTGTACTGTATACATGTACAATGTACAACATGGTCCACATCACGCACGTGGTTTTGCAGCAGATTTCACGGTCGACGGTCGATGCTCCACTACAACAGTGAATGCGATTGAAGGATAGCGAGCTTCGCGATGCCGCGGGCTGTATGTGATGATTTTGATCACAAATCGTGTTTGGTAGCAAGCCCCTGGGAGCCGGGGGTGCTGGGGGTGCTGCAGCACCCCTGACTTTTTGAGCAGGGGGGCATAGCACCCCTGTGAAAAATAAAAGTTGGGGGTGCTTCTGCACCCCCAACTTATATCTTTTTACAGGGAAAATTGCTTGTTTTTTTTTCTATAGAAAATTGTCCAAATATCCCACCCAAAGTGGGCATCAGATTGCTGAATTTCACTTCTGAAAATGCGAAATCTCCATAGCGTGGGAGGGGTATCCCCCTCCCACGCAGAACAAGCTTATAAGTGCAGACAGCACTATTAAAGCATTTTCATTGTCCCTGAATATTTTGCTTTTCCTACTTTTCTATTGTTTTTTTTTAAATAATGATATCTGAAGGGCTCACTTGATTGCTGAATTTCAAATCTAAAAATGCAGAAGTTCCCTCATTTATGGAGGGGGCAGCATATCATTCCCCCCCCCCCAGTAATTTCCAAGATGTGGATTTTTTTTATTCGACACTGTCCCATCACACAAAGTGTGCAGCAGTCAATTCTGAAATGCGAAATCTCCCTCGTATTGAAGGGAAATACCCCCTCCCACGATATTTTCCTTTCTATTCTAGAATAATGCAAAAGCTTCCTCGTATGCAGGGGTGCGGGGCAGTTGCCATGATATTAACCCCCTCCCATTGATTTTCGGGATGTCGGAGATTTTCTTGCTTTTTTAGATGGAAACTGTCCAAATATTTTACCGAAACTGTGCAAGGCATTGTTGCAGTTCAATTCTGAAAATATAATGGATTTATACCCCCTTCCACATCCTCCACCTTTGGTCCTTTCCCATAAGATTGACATATCTCCGAATGATTCTTTCATCAATAGATCTGTCATTTCTGTTTAAAAAAATGCAAAAGTTTCCTCGTGTGGGAATATAATATCCTCCTTTCATTTAGGCCCTAACCATTTCCCCGCTTAGTTCCCCTCCATACGTTCCATAGACGCAGTAGTAGTACACTTTGTGGATTGATAATTTCCCTAATTCCACCAAAATGTGTTTGGGAGATAATGTCAATTGGATTCTAAAAGTGCCACAGTTTCCTCGTATTAAATAGCATCAATCCTGGAATAAAAATATTGGGTGGGAGCTATGCAAACACATCACTTTGCCCCCACCCTCCCCATCCCCCCCCCCCCCCCACGATGGGGAATCCCCACGATGCGGAAAAATTTCTTGTTTTTTTTTATAGAAACTGTCCAGATATTTCACCAAAAGTGCACAAGATCGTTTAATTTCAATTCTGAAAATGGAAAATGCCCCTAGTGTGGGAGGGATACCCCCTCCCACACCCTCCCCCGTTAGGCCAACTTCCATCCACTTAGTAGACTTTTGAGATCGACACTTTCTAAATATTTCATCAAAAAGTGCGCAACAGATCTGTCACTTTAATTTAAACAAATCCAAACGTGCCAAAATGTTGGAAGGGGATATTCTCTTTCAGTTTACCTTTATTCCCCTACTACATTTAGTATGCTTATGCTCCTTTGACAGTTTTTCAAATACTCCATCATAAATGACTATATTGTGTAGAACTAACATATTTTCATTTCAATCCTTAAAATACAAAGGCTCTCTCGAATGGGAGGGGTTAGAGGACACCCCCTTCTAAAACCCTCCCCCTTGCTGTATTAGCCCCCACCCCTTGCATTGATTATGGCTACATTACATTCATAGGCGTACCCAGGATTTTTTAAAGGGGGGTGTTCAGTGGCGTACCGTGGGTCAAAACATTAGGGGGGGGCACCTCATGGAAGCAACATCAGAATTGCATAACTGTACAATTAAATGCGAGCGAGCGGAGCGAGCGAGCTTGAAAATGTTGACATTTTACAGTCCCCAAACTGCCGTTTGTAGCTATATATGATAATATATGTATATATATATATATATATATATATATATATATTTGCTTTGGAAATTAAGGGGGTTGCACCGGGTGCAACTGCTGGCAGTTGCTGGCAGTAACATCAGGAGAATTGCATAACGATTAAATGCGAGCGAGCGAAGCGAGCGAGCTTGATAAATTTGACATTTTACAGTCCCCAAACTGCCGTTTATAGCTATATTTTTTCGCTTTGGAAATTAAGGGGAGGGGGCGCACCGGGCGCAACTGCTGGCAATTACTGACAGCAACATCAGGAGAATTGCATAACGATTAAATGCGAGCGAGCGAAGCGAGCGAGCTTGAAAATTTTGACATTTTACAGTCCCCAAACTGCCGTTTGTAGCTATATTTTTTCGCTTTGGAAATTAAGGGGAGGGGGCGCACCGGGCGCAACTGCTGGCAATTATTGACAGCAACATCAGGAGAATTGCATAACGATTAAATGCGAGCGAGCGAAGCGAGCGAGCTGAAAATTTTGACATTTTACAGTCCCAAAACTGCCGTTTGTAGCTATATTTTTTCGCTTTGGAAATTAAGCGCAGGGGGCGCACCGGGCGCAACTGCTGGCAATTATTGACAGCAACATCAGGAGAATTGCATAACGATTAAATGCGAGCGAGCGAAGCGAGCGAGCTTGATAATTTTGACATTTTACAGTCCCAAAACTGCCGTTTGTAGCTATATTTTTTCGCTTTGGAAATTAAGGGGAGGGGGCGCACCGGGCACAACTGCTGGTAATTACTGACAGCAACATCAGGAGAATTGCATAACAATTAAATGCGAGCGAGCGAAGCGAGCGAGCATGAAAATTTTGACATTTTACAGTCCCCAAACTGCCGTTTGTAGCTATATTTTCTCGCTTTGGAAATTAAGGGGAGGGGGTGCACCGGGCGCAACTGCTGGCAATTATTGACAGGAAACATCAGAAGAATTGCATTACGATTCAATGCGAGCGAGCGAAGCGAGCGAGCTTGATAATTTTGACATTTTACAGTCCCCAAACTGCCGTTTGTAGCTATATTTTTTCGCTTTGGAAATTAAGGGGAGGGGGCGCACCGGGGGGGGGGGGGGTAATTACTGCTGGCAATTACTGACAGCAACATCAGGAGAATTGCATAACGATTAAATGCGAGCGAGCGAAGCGAGCGAGCTTGAAAATTTTGACATTTTGCAGTCCCCAAACTGCCGTTTGTAGCTATATTTTTTCGCTTTGGAAATTCGGGGGGGGGGGGGGCGCACCGGGCGCAACTGCTGGCAATCACTGGCTGTAACATCAGGAGAATGGCATATAACGGTTAAATGCGAGCGAGCGAGGCGAGCGAGCTTAAAAATTTTGACATTTTACCGTCCAAAAACTGTCGTTTGTAGCTACATGTATATTTTTTTCGCATTGGAGGGAGGGGGCGCCCGGTGCGCCCCCTGGATCCGCCACTAGTAGTCAAGGGTGTCGGTTTATGTTCATGATTGGGGGAGGTATGACCAGCGAGGGGGCGTCGAAGTGACCAAGCGGGAGAAAGATGTCCAAAATCTGTACTTTATACGGTATAGAGCATCCCCTAATTTGTTTGTGTTTGTGAGTGTGTGTGTTTCATATAGATGGAAAAGTTGGGAAATAGCCAAGGTCAAGTCTTATTATTGGCAATGCAAGGCATTTTGATAGAGACTAGTATGTATAGCAACACTGCATAATCAATGATCAAGCTTTGATAGCAAATGTGTACAACCTATCAAACATCACATTGCGCAACATTGCAGCGACTCTTTTTGCCATTCCGATATGCTGAGTCACTGCGCACATCCTGCTTGTATTCAAAAATGCCAACCAGGAATCGCGCTGAATCACAATCTTTTGTCGACTCCGGGCTTTTTGAACAATGTTATACCTCTTTATTATGGTTAAAAGAAATCTTAGAAAAATGTCTTTTTTTCTTGATCATTCTTTCATGTCGATTTCAAAAGCAGTTTACTAACCCTTGAATTATCATTTTCGTAGGTTTTTCCTTTTTATCCCTAGTTTTTTCTTTTTTTTCTTTTTTTTTTCTTTTTTTTTTAACCAGCGGATTGGGGGAGGGGGGGGGGGGCACGTGCCCCCCCCCCATGCCCCCCGTAGTTATGCCACTGTTCCTAGACCTAGATATCTAATTTTAGGCGCAATAAAGTCATCTAACCACAATTTGTAGACTCACACTCAGTTATCTTTCAGTTTTAACTTTCAGTCATTGAAAAATTCATATCTACTATTACTAAAGATTACCAAGTCCATGTGCTATTACTAATTACCTTGAGTAGCAAGTAACTTGCTACTCCCAGAGCTTCCAGAGCTTGCTGCTTCCAGTAGGCTACTATACTGACTGTACTTGGTAGTCAGTGGCGTATCTAGGGAAAACGGCGCCCGGGGCAAGCGCGAAAATTGCTCCCCTAATTTCTGAAAAAGTGTTCAACCCCATCCCCATCCCGGTAGGGACTTTTAAAAAAGTCCTCATGATATGCTTTTTGAAGCACTTAAGAGGGGTCTTTTGAGGGTGATTTAAATGTAATAGGCAACCCTAAATTTTGATATATTTTGGCGAGCGAGCGCAGCAAGCTAGCCAAAAATTTTTATATTTCAGCTTTATACATAACATGGAATTTTTGTCATTTTTGGTTATTAAATCTTCGAATTACAATTCTAACTATAGTGACGGCCTTATAGATAACGATTTATACCAACAGTGTCCAACCCCATCCCGGTAGGGACTTAACAAAAGTCCACATGATATGCTTTTTCAAGCACTCAGAAGGGGTCTTTTGAGGGTGATTTAAATGTAATAGATATCGAAGAATTTTGGCGAGCGAGTGCAGCGAGCGAGTGCAGCGAGCGAGTGCAGCGAGCGAGCTGACAATTTTTGTATTTCAGCTTACAAAACATGGAATTCTTGTCATTTTTGGTTATTAAATCTTCGAATGACAATTCTAATCAAGATATAGTGACGGTCTTATAGATAACGATTTATACCAGCAGTGTTCAACCCCAATCCCATCCCGGTAGGGACTTTAAAAAAGTCCACTTGATATGTTTTTCGAGCACTTAAAAGGGTTTTTTGAGGGTGATATAAAATCTGATAAATTTTGATAAATTTTGGCGAGCGAGCGCAGCGAGCGAGCCGACAATTTTTGTATTTCACCTTGCAAAACATGGAATTCTTGTCATTTTCTGGTTATTAAATCTTACAATTCTAATCAAGATATAGTGACGTCTTCATAGATAACGATTTATGCCAACAAACTAAGGACTTGGAAAAATACTCTAAATTACTACGAGTGAGTGAGCCGAAATTTTTATATTTCCACGTCATCATTACGTTTTGTTCTTCTTATTTTTTTTGGATAAATTTTGGCGAGCGGGCGCAGCGAGCGAGCCGAAAATTTTTATATTTCAGCGTTACAAAACATGGAATTAATGTTTTGTTTTCATCTTGTTTGATTTGGTTTTCTGCCCCCCCCCCCCCAATTCTCCTTCCCCCCGTCCGGGCGAGGGTTTTTTTTTTCTTCTTCTTCTTCTTCTTCTTTTTCTTCGTCGTTTTTTTTTTCTTCTTCTTCTTTTTCTCGTTTTTTTTTCACGTGCCCCCCTTGCCCCCCCCCCCCACTAGATACGCCACCATGGCCACTGTTGGTAGTTGATACTACTATGTAAACTTAGCATGCAATGTGCCTATAATAGGCTGCAGCGCAGCATGCATTGTACACACATAATATTATGCATCATATACAATTTACGGTACCGCGTACGGTATAATACCGGTAAACGCTGAACATTATGCGCAATGTACGTGTATCTCCGCGATTCGGTCAGAAAGCAAAGCAGGGATCGGGAATGTCTACTGTTTGCGCGTCAGCTTCGCGCGCGGTGCGGTAACGTAGTATTAACACGTACTGTACACGAGTTCTTTAGTGCGTATATTATGTAACTCCATAATGTGTCATCGTCCACACAAACATTAAGATAACACAAGGAAGAGAGAGAGAGAGAAAAAAAAAATGAACGCAAAAGAAAGGAAAGGCGGAATTCAAAACGGAAATAAAAGCGGTAAAGACAGCTTTTGTTTCTCCAAATTCATGAATTTCTTCCGTCGAGATGTTTTCATTGCAACTGATTGACAAATTGCCCTACATCGACGTAAATAAGCACTGAATTGATCAGTGTTTTAGTAGTAGCCATGATAAAAAATCATGGACGTACATACTCGAGCAGGATTCGAACCTACGACCTCCTGATCATCTCCACTAGACCACCGAGCTTTCGCCCGAAAGCAAGTGTTGGTTCTAATCCTTATAGCATGCAGCGGGTACTGCTTTGTTATTCAAATTCATGAATTTCTTCCGTCGAGATGTTTTCATTGCAACTGATTGACAAATTGTCCTACATCGACGTAAATAAGCACTGAATTGATCAGTGTTTTAGTAGTAGCCATGATAAAAAATCATGGGCGTACATACTCGAGCAGGATTCGAACCTACGACCTCCTGATCACCGGACAGGCGTCATCTCCACTAGACCACCGAGCTTTCGCCCGAAAGCAAGTGTTGGTTCTAATCCTTATAGCATGCAGCGGGTACTGCTTTGTTATTCAAATTCATGAATTTCTTCCGTCGAGATGTTTTCATTGCAACTGATTGACAAATTGCCCTACATCGACGTAAATAAGCACTGAATTGATCAGTGTTTTAGTAGTAGCCATGATAAAAAATCATGGGCGTACATACTCGAGCAGGATTCGAACCTACGACCTCCTGATCACCGGACAGGCGTCATCTCACTAGACCACCGAGCTTTCGCCCGAAAGCAAGTGTTGGTTCTAATCCTTATAGCATGCAGCGGGTACTGCTTTGTTATTCAAATTCATGAATTTCTTCCGTCGAGATGTTTTCATTGCAACTGATTGACAAATTGCCCTACATCGACGTAAATAAGCACTGAATTGATCAGTGTTTTAGTAGTAGCCATGATAAAACATCATGGGCGTACATACTCGAGCAGGATTCGAACCTACGACCTCCTGATCACCGGACAGGCGTCATCTCCACTAGACCATCGAGCTTTCGCCCGAAAGCAAGTGTTGGTTCTAATCCTTATAGCATGCAGCGGGTACTGCTTTGTTATTCAAATTCATGAATTTCTTCCGTCGAGATGTTTTCATTGCAACTGATTGACAAATTGCCCTACATCGACGTAAATAAGCACTGAATTGATCAATTTTTTAGTAGTAGCCATGATAAAAAATCATGGGCGTACATACTCGAGCAGGATTCGAACCTACGACCTCCTGATCACCGGACAGGCGTCATCTCCACTAGACCACCGAGCTTTCACCCGAAAGCAAGTGTTGGTTCTAATCCTTATAGCATGCAGCGGGTACTGCTTTGTTATTCAAATTCATGAATTTCTTCCGTCGAGATGTTTTCATTGCAACTGATTGACAAATTGCCCTACATCGACGTAAATGTAGGGCAATTTGTCAATCAGTTGCAATGTCCGGTGATCAGGAGGTCGTAGGTTCGAATCCTGCTCGAGTATGTACGCCCATGATTTTTTATCATGGCTACTACTAAAACACTGATCAATTCAGTGCTTATTTACGTCGATGTAGGGCAATTTGTCAATCAGTTGCAATGAAAACATCTCGACGGAAGAAATTCATGAATTTGAATAACAAAGCAGTACCCGCTGCATGCTATAAGGATTAGAACCAACACTTGCTTTCGGGCGAAAGCTCGGTGGTCTAGTGGAGATGACGCCTGTCCGGTGATCAGGAGGTCGTAGGTTCGAATCCTGCTCGAGTATGTACGCCCATGATTTTTTATCATGGCTACTACTAAAACACTGATCAATTCAGTGCTTATTTACGTCGATGTAGGGCAATTTGTCAATCAGTTGCAAAGCTTTTGTTTCATTTGTCAACATCTAAACATTGCTGAAGAGGGGTGTTGAACAGCTCAAACACCTCCCTTTTGCCCAAGGGAGGTGTTTGAACACCTCAAACACCCCCTTTTGGCAAAGGGGGGTGTTTGAACACCCAAAACACCCCCCCCCCCCCTCGGTACGCCCTTGATTACATTACATATTAAGTCAAAGGTGTGCGCCAGAAATTCCACATCTTTGAATCACAATCATAAAGATGCAAAAGCTCTCTCATGTAGGAAGGGGATACATCCTCCCACACCCTTCCCCCACTTGGTCTCCCTCCATAGATGACTTACTACACTTGTCTGAAACAAATTCCAGGATATTCCACCTAGATTTTGCATCAGATCATTCATTGTACATTGTATTTCAATTCTAAACAATGCAAAAGCTCCGTCGTGTGAGAGGGGGCTACCCCTCCCAACCCCGCCTCCTCAACTTCCATACATTTATTACACAGTGATGATGCACACGCAGAACAAGAGCTGATTATACCCCGATTTAATGGTCATTCACATTTCTGTGAATATCTATTTTTCATACTTTTTTTAAAATTTCACCAAAAGTGTGCACCAGATCGCTGAATTTGAGGTCTGAAATCTCAAAATCTCCTTCGTGTGGGAGGGGGATACCCCCTCCCACACCCTCCCCCTTTATGTTCCCTTCCATGAACTTATACAAAGTGAAGATCCACACACACGAACGCTGATACAACTTTCGAAATATTCCACCAAGAGTGTGCATCAGATCATTGTATTTCCATTCTAAAAATGCAAAAGTTAAATCGTGTTGAAGGGGCCTGGCTACCCCTCCCATCCTCGCCTCATCAACTTCCATACAGTTATTACACAGTGATGACGCACACCCAGAACAAGAGCTGATCATACCCTGATTTAATGGACATTCACATTTCTGTGAATATTTACCTTTCATACTTTTTTTTTCATTTCACCAAAAGTGTGCACCAGATCGCGGAATTTCAGGTCTGAAAATCCAAAATCTTCCTTGTGTGGGAGGGTATGCCCTCCCACACCCTTCTCCCCTTAGGTCCCCTTCCATGGACCTATACAAAGTAAAGACCAACAAACGATTCTCTGATACAAATATGGGGATAGTCCACCAAGATTGTGCATCATATCGTTGTAATTAAATTCTACAAATGCAAAAGCTCCGTCGCATGGTAGCCACCTCCCATCCCCGCCTCATCAACTTCCATACAGTTATTTCACAGTGATGACGCACACACGGAACAAGAGTTGATTGTAACCCAATGTATTGGTCATTCACATTTCTGTGAATATTTTATTTTCATACTTTTTGAAAAAATTCACCAAAAGTGTGTGCCGGATCACTGAATTTCAGGAATGAAAATTCAAAATTTCACCAGGGTGGGAGGGGATACCTAATCACAGTGATGACGCACACACGGAACAAGAGTTGATTGTAACCCGATTTAATGGTCATTCACATTTCTGTTCATATTTTTTTTTTTTACTTTTTAAGAAATTTCACCAAAAGTGTGCACCAGATCGCTGAATTTCAGGTGTGAAAATTCAAAATCTCTCCAGTGTGGGAGATGACAGATACCTCATTCAACAATTCATCCATGAACATAGTCCACGAGTATTCACTTTTTTTTTTATTGAAGAATTTCAAAATTTACCACATAAAGTGTGTTGAATTTCACTAAGAGTGGAAAAGTTTCTTTGTGTGGTGGAGGGCTTTCTCACCTCGTTTCGACGTCCCCATCCCCTCCTTTTACCTCCCCCTGCCCCCCCCCCCCCCCATTTACTGAAACGCTACTAATATGATCCGGCAACCGAATGGGTAGGTCAGGGGTTCAGCACCCCTGTGAAATAGTTGCTCCCAGGGGCCTGTTTGGTAGTGTGGTTTTTTGAGCAAATTTGTGCTCAAACCTTCTGAAAAGACCTTTAGTCTGACATCAGATAGAAAAAGAAGACATACGAGAATGAAGTGAGTATCAGTATGTTATAATAAAACTGAATGAAAATTGTGTCATTTTCGCGTTTTCAGGAGCCGCTGAATTCCGCCGGCTCGCGATCGCGAGTTTGTTTTATTCTGTTACGGAGGGATACCATGCAAGAAGCCTCGCAAAATTACATGACGGTCCCATTAACGAACCTTTTGACACACTCTGGTTAAATGACCGACTATGAAGCACAACATGGGTCAGTATTGTGACGGACATTTTGCTCCCATGACGGTACCACGCGTCATCAAATTGGTGGTACTTGACGCGACCATGACGCACCTTTCCCGGGGGTCAAGAGGTGCGTCATACAAATGACAGCTGCATTATGTTGTTCTAAAGAAGTGAATGCTATGTTTTGTTTTGTTTTTTGTTGTTGTGATGTGGTAACTGTAGCTCTGAAAGAGTCAGTCGCTGGTGTTTTTCTTCTAACGTTTCCCTCTTCTTCTTTTTTTTTTTTTTCTTGTGAAGCTCAAAGCCTGGCTTCCTGACTGTGGGACTGGGATCCACCGGCATTATCGGTTCAGGCACACACCTATCGCTAAAGACATGCCAGGTACTCCAGATCGTATAGCGCGCCTCACGGAGTGTGTCGCTGCCCGGCTAGTAGACGTGAAGGAGAAATGGAAAGCGTTGCTAGAGTTTGTGCGCTCCCGTCCACTGACCGCCCTGTTCCTCACGGCTGCCTTTATAGCACTCCTGCTACCGCTGTCGTGTTTCCTCTTCGTTGTCAGTTCGTCGTTCATCTTGTCGCTTTTAGCGTTCTTTTGCATCCAGGGTGAGTTTCTCGTTCAACTTTTTAAGAGAAGCCATAGGACACGTAGGATTCTGAACGTCGATAGTTCTCCACTGATCGGGACTTAGAACCTTACAAAGTGAAAAAAAAGAAAAGAAAAGAAAAGAAGAAAACTTAATTGAACAAGATATGAGTCATTCTCATTTATGATAAAATGATGATTTATTAAATAATTGATGTTACATGAATTCATTATTCATCAGATCCACTCTGTGCATAGAATAATTCATATAAGAACTAAAGAAAGTAAAAAACAAAAACATACATGTAAAGGAAACATTAAACAAATGGGTTTTTATTAATTCATTTAACGCTAGTAATAGTATACTCGGCATCACTTTACAATGACATTTTAACTAAACACAACTACAAGTAAAACGATGAATTGTTGTTTTTCAGTTTTATACAGTTTTTTTTTTTCATCCAACCACTAAAGAAAGTTGTGTTGTTGGACAAATTCAGCTTTGATAATTTACATCTTGCAATTACATTGCTAGACTCCGTTAAGTGCTCCAGGATACTTTGGGCTTGATCACAGGAAAATGAATATTTTTAAGTCGGTGTAAATATATCGAAGTGGAGCTATTGAAAATAAATGACATAGATTATGTGCTTTTTTAAGTTATTGCAAGTGCTGGAATGTCACCCTGCTTATGTGTAACAATACTTCCATATTGAACCTTTCTTTTATACAATGTTTGTTCCCTGCTACTCTGGTGCAAAATTTAAAATAACGTGTTTCATTTTGATATTGAAACAAGACACTAACACTCCAAGCACGCAATACAATTACTCCGTGATCAGTTCGCCTTCCATTGGACAATGCCTCCTCCATTAAGTCAGTGAACTCGATGGCGGGCAGAGATTCGATGGTAGCCACTGGCAATTAAAGATGTTGTTGCCACTGTTATGCCTGGCTTCCAGTTGGTGAAATCGATTTCAGTGTAATGTGCAGAGCCGTCCACAAAATCCCCGGCAGTCGCCCCAGTGCGAGAACGAATGTTGTCATGTTACATTATACGTTCAGAATGCTACGCGCTTTTAGCCCTTGGAGGGGATCTACATGCGTTTAGTGTTTTCTTTGTTTGTTTTTGTTTCCCGCCTCTGTTTTTCAGGTGCAGCGCGTCAATCATTCTACTGTGAGCGTTGTTTAAAGTGGCACAACGCATCGAAAGACTAAAATAGAGTACTTTATTATAGCGCCTGTCTGAGTTGCCGATGGTGTATAATGAGCATGATTATGTCTGGAGAATGAAATATCTTACCAAATGACATTTGAAAAAGCAAGGTTGTCGGAAGCTCATATGATTGCAATACAAGATTGCGCTTCCAATAAATGCAGGTGGGGGTTTTCGTAAGTTACAAGTAGACAATATATACACTCATGTCAAAGTAAAGTAGAAATAGATATATCGCCCAAAAAGTATATTGCATCTGCTGACATTAATCGACACAGGACTGTAAGTTGAACATACCTGCCAATATATCGCCATTTCTCGGATTCTGGATTTGTTGTGTAGGAGTATCAACTCTTATCATTAATTTTTTGTTTCTTTAGCAGCGCTATTCATCAAAACATAAAAGCATCTTATGCATGCTTGTTTTCGCGTTGTGTATGAAAATGACTGTTTCGTTCACCCCACGTCTGCAGCATTAAAAATGATGTTTCCAAGGTGCACATCCTTGCTGTCAGCTTCAATATACAAGTCGTGAGTGCAGAACACAGATTTTCTCTACCCGGGAGCATGCCTTGACCCAGATAAAACGAGCTCTCTCAAGTACAAACGCAAGATATCCTGCGCGTCCAGGTACCTACTTACACTCCTAGAGGCGAAGAGGGTGTATGTGCGTATCGTCCTTAGTCAAATTACATACATATTGATAGGATTCGAACCATGAACACTCGGGTCTCAAGCAAAATGAGAAACAACAACAACGACAGCAACATTTTGCTACGATATTTCAATAACCCATGAGTGTTCGTTATTTTTATTCTGATTAAAGGCACGGTCGTGGCAATAGCCACCGTTGTGCTGATCCCAAGCCTGGTCATCTCCTCACTATTCGCTACTGGGCTGGTGGTCTTTGTCAAAGGGGTTCGTTTGGTCTGGGACGCAGTCCAAGCCGCCAGGCGGACAGTCGTTCTCGTCATCTGGCCAGGCCTTGTCGGGCTGCGAAAGGACGGTGTTGGTGGGGGCTTCCAGGGAAAGGTATAATGTCTGTAAAGAAACAAAGCAATACACACACACACACACACACACACACAGATATACATACAAACACAAGTGTGCAAACACAATTTCCTTCTTCTATCGCTCATTTCATCTCTCACAGGTACAATTTCCTCATGCAGCCACCAAAAGCAATACCTGACTCCTTCATGGGCAGATGGGTTTTTTCAAACATATGATGTATGTTGACATATCGTATCTTTACCAGGAAACCGACAACGAAAGAAGAGGAAGAAAAAGAAGAAAGAATAATCTATTACTGCAATACAAACCATATATGCTGGACTTTTTGTGTCTATGTCCATTTTACTCTCCTCCTGTTAAAGAAAAAGAAAAAAACTTTCTTAGACTATGAGCGCGACATGATATCAATTAAATAATTCTATTTGCTATCGGTTGACTGAGCGTTTTGGATAGACCATATGTGGATTTATTCTGAGAGGTAAAGACCAAGTTAAGCAATCATTATTCACATAATCTCAGAGATTTCCTTTAGCCCTTTCTGGGTTTCCAAATCAGTGAACATGGTAAAACGGAAAGAAGTGAGAAAGGAAGGGGTGGGCTTTACGTATTCATAAGGTCAGTCCTTATAAACAATTTTTACATTTTACTTCTTCGTGTGCTCCCCTTCGCAGTTCAAATTCCAGCGCTGTCCCAACAAGAACACCGACCCACTGGCCCAGGGGGACTTCTCCCGACCCAGCATCAAGACAACGTTCATCGACAGCGATCCGTTTGCTGCTGTCGATGAAGAACGACTCGATAACAGCAGACTGATGAGCGAGGAGAATCACCATGACGAATCGGTGGACGAACAGGAGGTGGCAGATTACTAGGACAGAAAGCACCCAGGGGGACACAGGCATCCACCGACGAACACGACCGCCATTCGCGGGTCCCAGATTCTTTCTCGCCAGCATCGTCGAAACACAACTCCCAATGCCGTTGAGCGCTCCGCGTCCCATGCAGGATTGGATGGAACACCAACGAGCTCGCACAAATGCACTAACCTTTCCAGAATACCACGACGCGCACAAAGTACCATTGATTGCCAGGTCCGTGCCGCTCGCAAACACCGAAGTACCCGGTACCACTTGCGCTTGGACAGCTCTTGGGGGCGTGTGGATGTACCCACTGACGTCGATGAGGACAGAGGCGACAGATTTCCTTCTTCATTGGTTATTCTTCTCTGTTTATCTCTCACGTTAATCTCCTTTCACATCGCTCTTCCATTTCTACGAGTCATCGCCTGGCTTGCAGATCGCTGATATATTCAAACATCATGTAAATACATATTTCTGGTCACATTATATAATATGATTGATACACAGTATTCAGACTGGCACTCTAAGCTTACGCTAACAGTGGACGGTACAGAAACTCTAAAATTGATATTCCTTGCCTTAATGCCTAGAAGTATGAAAGCACAAATATGGATAAAGTAGAGAAGATAAGTGGTCATCACATTCATGCCTCTTTCTGTATGTGAATTAAAATGATTTTGAATTGCATCGGACTTTTCACCCTATAGCTGCGTTCTATGCACATATTTTCTCAGCATTTAATGACAACTTAAGGACCTCAAAACGAAGAAAGTAAGAAAAGAAGAAAGAAAACTTATGTTCTGCATCAAAAGGACTTCGATTTCAGTCACAAACGTTTAGTTTGGATTCCCAGGAAGCGCGTTCGCGGTGATTGTGCTTTGTAATGCAGTATCTGGAGAGACATTAGATTGACGATCGAACCCATGCCAGCTTAGTTAAAAATGAGAACTCGATACAGCAAGATTTCAATAACAAACTGAATTGTGACGTAAATGTAGCTACGAGCAAAGCTAACCAGGTCCACCTACCATCTGAGCAGGTGGTATTCATGGGGCGTTTGCTCCTTAACACGTCTCCCGTTTCAACTTTTAGAAACGACCTCAGAGAACGCAGAGATGCGCACACTTGAAATTCAAACCGATAATCACTAGAAATTGAGCGCGTCTTCGCAGGACGACCGGCTTATTTGACTGCTTAGCATACCAGAAGGAATCAAGGAGAAGGCATCTCAGTTCGTAAGAATGTTTAAGCAGCACCCATCCGAAGCACCTCCACCACATTTGTCCACATATACGATTAGTCTGCTGGCGCCATGCAGCACGCGTTCCGCACGCTTGGAAAACCGATCCGTTTACATTCATGAACCCACCAGAAGGCACCAAATTTGTAAAGCATCTTGGGCGCACAGACTTAAAACAAATCACTGTGATTGAAAGTTTTACTTTATTTAGACTTCATCGATCCTCTCGCCATTGTTTATGCCATCACGGGTATTTTGAGGCAAAAGGGGGAAACCGCACCCATAATATTGTGGATGCTTCTCCTGGGTGCAGTAGCGTTACATGCTTATCTTTAATCTCTTGAAAGTTGATGATTAACCCATAGGTTGTCAAGCCTTTTTCATAACCAAAGAACCTGCAGCGCAAAATGTGATGTTCCTCTACTTTGCAGGGGTTCGTTCTTGTTTGTTGAGGTTTTAAACAAGTTGGCGATCTCTGTTTATGCTGAACTGCTGTTAAAAACATGTTGAAATCTTCAGCTTAATTCGAATTTTAAGGGGTTCTAAACTTTAGCATTTAAGAGTTACTATAACCTATTTGGAATATTGAATCATCATCGTTGTTATATCATATACATGAATGTTTATATTCATGCTGTGAATCATTTTATTTTTTTTAGCTGATTGAATTCCCCGAATATTGGTTTTCATCAAAGTCACTCGTGTGTTACAAGTAGATCGAGTTATTGTCATACTTATTTTTAGTAGGCACTATAATGGAATTTCTCCTTTATTACATCGAATGAATTTTCAAGTTGAAATGAGTAGTTTTGAACGTGTACAATAAAAACCGATTTATTTGACATTCCGACCCTCTCGGAAAAAAAAGATGATCAATTCTACTATTTTGTGTTATCCTCTCCGTTGACATTGTGAAATTTTGGAATTGTTTTAGGTTGGTCTTTTTATGCCTCCGCCACGAAGTGGTGCCGGAGGCATTATGTTTTCGGGTTGTCCGTTCGTCCGTCCGTTCGTCCTTCCGTCCTTCCGTCCGTAATGAATTTTGTGGACAGGGTATTACTATCAAAACCTTTTGAGGTATCCTAATGAAACTTGGCATGTATGTGTATTAGGGGGTGAAGTTGTGCCTGTCAACTTTTGGGCGCACATGCTCAAGGTCAAAGGTCAAAAGGTCAAGGTCAAATATATAGAATTTTACTATTTCCACCATATCTATGCAATGCCTGAAGATATTTTCTTGAAACTTAGTGTATACATGTATTACCCAATTAAGATTCTCTGGTGAAAGTTTAAGTCATGAGGTCAAAGGTCAAAGGTCAAAAGGTCAAGTGAAAATATTAAAACTTCACCTTTTTTCTCTGTACCTTGGAAATTGTATAAGGTATCTTCATGCATGTCATGGAACATATGTACTGACTGGCAGTGATTATCTAGAGAATTTAGGGTTCATGGGGTCAAAGGTCAGGGGTCAAAGGTCAAGGGCAACACTTCAAAATTTTATTATTTCCCTCATGTTTATGCAATGCCAGCAGGGCCCTGTTTCATAAAGTTATCAACAACTTACGAGCAACTGGTGATAATTTCTGATGTGCTATACTTATCAGAGTTTCAATAATTCAGCACAAGAACTGATCACCAGTCGTTCGTAAGTTGTTCGTAACTTTATGAACAGCTTTATGAAACAACCCCCTGGATCATTTTTTTTTTTTTTACACTTGGTGTATGCATGTATGACCTAATAGGGATTCTCTGGAAAGTTTTTTTTTTCTTTTGTTTTTGCCTCAAAGGTCAAAGATCAAGTGAAAGTGTTGAACTATTCCTCCATATCTCTGAAGTGGCTCAAGTTATCTTGAAACGTACTACATATTTATGCATGTTCTGCCTGACAGTGATTATCTTATGAATTTTAGGATCAAAGGCCAGATGAAAATGGTAACAATTTACTATTCAATACAGAAATTGCACTTTTTCTCCATACCTTGAAAATTACTCAATGCATAAACGTATGAATGGGTCAAAGTCAAGTTAAAGTCCTTAAATCCCAAATACATTCTCTCCTATTCATCCAATTAAACCTAGGTCAAGGAAGGTGAACATTCAACACATTTGTGACAAACTTGTCATTTTAATATTTTGCCAATTTTGTGAAAATGTAATCACACATTGTCCACATGTACTATCTAGACCTATTGGGAGAATCATGCAGTATGGCGGAGGCATACCAGTCGCCATAGCGACATTTCTAGTCCTTCCTGTGAAGCAAACCAGCAAGTATGTGCAGCATAAAGTGGGTATCTCATTGGATTGGAGACTAGCAACTTAGTGGCGATTCGAGTCTCGCTGGTCACGGAGTGGTCGCGGAGACGTCCCCGCGACGCGTCGCGGGGGCGTCGCGACGTCTCCTGGAGACTAGCCAGGTTTCCGGGGAGTCTCGAGAGAATGGAGCATACATGTATTCGATTTTTTAAAGACTTTTTCCAGTCTCCAGCTGGTCTCGGATACGTCTCCGCGACGTCTCCTTAAAAACAGCCAAGTCGCGGAGGCTAATATTGTCCGCGCGGTCTCAGAGACGTCTCCGCGAACTTCAGACCCATTGGCGACGTACCGGAGACGTCACGGTGGCGTTTCCCCGACAGAGAAGACGTCTCGGAGACGTCGCGGTGACGTTTCCGTGACTTTTGGGCAGATAAATTGTTTGGATAAAGTCTCCGACGTCGCTATAGAGTTGCCTTTTTGGTGAGAGCGCAAAGCATTTCTTCGTCTTAGAGCCGCACGAGTCGCGGCTACTGGTCACTCCCGACAGCTGCTGTAAAGTCTCGTCCAGTGAGATATGCCCTTTACAAACTCGATTACAAAATGATAAGTACGTGTGCACATGCAGAACATTTATTGTCATTATACAGTGGTAACCGGTTTTCGGTACATTTACTTGTATTAGATGTTGCGAATACCAGCAAATCCCATATTTTAGACATTTTCGTCCATTGTCAAAACGGATAGGTATCTCTCTATGTTTTGAAAGTTGAATAAGAGCGAACCTTGTGCTTTGGTTATGTCAATACATTCACCAAACAGCGTATCTTGTGAGTGTGGTAGATAATTTCATGGCTTACTGTGTATTATGGCCTGAATCATGCTTAAGAATGGTACATGAACACTGCAGAGGGGTTGGCGCCCTCACTGATGGAAGAGAGCCAAGATTTTTCCGATGTTTACTGCGAGGGAAGCTTCGCCTTTTGCTAAGTGCCTTTTTGCTTGTGCCGGAGATGTAGCAGTCAAGTTTGCTGATCACATCACCCTCACACGTTTCAGAAAGAAAAAAGAAAGAAAAACATGCGAAAGAATCAGCAAGATCAACAAAGACGGAAAAGGAACAAAGAATGGATAGTGCTGTCCAAAGTTACACTGACCATCTGCAAAGAGCAAGGGTTAAGAAAAAATATTTATATACAATGTATATATATATATATATATATATATATATATATATATATATATTTATATATAGCACATACACAAGGTAAGGTTGCTGAGTATCGTTGGGTTAGTAGCACTGCAGCATTGGTTTTGAGTTCTAAGGTAGACAATGAAATTAATTGACCTTAGGGTAGTTGTCACCTTCAACGGCGTATTTGAAGACTGTTATGATGACATAGGGAACACACAAAACAAATGAGTTGATTTTGGACTAATTGACTGTCTTATTACTGCGCAGTCTGATAGTGTAGTTACATGGAAGCTACAAGTCTGTTAAACATACGGCTTACATCATGTAAAAGAACTGCATTAAAAAAAAAAAAATGATTCAGGAAAAAGTAGCGTGCAAAAGGATACCAAAGTGTCTCTGGTAGTATCCCTGGGTAGCGTCTTTGCTTCGAGTCATTTAAAAATTCATAATTTCATGTTGCTGCTTCTGTGTTCATGCTCACATCTAGCGACATTTAATGTGGCAAGGTAAAGTCACCCAATGATCTCTATGTAAACTATCGAAAGTTTACATCTCTCTAAAAAAAATCGAGTGAAAATATTCTCTCTTAAAGGAGTTGAATTCAAAAAGAGTGAATTTAGAGTGAAATTGGAGTGAATTTTGAGTGAAAATGTTCATTTTCACTCATTTTGGAGTGACCTCAGGGATCACTCGAAGATTTTGGAGTGATCCCTGAGGTCACTCTAAAACGAGTAAAAAGGACATTTTCACTCAAAATTCACTCCAATTTCACTCTAAATTCACTCTTTTTGAATTCACTCCTTTAAGAGAGAATATTTTCACTCGATTTTTTTTTTAGAGAGTAGATATCAGTAAAAGTTACTTTAAGACTTTAAAAAAAAAATGCGCCCTCTTACAAAAAGGAAAAAACGGAGTTTTGTATCTTCATGCGAGAGAGCCTGATAGACTTTCAAGCGGTCGGGATAGCACAAACATGCAGAAAATAGTATCTCAGAAATTTGAGATACTACTGGCTGTGGGGGTAGTTGCATTTTGTAACTAAATATTCAAAATGATTACAATCTGAAAGTTTTGTTTTTGTTCTTTTCTTGAAGTCGGGAGTTTGCATTGAGATTAGAACAGAGGCTCTATTTTCTGATCAATCTAACCACCAAAATCCTTTGTTTTAGGTTTCCCTTTTGTCTTCTCTGGACGAGTATTTGATTAATGCTGTGTCGCTGCAGTGAGCCTGGAGGGACTATGTACTAGGCAAAGATTAATCTTTTGGAGTGGCGAAACATCAGCAACCCTCTGTCTTTTTCAGAGTTTCGAGAGATGTAAAGAAGGACAGAATATGTGTAGAAACGTACATGTACATATGGGTCACAGGACGGATAGAGCTGGAGGGGTTGTACACACACGTGCACACTCTTACCCACACACCTATGCAAAGTAACGAAGAGAATACTACAAAAAATGGGAAAACCGCGGAAAATTTCAAGCATCCCTTGCAAAGAGTTTTCCATGGATTTTTGCCCCAGTGAATGTGTGTGTGTGTGTGTGTGGGGGGGGGGGGGGTTACCCCTTGACCCCACCAGCATCAGCAAAATGAGCGATGTCTCCTCCTCCCCCTCCCCCTTCTCTCCCCCCCCCCCCCCCCCCCCCCCAAATGAGGTTACCTTATTGCTGGATATGACCAATGCACTGTAATGTGTGTAGCGTACTCTCTATATCACGATTCCATGCATCATTCGCTCTGCGTCAAGCCCAGCATGAAGTGAATTACACTTACCCATATTTATTCCCTTGTGACGCAACACACAAACAGACACACACACGCACACTCACACACACACACTCACACACACACACACACACACACGCACACACAAACACACACAATTCTAAATGTACTCTCTAAAAAAAATCGAGTGAAAATATTCACTCCAAAAAGAGTGAATACAAAAAAGAGTGAATTTAGAGTGAAATTGGAGTGAATTTTGAGTGAAAATTTTCATTTTCACTCGTTTTAGAGTGACCTCAGGGATCACTCCAAAAACTTCGAGTGATCCTTGAGGTCACTCCAAAATGAGTGAAAATTAACATTTTCACTCAGAATTCACTCCAATTTCACTCTAAATTCACTCTTTTTTTAATTCACTCCTTTAAGAGTGAATATTTTCACTCGATTTTTTAGAGAGTATACTAAGCTATCTACCGGGTATCTCTCGATAGATAGTTATAATATGCAGACAAAATAACAAGTATAAATCTTTAATTTTTATGCAATAAAATTGTGGCAATTCTACGTTCTTTGATTTGTTCCTTGTTCACTGCGCCTTGAGCATTCTACGGTAGCATACTAGTATTTGGCACAATATAAGTCACATTACCGTGTTTCAATTATTATTGTCATGATTCATTATTATCAATATTATTGCTGTTATCATTATTATTATTATTATTATTATTATTATTATTATTATTTATTATTATTATTATCATTATCATTATCATCATCATCATCATTATTTTCCGTATTGTCATTGTTAGTAGTAGAAGTAGTAGTAGTAGTAGTAGTAGTAGTTGTACCAGCAGCAGCAGCAGCATTAGTAGTATTGTAGTATTGGAAACTGATATTGAAAAATCTCTTTTGCCAGATACAGCATAACATTTCAAGTTGAAATTGCCTGAAATAGTTAGTAACAATTTTGCTTGTCATTGTAGCCAAGTTCAATCATAGATGAGTTCATAGATGAGTGCATGGCGATCGTTCTCTTCATCACTCACAAATCATACTAAACCGAATCATTCTCGTCGAATTTTAGTCGTGTTCTCCTTGCTATTCAAATTTAATGATCGGTATGTGAACAGCACGATGCAGCAAACAAAACGTCGTAAGATGGCGTGCTACATGTTTTGTTTCCGTTTACACGAAGGTTACGTCCAGTTGCACCCTATCTACTTGTACATCATCAGAATGCCAATCAGGAAAAAAACAAAACCCTCTTATAAATCAGTAAGTCATGATAAAGTAACTCCAGTGATCGTCAACACGATGTATCAAACAAAACGTCGTAAGATGGCGTGCTACATGTTTTGTTTCCGTTTACACAAAGGTTACGTCCAGTTGCACTCTATCTACTTGTACATCATCAGAATGCCAATGAGGAAAAAAAAAACCCTCTTATAAATCAGTTAGTCATGATAAAGTAACTCGAGTGATCGTCATCAGTAAAAGAGAAAACAGAAAAAGATCTTACTCCCACATAAATGCAGCAAGGCTCTGCATGCTACTCTAATCACGACGGGGTCATCCCTCAAGACCGACACCCACGAGTCATGATAATACAGCCCACGAGTTCGACATTGAAAACAGGTCCATGAGTCAAACAGCTCACGAGTCATACAGCCCATGAGTTCGACACAAGGCAAATAAAGCCCATGAGTTCGACGCTATAGGTAAAAATAGCCCACGAGTTCGACAGATACAACACGGGGCGCCTCGTGGGCCTTCTTTGCTTAGTGTCGAAGTCACATTTGGGCTGTATGACTCGTGAGCTGTATAACTCATGGGCTGTATGACTCGTGGACTGTATGACTCGTGGGCTTTATGATTCGTGGGTGTCGGTCTCGTGACGTGTACCCAATTACGACACCCTGTAATCACACATAATAATAATAATAATATAATAATAATAATAATAATAATAATAATAATAATAATAATAATAATAATAATAATGTGTTACTTACCCAGGGTAGCCTCTTCAGCGTTGCCACTGTTCTACCAGACCATAATCACGATCCACCACGTCATCTCTCACAACCATGACATATCATACCATAGGCCGTTAGGATATAATCGCAGCTAATCAGAAGCAGAATAGCATCCCAATATATATGACAAGTTTAAACATGTAACATTCGCAACTAAATCATTTATTGATTCGTTCCTTAATATTCTTTGATGCAATACAACATTCAAACTCCACACTCACAACATAATACTAAAGTTAACATTTTCCTTTAACATTGCACATTATGAAATCACTTAAAATATGACACAACATAAATTGTTTATAGAACGCCACGGCATGTTACTCATATCATGTTTGTCTGTATTGCTTTGCGAATTTTACACACGATGGCACAATTTGTAAATTTAGCAGCATATACTCTTTGCTGTAGCGCGATTTATACGAACACCAGTAAAACAATTCGCCAGCCAGGACGGGGTAATCTTGATTGGAGAAATTCGGACTCCTCGTAAATTCTTCATGAATATTACACTGCTGAAAATATCACTTCATGAACATTTCGCTACAGCAATGCTGATAAAAACCGACTCTCGAAGAACTTTTAGGATTTCTGAAAGTGCAAAGCGTCATCTAGAACGTGTGTTTGTATGTTGTAACTTTGCTTTATCATAGAAATTCTATAAAGTTGCAATGTTAGAGCTTAAATAAAATGTGTATGTGCATGTGTATGTGAATGTGTATGCGTGTTTGTATGGGTATGTATATGTGTATGTGTATGTGTATGTGTATGTGTATGTGTGTGTGTGTGTGTGTATGTGTGTGTATCTGTTTGAATGTCTGAAAGGTGCGTGCATACTTAACTTATAGAAAGTAAAGGGTCACGGTGATTATTGTAACCACTTTTCCAGCTCGCATAATATTGAAATGTATAATCTTAGGGTGTTAATACCCCCGCGAGAAGAGATAAAGCGAATAGCTCATCCTCAGACAGCTAGGAGTCCTCATAGTAAGTGGAATGACATGTATCAAGCTTGTCGACAGGAAGGTCAGCGATTCACAGCATGTCCGGGGACTGATAGAGTGCATTGGTTCACAGATACGAAGCAAATTAAGAAATGCGAAAGCTTTTAAGTAAATTAGCCTGCTATAGACATTGCTTTTCAAACGCAATTTATGTGCTTTTTTTTTTGGGGGGGGGGGGTAATATTCGCTGAGTGGTTAAGCCAAGACTAATCACTTGAAAAATAGAAGTGCAACGGATGTTTATTGATGAAGAGTTGGTGATTGAATCGCCCCCAAATTATCAGGGAAAAAAATCTATTTGTTATACTTTATTTTTATACTGCATTTCGCACCAGATGTGGGTTGAGGAAATCAGAGCTCAGGCTATCAAATCAAATTTCGTATTTCCTACGATCCTCTGCACCTATGTCACCACGGTGACACCTAACTCGCCTTGCGTATTGCTTGCACAGTCCGTTGCTATATAATCATAAAACATTCTTACACGTGCGTAGATTCCATCTGCGAAGTTTCGAATTTTTTTCCTATACCGAACTATATCATATAGTATCTGCAAAACAAAAACAAAAAACCATGTCAATGTGCGATGCCATTTTTTTTAACAACTCATCTCTCATCTTTCTCTTACTCATGATTCATGACTAACATGGAACCCTGTGGAAAAACAGTCGCATTTTGCAAATATATGGCTGAACGGACGATTCCCCGTTTCTTCATACTGTATACCGGTATGTATTTTTCTTTCAGATTGTGTATATTCTATCTGAGGACCGGAAATAAAAACAACAACCAAGCTAAAACTAAAACACGAGGTAGTACAGTAATCTTACAACTTAATCCCGATTAGTAGGCAAATATATTTTCTGCTCGTCCTCTTTTCATCCCACGCAAGAAATGTTAACTCTTCAATCAGGCCTGTCAAGGCGCTATGTAGGCCTAAATGTTGTGATATCCCTAACACTGGGGGCAGAATCGGGATAATCTCTGTATGCATACTAAGCGGCAATGTTACGATAAGGTAACAAAGCAAGAAAAACGAAGCCAAGACAAATAGACTCGACCCTTTACTGCAGGTGCATGAATCGTGATCAGCGTGTTTGATGAGCAGGGGGAACGGTGACGAAAGAACCAGACATTGTTTATCAGATGAGCATTCTCTCTGTTTGCTACTATAGGTAATGATACTTGTTAAGATACTGTTCCCTTCTTCAGTCGTTTGTTATTCATGTACTTACTACTTTTTGCAGCACATTGCTACTTCTTTTCCAAGGCCTGACATTTTTGTTGAATGACGTATAAACCTTCATCTTACAGGTATCTCAGTTCACATTCGATTCGATTATCTTGGCTCACTCCAAACTCGTTTTTACGTTCTACAGATGAGGCCCAATTTCTATCCGTTTAGTCTTCTGAGGAACAGATAAAAGTTGATAAATTAAATAGAATCATTCCCATCAATCAAAGGTTGCATTCAGGCATAATAATCATAATGATTTAAAGTTTCGATGGGGCAATTTCTCTTAGAAACTTCATGTATCTCTTAAAGGCAAAAATTAAATCAACAAATACATTCAATACTGTACTGAGTATTCTAAGGAAGTTCGTAATAATCTAGGAACATCTGCAAAGCACATATCATAAAACTTTCGTAGTTTTCACTTTCCTAAAGGCAAACCCATATAGAACCAAGGTGTCGCAGAATGAATTTTAGAATGACGAGAAAAATAATCCCATAAGTCCCCAATGTCGTGTAAGATGTGACTAGCGGCAATTAATCTCGGCGTCGTTTTCTGATTTTGTTGCAATCATCCTCATCAAGACGGATGTATAATATGAATTCAAGCACTTAAATATGATGAACAAAATTTAGAAATGCATTTTCTTATTGCATCAACGTCTGAGCCGTTGCTCAATCAAAGTCATATTATTACAAGCCTCTAGTTCTCAGAATTATTCATAATGCCCTCGTGAAAGATATATTTCATGGCCAAGCCGGCAGGGAATTTGCATTTTCATGTCTCATTAAAAATAACATTTACAGAAAACATGTTCATAGATGGATGGATTGTAATGTTTTTGTTTTTTTGACATCGGTGTTATGAAGAAAATAAAATGTGGGTTTAGAGAGAATGTGATTCCTTGATATACTTGTACGTCACGCCTCCTTCTCAGCAGGGACCTCTTCCTTCTTCTTGCTTCGACCGAATCGTTTGGCGGCAAGCATGCCTCTCGCCAAGGCAGACAGCTCTCTCGATTCATGGTCCTTGACGATGTCACTCGCCAGTAATTGCTGCAATTTGAGAAATCGGTCGTCAGCCAGTGGGTCGTCGGACTCGTTGACGGCCCCTGATCGAGTTCGGGGATGCCTTTGACGAACTTTGGGCTGTTGAACCTTAGAGAAGCGAAACTTCCTCGTCATCGGTTCGCGAATCTGAATTCTTGGCAGGTTACGGGATAGAACAAAGACTGGAGTGGGACCATAGTATGTGGTCTCCTCAATTTCCTCTTCTTCTATTACACTCACTTTGGACTCCCTACCCGTTTGAGGTGCGTTGGGGTCAGCAGGCTCGGTAGACTGCACATTGGCCCGTTTGGTCGGGCTCTCGTTTCCCGCTGTCTCACCGCTTGTTGTCCATTGGATCTTTTTCCGCAGTGCCTTATCATCGAACATTTCATCGATGTTACCCGACGGCTGGAAGCCCGATCTCTTTGCTTGGGTAATTGGTGGCAATCCCACGAACATCCTAGGTCTCCGCTCATACGGCTCGGGTTCCTTAAGAAAGGAAGTCCCGCCAGGGTTTGTTCCATCTCTAGGGGAGTTTTCTGAGTCCTCAGTCATGTAGGTAATATTAGGTAGAGAACTATTGGCTCCATGCTCCCCACTAGCCTTCCCGTCGTTTGGAGCACTCCTACTAGACTTTCGTCCTGTGATGTCCGCACCTTCCAGGAGCTGCGATTTTGTTGTTTCCCTTGTTGGCGGCACATCCTCAACCAGATCATCTGTGGGCATGACGAGGTTGGTGTTGCTGGAAAACCTCGAGTGTTCTCGGACCCAAGTGTTCTGTCGTTTCTCCATCTTGGCGATAAAGGTCTTCTGCTGGTGTGAAATGAAGATCTCCGCCTTGCGTCGCATCTGCTGGATGTCTGCCAGCTTCATGTCCAGGAGGCGATCCTGGCTGTGGTTATCATTCAGCAGGATCCGCCCCACCCTGCTCTTTCCCGGTAATGTATCCCGCAGAGTCTTACTCTCGGCAGCTCTGGCTCCCTGCCCGGCGAAGATGGTGACGAGGCTACCGGCAAAGCTGGGACGCTCGTCCACGTGCACTGTCTTGGCCTCCGTTCTCATGACACCTCCTTGGTCTGCTCTACAGGCCTGGAAGATATCTCTGTAGAGGGCGCCCTTTGACGACCATCATTTCGTCAGTCCTGCAGGTTACATGGAGAGTCTTGTCGATGGTCCGTTTTGATATTGGAATTGTCTCGTTACACGCCCAAAGTCAAACATCCAACCGGCAATGAGGCTGTGTCAGCATACATGCACGTGTCACAGTCGTCGAAGTAAACACTATCTGTAGTGAAAAGACAACGTGAGAAAAGGGACACGGAAACATAGGTTAATCATTGTTAATATTTTGCTTACCGCGGCATTCAAAAGGCATAGTATATAAAAAAGAATAAGATATATATATATATATATATATATATATATACATATATATATATATATATGTATATTATCACCCCAACTATATTCAAAGAAACAAATTACATAAAAACGCAATTTACACAAAACCGAAAAAAAAACCCGGAAATGCATTCTAGCAGACCAATATAATAAAACTATAACGCTCAATCTCAGTTACGTCAAAGAGGAGCGACTGTTTTCAGTAACGGAACATGAGACAAAGTTTTGGTGATGGGAAAGTAATAATGATCAATGAGGAGAAATGTAATAATATGTATTTCCTTTTTGCTGGACAGTTCATTCCTTGTCAAGCATTCATCATTGACCAGTTATTTCAATGTGTGTTTAAACAGCTTCGGCGTATGCCCCTTCACCCGACACAATATCGACAGACGATCCACTCGACTACACCCAAATGGGCTCACTAGACTCGTGGGCTCACTGGAATCGTATTTTGCATTCCATTCTTGACAATGACGCACGCCCGCAATAGCAGCTATTGACATTTTTCAGAATTTCTGAGCATTTCCTCAATAATAATTAAGGGCGACGTCCTCCTATGAAAACCAAGATTCGGGTGCCGTAGCAATAGGTTGTGCAGTAAACGCCTTTTCCTTTGTTTCGGTGTTAGCATCCTCCATCTCCCCCCCCCCCACTCCTCAAGCTGAAGTCGGTATATTTTTTGAACAGCCAACATGCGACAAATACATCGTATAGTGCTTACCAAAATAATAGTTTTCTCTTATTACTATATAATCATCAGATGATCATTATTGTCTAACTATCAAAATTATGATAATGATTGTGATAATGATACTATAATAATGATATAGTATGCTTGACAACTGCAACAGGCTTGAGGAGGTTTCGATGATATACTAGTATATTTTGTATTTTTCATACTCTAGATATAATGATTTGACCACAAGAGGGTTAAGCCCCATTTTGTACATATTTTCAAGTGAGTCCATCATCAGACAGAAAAAAAAACTAAAACTTTTCTATTGGAGTTATGATCAAAAATATTCCATAGAGATTTTTTCTTGCTGTTTTTTTTTTTTTTTTTTGGTTTTTCATCAGCTTCAATAGCAAATCTTAAATAAACATAAATGGAATTAACTCGTTTTGAGACGAAACTCTTCATCGTTCATTATGATTATGCACACATAGTCGGGACTGACTAATGGTAGTATAAAATAGACACCTATGGATAGGCCTTGTTCCCTGAAATCATGCAACCATCACTTTCTGTGGCTAACTTCCAACTGCGACTGACTTACAAACTTGTATATTCAAATTGTTACAAGACCTTGCCCCGACAACTCTGTCCTCCAGTGTTCAATACAGGTCATTTGGAAATTACACTCTACGAAACTCAAATTATTCAAATTGTGATGTCAAAACTTCATTCAAATTTTATCCAAAACAGTCCATCTTATTCTACACGAAAAAAACTCTCAATAATCTTCCTGTTCATTTAAAAGATATTAGTGACATTAAACGTTTCACGAAAGAGATCATGAAGTTAGCGGAAATCCCTTAATGTGTCAACAGGAGCATTTCATTTTTTTTCATGTTTGTAAATATCTTTGAATGTTTTGCTTACTTTTTCACTGTTTTCTTTACTATTTTGTAACTTGTTTGGTGGATGTTGATAGTTTATTTTGTATCGTTATGATCATTGTATGTTTGCAATTTCACTGTGTGTATATGCTTTGTTACTCGATGTAAAACACCTCCTTGATTGCTAAATAACAGCTATCCAGCTGAAAGTAGGCTTTTAACCCGTGCATAAATGAAATAAACTCAACTCAACAACCAATCACACAAGAACATTATTTTGGTAAAGTATCTGAAGAACCTATAAAGAGTGACATTTTGCAAGGGTATAACCGCATGTTACACACGACATGCTACATTCTTCATGAGTCCTCACGGGTGAGATATAACTACCTTGCTGTTGATAAGAACCACTGTAGTTACCCTCCACCTAGGCTCCGGGACGAAAACTTGTCATTTGATAAACAACCATATAGACCAGTCAGTTTTACAGAAATATCACCCGCGGCAAACATGGACGGAGTTCCTAATGAGCTGGATCCGGGCAATCAAAATGCATTCACCCCTCATTACCGGTGCCATCCACGAGATAAGGTCTTTTTATTGGAGGTTATCACGATCGTTCCAGTCAATCAGTGCACAGGCAAGACTGCTTGGTCGTTGCTAGGGACGCCATGTTTTGTCCCAGCTGCAGACATATCGGCTATAACTCCGCCTGTTCCACTGTTCACTTGAAGGGACCGTAATGGGGCAACGTATGTTGCTTCGCCAGAGATGGTCACCCCCTACTTTTGTGCCGGCGGTGTCAAATGTCATACCCATAGTTTTCCTTCATTATGTACTAGTAACTTCTCATAAACTTGACCCTTGACCCTAAACCCTTGCGTGTTCGCACTGCAGGATGCTTAGTGTGCATGGTGCTTGCATCAAAATATAGCCAGCTATGCGACAGCTTGCTTTCTAGGATGTCTATACCTTGCTTGTTTTAATTTGCGCGTTATGCCAGCCCAAAATTGCCGGCCGAACAGTAAGAACCTCGGCTGTTTAAACACTACTTGAGAGACACCTTAATAACGTTATTGATGCCCCTTAGAGCCCCGGGATAATTTGGAAAACCATTATACGCACAGCTATACCAACAGTGCATTCTTCGAGCGGGAACTCTATTCACAGCCATGGTAACCTTTATTCCCGTGGGGTGATTTCCTTTCAAATGGTTCCCTTTATCCTAGTAATCTCCTTTGCCAAAGATTTATATCGTAAAGCCGTTGTAGTTCATCTGTTATTCGTCCTAAAAGCTACAATGCCTACGAGTTCCAGTCATTGAGAAGGCATGAAATAAAATAGCTCACTCTCCGCACCTTTCCAACGTCATAACGCACACTATGAAACCAGAATACATAAATACGTGTGGCATGATTCTGTAATTACGGCAACAAGTAACGTTGTTACCTTCATAAACTTTAAGTAGAGTGCATAAGTCTACTTTAAGTAGAGTTCAGAAGTCTTTTAACAGCGTACGGATCAGGAAAACAAGATAAGGCACATCATATTATTTTCACCCTTTTTAAAAACTTTTCCAACGAAATCAACTGGAAAAAGAATGTAAGACAAGACATAAGTTGTTGTGAATTCCTGCGAAGTTGTTGGTTGAAACTGTTGTCCAGAGAGCGCGCAAGTTAACAATTTTCTTGACTTCGGGTGTATGTTTGTTTTTAAGCACTGAGCCTAGAAACAATATGTAATTTGAGACCGTTGCTATATGGCTATGAAAATTTCACACACAAAAAAATAGACTGTTGGATGTGATGACAGCTGAATTAAAAACGAATAACTCGAATGGATACAATATGATTTTATGACGAAGATTCGGCACACTTGAGGATGCATGTCACTTCCTCAGATTTTTACAACAAGATCTGAAAGAGAATCCGTTTGCACTAACATTGTTTTTCATGCCTCCTGAAGAGAACATTTTCATTAAATCTCAAGCGAGTCTTTTGTAAAAATTCATGAGAGAAATATGATCTATGGAGTCTGAAAGACATGACAAACAATTTGTTTGGCGAGACGACATTACATGTAGACTATGGTTACCATCACAGTGCGCCAATCGGCTCAATATGTCATTGACGTTTACTCGAAGACATTTCTAAAGAGGCCGTGTTCTCTTTGTATCATCCTTTAATGAACAAGGTCAGAAGGCAGACCAAAAAAACAGGTCGTTCATCGTACATTACACAACGCAGACACGTACTCCAAGCTGTCTATAGTCACTCATGCAGGGTACAGAAATGCGAATGAAAACCTTTATTTCCATTGAACATGATGTCAGAACCACTCTGTCGAAATGTCCATGACACCGTGAGCAATTAAGCTGCCGATGGTAATGACAGCTATTTATATACAGACGGTTGAGTATTCACTAATTTCTTGGTCTAACGCATGTGAACATTAACATTTTATTCTAATGTTTGAGATCCTATAAACAGTGTCAATCTTGACAATGGCAAGCTCGGCAGCATTTTTCTTGTAGAAAATTTCTTGCGATTTTTTTTTTTATCTTTATTTTGGCGGATCATGATTTGAGCTGTATATACATTACTGATCATGAAAATGCGCGGCAATTTTGCCTGAATGTCGTATCATAGAATGGCAATTAAGAGCTATAGTCAAGAATATGTAGCTCCGTGAAGTGAAACTGCTCCTTAAAAACCGACGCGCGTCAACTATCACTAAGAACATTAAGTTATTGTTCGTTAAGATTTGTATTTTTACCATGACGTGAACGTCATGTGAGAAAACTGAAATAAAATTGATGCACAGTGATCAGCGGTAAGATATACGTGATGCAATTTACCATGATTATATTTCTAGTCATGACCCCGATACTCCGTCCCGCGACAACACGGGACAACCTCTTTGGACAGGTATAAAAGCACAGTGGTTGGGCTATTTTGTCTCTTAACAAAAAATAAAAACAACATCATCAACAACAACAACAACAACAACAACAACAAACAGTCACCACCAACAACACAACAACTTACGAATGTATGTGTTGTTTGAAGGTTTTGCATTGTATGATGAATGAGGGAGTAAGGTTTGCGGTAACAACACACCTCTCATCTTTCTATAGACTCTTCTTCTGCCAAGCAACGGTCCTTGTAATGACTATACGTATACATGGTGTTTACTACAAATCTCTCTCCCGCAACTTTTGCACTCTAGAAATATCAGACATCATAATTATCTGTGTCTATTAATAAAGACAGTTTGAGTGATTCAAACGCTGTTGAAGTACGGAGAATATCAAATAAATTGCGTTAGCATTAAAAATGGTTGAGGTGAGGATTCAGCTCTTAACATTTTGCAAAATATTTAAAAACCACTTTATGAAATGTTAAAGAGCATAATACAATTCTATAGAGGAATTCAAAGTTTATTTGATGAAAATCGGCTTTGAAATGGCAGAGATATCCAAAAAACAAAGTAAAACAAAGCCATCCGAATAAAAGGTGGGTCCCATCTTTTATTATGATCGTTTTGTTTTGAATATCTAAGCCATTTCCATACCAATGTTCACCAAATAAACTATGGATTCCTCTCAGAATTATGCTCTTTATAGATTATGTCATAAGAGGTTTCTCATATAATCTAAAAAGAAAAAGAATCCTCATTCAAATCCATGTTGGAAACCTAAAGCCCCATCTCAACTGAAACTGTACCATCGCTTTTAATGTGTTCTTGTGCCGCTGCAGACAAGATTGAGACAATGACATGGTGAGAGCATACTTGACACCATTATTCATATGCAGTTATGCATTACCGGATAAGAAAGATACAGTACATTACGGTAAAGTGGGGTTTTTGATTATTCTGTTCGTGTGAATAAGACAGCTCGATCTGTGCCAATATTGCGCTATAGATCAAGAAAAGATCATGCGCATACCTTTTGCAGTATTATGGGTTTAGTCAAAATGATCTCGATACTCAATGTATAATATCTTAACTGCGGACCAAACAATACGTCCCATCAATTTAAGTTTTCTAAAAGTTCATCATGTAATGTACCTATTTGCCAAAACCACTGGAAACACATCGTAAAATACTGCACATTTCTACCTTAAAAAACAAAACAAAAACAAAAACAAAAACAAACAAACAAACAAAAAACATCCTAAATGATAGTTACAACCGGCGATACTATAGGTTGTGGTTTTTGGCTGTGTAGATGTGTTAGACGATAAAAACAAGTGATTCTGTAAAGTGCACTAGATATCATCAGCATGTCCCCTATTATTTCAAGCATATCATAAATACATTTTACGTTGATATAACCTTGATATGCCATACATTTTCCCTATAACTTTAAAACAAAATATTTAAGGAACCCCAGAGGCAGAGAGCTCATATTTGCTGAAAATGTCATCAACTTAATGAAGTGTAAATAAAAGTATGACATGCCGATATTATATTCTTACTCAACACTCCATCAAATTTATTTCAGTAGACACCGTTGCCACCACTAACACTTAATTGAGCGACTTGTAAATCTTACCTAATCACAACGATCATCCTCTCATCTTGAAGTTGGCAGAGTATTTCTCATTCAGTCCAATCACCTTTATCGGTGGTTTGGAGTTTTTTTCTCCAAGTTCCGTCTATCCCTCAGCTCGCATGAAGTATTCATAGGATGGTCAGGAAGACATCGCCTTAATGCTGTGTAAGATGTCCGTTTTAAGAGAGCTATGCGAGAAGACAGAAATGCTCATTAATATTTCATGGTTTTTCCAAGCCAAGGACTCACGATGTATAGCTCCGTTACGGCGTGGTGAATTCATCGCGCTTTTACGCTCCTGTTCACCTCCTGGTGTCTCTGGGCTTAATCCCTTTCTCGCACTGTACCGAGTGTGTTTGCTAAACAACTACAGCCAAAAGACATACACAGGCGCCTTTTGAAATATACTCTTAACAGACCCCCTCAAGGGCTGTTAGGATTTTGTATCGGTTTTGGTCCGTTTGAGCCGATTTCGCTACCTCCTGACCTGATCCGACGGAGACGTTCAGGCCCCTTCGAGTCCACTTCAGCGGTGGATATCAGATACCCAACAAGTGGGGATTAACGAGTAGACTCTTCCCGAACGAGGCGACCCCCTCATAACCCCATCCTATAAAAGGAAATCGCATAGGCATGTGTTGCCAAGCATCCTCCGTTCCAGGATTTCCATATCAATGAGGGTTGTAGCTGTATCAAACCACCAGGGTAGAACGCCTCGATGAATAGTCAGGCAAAACGGATCAATAGAGGACAAGAATGTAAATCGATTGCGGATGAAAGCGAGGAGGCCCCCAACGACACAAATCTATTTGGCCTCCTGCGGGCTGTGGAACATTCGGTACGATTGTCTGTGGGGAGTGACGGGGCTCCCCGCATACTAGTAATTAGTTTGTTGCACCCCTGAGCTGCACTATAGCTCTGAATGGATCTAACACCAAGATGAACACATGGGATCGAGGCCACTTCTCTAGTGAAAACACGAAAAGCCATCATGCGGCATTGAGTCTTTTGTTCCCCTACCGGCTCATCTCTTGGAACGTGGCAACCGCAGTGGATCTAATCGATCGTTTAATTAAAATGAGTTATCGAGCTCAACTTTGTTAAACGTAACTTTGCTCCTTTCGAACAATTATTGTGTGATATGATTTGCCCCCCTCTCTCTTTCTTTAAAACAAACAATAATAAACATACAAAAAACCTAAATGACCCCCCCCCCCCCACCAAAAAAAAAAAGAAAGAAAAAAAAAAAGAGGAAAGGGTATAACTTAAGAATAATGCTTGGGTTTACGTTCTGTGCCATTGAGTGCCGAAATGAAAGTAATAAACATGTATGACATCATTAGCCAACCGATATGCGTTGATGCTAATATTTGAAGAGTTTGTTTGCAAAAACCGATAAGTCCTTTTTGCCAAATGGAGATATTTGAGATTAAAGGTCAAGAAAAATAAAGAGAATAATAAGAAATTTGTTGCTTCTTTCTACCATAACTTCAAAAATGTACCTTTATATGTAGTGACCAATATATCATTTAAAAGGTATTATTTTGTACTTTATGACAGAGACCGTACTTCAAAATCTTCAAAAATGGACTTATCGGTTTTTGAGAACAAACTCTTCATTTATTGTACACGGCGGTCAAATTTGATTTCATTTGAATTAATTGTGACGAATATTTTGTATTTCATTTCTATTTCATTTGTCCCTCGCTATACAGTTTGAGGAATTCAGTAACTGACCATCTTCTAAAAGGACACAAATGAGTTTTCAAAGCTTGTTTGAGGCCGAAAGTCTCTCGCTTGGCAGCCGTTATGACCTGTAGATTAATCGTGTTGTTATTTCCATGAATTTCTCATCGATTTCCTTACTTACTCTAGAGGCATGACTAGTCTTCTTCAGATGCTAGGAAAGGATAAAAGAAAGAAACAATCTATTTGACAATGCAACTTGTAAACAAGATCAGTATACATTGCATACTTGGGGTAAGACAGTGCATAGAAATGTCATCTTACACCCCACAAGGACACCCACCAATCAAGAAGCATTATACCACGGATTTTTTTTTTTCATGTGATCATCAGAACTCACTAAATCCACCCTAAATTCATACTTCCTTACACCGGGTGGTGGTCCTAAGAATATTATGTCGAGTATTTTTCTCAGATTTCAACGTTCTGTTGTGAAACTGTTGGAAACCTCCTTGCAAAACATGGCTATGTGCAATCATCGAAGTTCATACCTTTAATTAGCCGCGCATGTGAATAATAATAATTATAAGTAGTTGGAGGTGGTGGTCCGTCTTACCCACTCTGATCGGACCCCACTTTCTTCAACTAGCAAATGAAGATTTATGCAGTATGTGCGTGTTCATTCGGGGAAAAAAAAGAGAGAAAAAGAATAAGGAATAGATTGGGGTTTTTTTTTCTTTAATTCTTAGTCTGCTCTAAGTTTGCAGTTCAAGTTTGGTAGAATAGCGGGTAATCTCCGTTTACACATGATGTGTTTATACATTGTGTAGATAGCAGTGGTTCATGTGTTAACAAAAAAAAAAAAAAAAAAAAAAAAAAACAACAAAAGCGCTTCACAACTACATTATTTGACCAAGAGCGGGAAAATCGATTTAAAACATGCAATATCGTTAACAGACATTTCTTTGGTAAACAACACGACTACGAATAATGAATAGGGTGATTCTACATTGCATCAACATTGACTAATTCAATACAGTGGTCTCTTCCAATTCGTGGCTTGTTGCCAATTGCTGTAAGTTCAATACTAGCAGTGTACAGCTATCCGTAGTGACGCATCTTACTTTGTTCTGACACAAAGAAATGAGCCGAGTTTATTTGTGTGTGTGTGTTTTTTTTTTTCTGTCAAATTCAATAATCGAAAGTTTTGAAGAAAAAAAAAATACTTGTGTGATCAATGTAAGGTACTATGACTTCTTTTCATGGTTATTTTGTGCGTATTTGTAGACTGTAATACATCTTCTTGGGAGCAACTAGAGTGGGATATAAGCTCTTCGCGGAAAGTTAGTAAAGGAATCAGTTCACACAATAAGAATTCCACTTGTACTGCACGAAAGTATAGCCAACCCAAAGAGATTATAATCTCTTTGAGCCAACCAAAGAAGTATAATTGTACCTCCTCGACCCAACTTTATAAATTTGAGAATGACGTTACAAGTGGAGCACTGATCTCTATGGATACATAGAAATCAATGAGGTAGAGCTTCCTACTACAAGACTAATGTTCCAGTATCATAGCGCAATAATTTTGCCGCAGAGGGCAGCATTGTATTTTCGGCTTTCGGACTCTTTGCGCACACTGCTACCGTGAATGATGCTGTACTGTCTCTTCTCGTTGGGCTTATCTGACGTTGGTACATGTAACATGGTCAGCCCCCCATGTTTCATTCGATGAATGCTAAGGACGTTTTAAAGTATAGACGAGGGGAAAAGAAAACGTTTTGCTACACTGTCTTTTTATTTCAAATAGATCAACTCTCTAGGTAAACATATCCACTTGTCGAGTTGTTGTCTAATCTGTTATCTTTAAGAGCTAAGACCAGCCATACAGGAAATGCAGGCGTAATACATTGCATCACCTCAGCACTTTGTTCATTTAAATTCTCATTGGAATTTACTGTACTTTTTGGATGTACATGTATAAAGATTATGTGTAATCACCCATAATATTGAAGACAGCTCTATCGGTTTTCAAAAAAAAAAAAACAATATTAAGATGAAGTCAGACATCAATTTCAGCACATGGTGAAATATTGCGCATGCCATGTATTTCCTTAATTTCCTTGGGAAAACTAAACACTTGCTGGACCTGGTCATGCACCAAATAGATGCAAATAAATTTCATCAATACAGATGGGGTAATAATCAACCTTGGCAGATCGAGAGGACAGCTGGTCTTCAAAAGACATTTGGGCCAGAAGCATGAAGAATTTTGACTTTTTCATCTGGCACACAGGCATTAGCCAAAAGTCTCATATTTCATACCAAACTCATCCAAGGTGGTCAATGAGGGAAAAAAAGATTGTGGAATCCCCCCCCCCCCCCTTTTTTAAAAAAATAATTACTTCCATGTTGCCTTGCATTGGACGCAAGTAATTTGAAATAATATGTTATGAATATGACATAGCAACCCGTCATTAAATCTTTGCTGAACTGGGGGCCTGGGGGGGGGGGGGGGGGTGGGGGGGGGCCTTTTTATGAAGTCAGCACATAAAAGTCTTCACATAAATCTCAGAATGGCCAAAGTCGCTTGTTTATGTAGCTTTGAGAGACTTTCAAAGAGAAGTACAATCCATTTCATGAAGTCTGTCGTCAGTGTATCTTATGAGCAAAAAGTTTCTTGCAAGACTTTCATGAAACGGACCCCAGGACTGGCAGTCATTACAGTACATTCAAACCTCATGTTTTCACCATTTTTTTTTTTAAGTAAAACTTGAGTACCAGTGGTAAACTGTCTAATGTCACTCATTCTCTTCTGTTCTTGACACAAACCACACAAAACATATTGTAATACACATGACATACACAGTCACAGTTGCAATGACACCAAGTAATTACAGACCATACATGTTGGATATTAACAAAGAGGATTTAAACAGGCAGATGGTTTAATGTCTACAACTTTAATTCAAATAAATGGTGAAATTTTTGATAGTTTGCCATTCTTGCTCCATTCATGAAACAAAACATCTTATTTTTTTGCATACTATAATAATATGAAAATATGCAATGATATGTACATTTACACACAAAAAATAAAGATGTCTAATTCTTGGTTCTCGTCATTCATCACCTCTTTGCTTGGTGTGTGTCAAAAACGACCAATCACACAGCACAACAATGTCACATGACATCACACTGCTGCTGAATAGAGAGTTGTATGTATGTCTCAAGATAGACTCTATACATCTCTCATCATACACTTTTGTGTTTCTCGTCACACCCAAAAGTCCCAAGGACTATGGTATCTTAAAGTGATCCAGAAACACAAGTCATACATTTGTCCAATATTAATCTGATTTTGGAAGGTGATGCCACAGGACCCACTACCGGTTGGTACCTCACGGGTCATCCCACAAGACCGACACCCATGAGTCATACAGCCCACGAGTTCCACATTGAAAAAAGATCTTTGAGTCATACAGCTCACAAGTCATACAGCCCATGAGTTCGACACTAGGCAAATAAAGCCCATGAGTTCGACACTAGGTAAAAACAGCCAACGAGTTGGACAGATACAACATGGGGCTTAATGTGTCGGTCTCGTGGGCCTTGTTAGCTTAGTGTCGAACTAATGGGCTGTATGACTTGTGAGCCATATAACTCATGGGCTGTATGACTCGTGAGCTCTATGACTCGTGGGTTGTATGACATGTGGGTGTCGGTCTTGTGACGTGCACCTTATCTCACTTCAAACTGATCCAACTGTAATGCCACCAGGAGGCAGTGTCACATTTTCATAAAGATACAAGAATCTGTTGAAAGTGGACATATTTCAGCATAAGAATACCTTTCTTAAGAACACAACTCTCCTTTCTGGACTGCCCATAAGCAAATGTGCTACAGGTTTCACAATGAAACCTGCCATGTCTAGCTCATCAATGACTTACTCCATCCCAGCGAACGAATATGCATTTCTGGCCAACAAGTCTGTAGCATACACCAGGAGTGACAAAATCAACATTTCAACCAATTTCATTGGATTTAAAACAACTTCTAAAAATAGCATCTACAGTAAAATTTGTAGCTCACTATCTGTACTCAGTGTAATAAAGTACTTAACTCACTTAACATAATAGGAGATATTTAGTGCTAGGGATGTACACACTTTCCCTTCAACTTCTTGATTAGTATGTGACAGCAACCTTGCTGTATTAGTGTCATAAAGGCATGACATAAGAATGAGGCAAATCTGGAATTTATGACCAGGAAAAAAAAAAAATCTTTTCTTAGACAAGTCTGAGAGCAGTTATGGCAAGTGCAGTTATAGCATTGCATTAAAATCTTTTGATGTCATCACAGGGCAACAATAATCTATGACTTGGCATCAATCTAATCCTCGGCATATAAACAGTATTTATATGGAGAATATTTGAACATTTTCAAAAAACGGCAACAACCAATGGGATATTCAAGAATTACTTCAAACAAGTTTTACAGTATTACTGAAATTTTCTTGAAGTGAGATGAAACGAAAATCAAATGCACACTTGAGCATGCAGCAAACCAGAAGCCACAGAGCCCACACTACAGTACTGTCAGCATCTGGCTTAGATGCATAAATACAGCACAAATAGCAATACCATTACACTATCTATTCATGCATTGCCTGGTAATCATGTGTGAATCGCATCAATATATACATCATGTGAGATACAGCATTCTGATGGATCACAGTTTTAGCTACCTCCTGCCCGTAACACATCTGCCTGCACGGACAAGTGGCCATATTTGACAAGTGATGTAGCGAATTATGTTGAAATATCGCAATTACACAAGTCAAGACATGAAGTAGCAACTTGTCTCCAGTTCTTGTGGTTACACAAACCAAACCTGGGGTCTGTTTCATGAAGTCATCACATAAAAGTCTTTACATAAAATTCAGAAAGCGGCCAAAGTTGCTCATACATACAACATGTAGCTATGTAGAGAAGTAAAATCTATTTCATGAAGCTTCTCAAAAGTGCTCGAAGCTTCTCAAAAGTGTGTCTTATGAGTCTCTCATAGACATTCATGAAACAGACCCCTGGCATGCCTACAAGTTTTGGTAAGAAAGCTATATTTTGTTTTTCTTTGTTTCTCTCTCTTTTTTTTTTTAAAGACTGTCATATCAACCCAGCAACATTAGCAAGAACCAGCATTAAGACAGCAGCCATAATACCAACTGCTCCTGGGGCTTCCAAATATGCATCAACATTTGTCACTTCATCACACAGTATCAACAAGACTGCACTCAAATTTGAATTCTGCAGTCAGGAAAAGGTCATATGAATCAACATTATGTCCTCAACAGTAGCCTTGATATAAGTCAATAAAGATAAAATGCTATTAAGACATGCACTCATCATATACATACGAAATGCATTCCTCTCTGAGAAATTTAAATGAAACAGTCCATTTTGTCTTGGTACTGTAAAAGTGGAAATTTTCGAGCATTTCGCGCTTCCAGAAACCAGTGCAGAAGTATAAACATGTGAACATTTTTGCACATCATATGTTCCGTTAATGAGTGTCTCGATTCTGCAGAATTAAAAACATGTGAAATTCATCTTACCCAGCCGTGCACAAAAAATCACCCGCACGAAAATATCCACTTTTACAGTATATGAAAACAAAATAACTTAAAACTCTTTGTAAATCAAAGTCATGTAATTCAGAGTATTACCCAAATAAAAGTAAATACTTAGGATCAAGATATGTAAATATGTAGTTTGTATAGTGAACACTGGCTATGTGAGAGCTTATTGCCAAGTCCTAAGAGATTGAAACTAAGTAGAATTGATGTGCGAAACCTTTATATATCATCATACATGCATAACTCTGCACAGTGTGAGATGTTTAGCATGGCTTGCTCAGTGCCCTTAACCCGTTGAGGACGAGTCCATAGTATACTTGCGCAAGTGTCTTTGGGAAATGCATGTTGTAGCAAAATCAGTCTGTCCTAAACGGGTTAATTTAAAGTCCCTATCTTGATACATCATAGTATTTGAGCTCACAAGCCAGCTGCACTGCTGATCACAACTCTTTGCCACCCATAACACCCTTAGTCCATGTTATCTTTCCCTGCATTCTAGCAAACCATGCACATATTCCTGTCCACTAAAGAACCTGTAGCATGGGGGGTTCTTAGAATGGGAAGGGGTGGGGGGGGGGGGGGGGTGGGGAATAAATTGTGTACAACTTCAGCACTTATCTCTACATACGTACACCCACAGCTGAAGAATCTTTACTAGAGTCAACTGTTGCCAATGAGAGTGCACTTCAATTCACATATTCACTGACATGTGGCTTACGGGCACTTTTCGCAGTTTCGAATGTACCCCCGTAAGCAGCAAATGAAGACCAATCCAATCAGACCACTACAAGTAATGCTTCCCTGCTCTACTGAAAGCATACCACAGTACTCCTCTTTCTGTCAAAAGTGTATAACTACGTGTACATCTTAAATCTTGACTGCAATGTCATAAATATATTACAGCAAAACAGCCTATAGAACAGTTATTGTGCAGAGGTAAATCTATATGGTTTGTGTTCAATAAAAAGCATTAAGAAAGGAGTTTATGACAAGAAATTTCAAGATAAAGTAACCATTCTTGGGACAGCATCCACAAAATGATGTAGTGCACTGCACCATTATCAACCAAATACATTACTGCTAAATGCTTATCCCACTTTTGATGGTAAGAATTCATATACAGTCAGATTTTATTTTCTTCAGTATGAACACATGCTACAGTACCTGGTACAATGCAGGTCATTGCAATCACAGTGACCATAACTCAAAAGTTTCACTGGTCTATAGTATTCTGATTACAAGTGAAATCTGTCAGCATTGTAAAGAGTCCACACGACTGCAAAAAACATCATGCATTTACATGGAATTTTCATTTTGTAAGATATATAGCAGACATGATCAATCGCTTCAATGATGTTTTCATGGAAGTTTCTAAAAACAAAGACATAAAATGATATTAAAGATAACTAAACAGCGTGAAAGGAGGGCTCAAAATATTTCTATCTACAAAAGGCTAGTTTTCACTATTTCAGCACATGGTATAAAAGTAAGGGCTTGCTATTACATATTCAGTGACTTCCTACAGTGAGCATGTCATTCTGATGCTCTTTGGGAAACAATGTAGAACTGTCCAGTGCATGTAATCAATGTAAACAAGGATAAGGTATGATTAAGAATTATCATATTGTGGGTGCACAGGTGTGGCCATACATTTCACGTCCTCTCATTTTTTCCCCTACAGTCAGATGTTGGTATTGGAGAAATAATATACAACATATGATTAGTCCATTTAAATCATCTATGCATTACAAAGAAGTGTACATTTTCTGCAAAATCATTTTTCCCCTTTACTATTTGTAAGGTGTATCCCAGTTACCCTTGCTTGATAATTTCTTCTTAAACAAATACAATTTAGTTTGCCAAGGAGAACTAAACATTATTCAGTCAAACCTGTGTAGAGTGACCACTTACATGTAAGAGAAACAATGACAATGGTGCATGTACTTGTACTGTAAGTAGGTTAGCGGCTTCTTGCTTACAAGGCTTAACACAACAGTTAGTCAGGAAAATGGATCTTTTGTACATGTCATATTCATCTACCCTAGCAAAATAAAAAAAGGGTGAGAAACGAAAATATGGTGATACACGTAGAAAGGACTCAACATTGTGAAAGGACTCTACAATGTGAAATACTGACCACAGGAGATCAATATGGTGGCTGCTGTCTCCACTAAAAAGGTGACCACTGCACACAGGCTCTTCAACTTAGTAGTTCTCCAAGAGGAAATGTTTGAAGCCACCTGAGACAGGTGGAGCTTAAAGCAGGTCAGTGTTAAAGCCAAAACATAGTACTCGTATGCCTGCAGAAATGTCAATTATTGCTCCAAAATGTACACATACTATGCATAAGAAATGAGTGAAATCATGCTGTAATAACATGATTTCAGTTGTGCACCGACATACAGTATATACGTGACATATTAGCCAAAGAGGTTTGACGGAAGTCCAAAATCTTGCAGCTTACCCGATTGTGGTTGCTATGTAATTTTTCATACTGTACGAGCTGAAATTTTCGCGTACAGATATTTTAGCGAATTGCTACTTGGAGGACATTTTCGTGTGTTGTTAATTTCGAGGTTGCGCGGGTCTAACTGAACTTAGTTATTCAAGCGTTGTTATTTTCAAGCGTTGTTATTTTCGCGTGTTGTTCTTTTCGCGGTTCAAAGGCGATTCGCGAAATTCGCGAAAATAAAACCACTGCCAAAATTTCAGCTCGTACAGTAATTAATTACAAATAATCGACAAATCGGGCCACAGCAATATCCATCAATCTTCTTCACTAAGATGAATCACATGTGGATTATGATTACAAGGGCACAATCGATTATTATGTACAGTGTAACATTCTACCTCCTCACAATGCTGAATGGGAAGCGCAATCCCAGAATAAAGGCTTTTTCCATTTCACACTTTTCAGCTCAAAATACTACAAAAAAAAAATAAATAACTTGTTATCCCAGCAAATCCATCAGCCAGACAAGTTTCTAGGTAGAGCTTTCCGATACAATGCAAGCAAATTTGAATTGGTAAAGATGAATTCTGAGCCCCTACGAGTACTATGTTTTAGCTTTAAGACACAACTTGACCAAATATCTTGGATAAAGGCTGCCATTAGAATTTTTGACGGGCCAAGTTCTTTTGGATAGTCTCCTAAAATATTTAATTACCAGTAACAAGGGTCACTACCTCTGTCATACCTTGTGTGCACAGAGCAAGCAATTAAAGGGGCAACCCATCAGTTTTCTCCTGCCCACTTCAGATCAACAAGCCTTAGTTTATTGATGTACTGACACCCACAAATTGAAGCAATCAGTATACTGACGTTTTCACTGTAACTGTGAATTAATTTTGACATCACTGGATCTTAAATTCAGACTTGGGAGGTGTCGTGATCAATGTAGAATTGTTTGGAAATACTTCACAACATCTAATTTGGGTAATTCTGAGCTCACAATAAAAACAATTGAGTCCAATACCAAAGTCTTCAAACTTCTTGCAGTGCAAGAAATACACAAGAATGTTTGTTTTCAAAGATATAATCAGAAATGAAACACATTTCATTTGTCTGTCCACATACATGCTTCATCTTAAAGGGGACTTCACAACGGAGGCTGTCTGTTGATTTTCACCTTCTTGTTGGAGTTGTGAGCTGCCCCTTCTGGTTCCACACTGGTGGCAGCAGACCTCTTACGAGACCTGCTGTGTCCATTCCTCTCTTTCTCAGTGGTCGTCTCTGTACTTCTGTGTTTCTCATGATTGTTATTGCCTGTAAGTTTGTTACCTCCGGTGTCACGCCCCTCTACCGTCAGGCTTCCCCTGGGCGACGCCCCCCTCCGCACTGACCTCCTAGACACATTCCGACTCTCTCCGTCCCCATCACCATCTTCCCTGCAGGTTGTTTGAGTCTCTTGTTTGGTGGAAGGCTCCCTATTATCACAGGGGCCAACCACAGCAATCGTGGACTTCACTTTGGCTCCACCCTCATCCGTGTCTTCATCCTGGTGGTCGCCATGGTGATGGCGATGATGATGGTGGTGATGGCGGTGGTGGTGATGGTGATGACGTGATGAGTAAGATCTTGATGGCAAGGTAGGGGAAAGCTGCTTGTCTTTGGATTCTTGTCTTCGCTGCTTATGGCTCTGCTTCTTCTCAATGGAGGAAGCTATTTCCTCCGTGGACAGTGATGGCCCTGGTGTTGGCTCTAGTCTTGGTGCTTCTGGAAGAACTCTGAGTTATATAGAAATGCAATCAGATACACACTGGACGGGAATTCATAGTTATTCGTCAGGCATATATTTATGAATAGAGTAGCCACATGCCCTGAAGACAGCGCACATGTGACACAGTTACAACAATCTTTAGGCTAAACATACAAAGAGAAATGCTACTCGTCAGTTTCTTGCTATTTTTTCATGTATTTGTTCAATTCATTGAATGTTGTTTTGCTGCCGTTTGCTATGTTTCAGCACTACATCAAAGCTCCCAGACAAACAGAAGGTTAGGATGTCAGTAACATTCACTTCCCCAACCCATCTCACCTCCCCCCCCCCCACACACACACCTAAAAACCTACTAACAACAACAATAACAACAATCAAGTGTTCTAATAACAAATGTTTCAGAAGGTGTTTACAGCACTTGAGCAACAACTTCTGGGCAAAAACAAGGCAAGTGCCGTAATGTGTCTCGCCCACAAACGTATAACACCTTTTTTTTTTTTTTGTTGTTCACAAATTGACCTATGGATCAAAAGTTAGGAGTCATAATAAAATGCACAGTACATTGGGCCCTAAAAGATCATTGACCCCTGCCTGTGACCTTTGACCTTGTGGTGACCATCAACTCCCCAAGGTACATCTACCATCCAAGTTTGGTCACAAATAGACTTACGGATCAAAAGTTATGACCCATAATCAAAACGCGCCCTAAAAACTTAACATTGGGCCCTAAAAGTTCATTGACCCCTGTCTGTGACCTTTGACCTTGTGGTGACCATCAACTCCCCAAGGTACATCTACCATCCAAGTTTGGTCACAAATAGACTTACAGATCAAAAGTTATGGTCCATAATCGAAACGCGCCCTAAAAACTTCACATTGGGCCCCAATAGTCCATTGACCCCTGCCTGTGACCTTTGACCTTGTGGTGACCATCAACTCCCCGAGGGACATCTACCACCCAAGTTTAGTCACAAACAGACTTATGGATCAAGTTATGACCCATAATCGAAACATGCCCTAAAAAATTAACATTGGGCCCTAAAAGTTCATTGACCCCGGTCTGTGACCTTTGACCTTGAGGTGACCATCAACTTCCCAAGGTACATCTACCATCCAAGTTTGGTCACAAATAGACTTACGGATCAAAAGTTATGGTCCATAATCGAAACGCGCCCCAAAAACTTAACATTGGGCCCTAAAAGTTCATTGACCCCTGCCTGTGACCTTTGACCTTGAGGTGACCTTCATACTTGGTAAAAGGTAAAAGTTTGTATGACCACTCTCCCCTCCAAGTTTGATTCAAATTGAAGCCAAGAGTACAGAGTTATTCAATTTTTTATAGCGTTACGGACAGATGACAGACGGATGGACGGACGGACGACGGACGGACGACGGACGGACAGACACCGCAGGCGATCCCTTAGTCTCCCCTCACCTCCGGTGGGCTCGACAAAAATCAAATATATTTCTCTAACCCTTTTACAATGAAATAAAGCATGAAATTAACAATGTCAAGATTAGTATCCCTTGCTGTCCCCACTTGAATCTGTTTATTATGATATTTATCCATGCTTAATCATTTCAACTCAGATGGTGGCTTATGATGATGATGATGATGAACTATGCAGCATGCCTGAACTTGACCTTTGACCTTTATTTATCTCAAAATGCAATCCCATCAGGTGAGCTTAAAATACCTTGCACACAAATGTGCGATAGGGGAACACACACACACACACACACACACACATACACACACACACAATCAGTAAAGGCTCAAGGTTACTGGCAGACAGAAACAAGAATGAATAGAAGGGGAGAACCTTTTACAAAATTTACATGTACAATGATTACAGAGACCTTGGCCCAGTGAGAGGAGGGCCTGTTAGAATTACAATGATCTGTAAAAATCAGTGTCGAGTCCTAACGGGCTAACCTGCGTAAGATGATCACTGCCCTCCTGGATTTGACATCCTGTGGTCGGATACAGTGGGTCACCTCATCAGCAGCGTACCCACTAACATCAGAATGCCACAAAACACGATTAATGAGTTTGACATTAAAAGGATATGCAGAAGACTATGTCTCTAAAAGAAATAAAACTCTTCTACGTGTGTAATTCATTTCATTTATGAAGCAAATTACAAAACCACTCCCTAGGAAAGGAGCTCTTCAAACAAGAATTCTTTTTCAGGTAACAAGTCAATATCAATTCTGTGATATAAAAGAATAAGTTACAATTTGTCTTGTGTCACTCTAAGCTGAACACAGTATACTTTATATGCCCAAGAGACATATTGTTAGTCATTTGATATTAAAGTTACCAATACCATCCCACTGTTATCCCACAGATTCTCCTGCATTTCTGAATTACTTGATGACCAGAATTCCTGATTACGCATCTTTGCAGCTTCAGCAACAAAAAGAAAGTTCCAACACTGAAGGAATTACTGGTTCAGGTAGACATGAGGGTGCTATCAAAATTTACTTGCTGCTTGCCGAGAGCACCTAAAATTATACGTCTGGTTGGTTGATGTGAATGGGCACCAGCCTGTTGGAAGTACGAGGCTCTTGTCAACTCAGGCAAGCCGGAAGAATAACTATTTGTGTACTGTACAGCGTGTCCCAGAAAAAATGAAACCGAGTTTCCTTGCAATCTTTTACTATCGAAATCATAAATTTTCTTTGTGAGATATACATCAATGGAAAGATAAACTTTTCTTCTTTCATTTGATGTACATCTTAATGTTCATCATTCATGCATGACTGAGTTAGAACAACGAACAGTGGTGCTATTAAAATTTCATTTGCACGCGCAAATGGTGACTTTAAGTGAATTTTCAGACTTTTAACGTTACGTTTGCGAAAAACAAAGTTCATAACCAAAATATCCATGTTTTCTTCTTTCTATTGAGACCTTATACGTCAAATATGAATAAAGCATGCTTGAGAAAAATGGGCATGAAAACATGCTTCATTTCTTCCGATTCTACGTATAGTCAAAAAACAAGCATTAGCTCTCCCGATTTAGCATTAGACAAAGGGCTCACCTGCGCAATTGAAAACAATGGCAGTGCTACAGTGAATGTTGTTCGGGGGAGGGGGAGGTATTTACAGAGAATGCTGTATGGGACGGAAAGCCCTTTGTTGTCATTTATTTAGAATAAGCCATGAGACTTAACCAATAATTGAAGACTAATATCGTGTGCATTCTCAGGCTGCATGCAGTCCATTGGCTATGGGAAATCAACGTTACAGCAATGGTACTGTACACATTTTGATGATGTGCATACATCAATCTTATCTCTGTTTTCATTCCTCTCTACATTTTCCTCACTCGTGGTTCATCCTTCTTCACTGACAGGGTTTTTAAGTTTTTGAAGGGGGAGGTGAAGCAGAAAGAGAGGTACATCATTTTATCTATCACTGAACTTGTGCTTCAAACGTACAAGTGCAGGGCACAAAGTCATCTTCTGGGTTGTTGTTGTTGTTGTTGTTTTTTGTTATTGTTGTTGTTTTCCTTTTTTTGGGGGGGGGGGGGGGTTCGGAAGGATTTTTCGGTCGGTTACTCCCCTCCCCTTCAACATTCCGCTGATGAACACCCTTTGCTCTGTGGTTTGTTCTATGGTCAGGCAAGCTCACGATCATGTGCTAATTTACGACCCAATTCCAAACTGTCTGTAACATTCCCTTTTATCCCCACCCTTCCTGTTTGTGTCAATTCATTGAAACATGAAGGCCACTGTTATCTGCCAAGTCCGGCAGGTGCTGGGAAAGCTAACTGTCTCCTTATTTATTACTCATCTTTCTGGGTAAAATGCAAGCATATTTTCAAATGACGTTTTCTCGAGCAGGCATAGATCATTTTTTACGCATGAGATGTCATATGAAAGGAAAAAGAATGGATATTAAGGCTATGATTTTATTTTTTGTAAAAGATTGCTGAAACAGCCTGAAAAACTCATTCAAAGTTGCCATTTGCTCGTGCAAATGAAAATTTAGTATAACTGTCTATTGTTCTAACTCAGTCATGCACGAATTATGAACAATGAGTTGCGCATCAAATGAAAGAAGAGATGTATACCTTTCCATTCATGCACATCTCAGTAAGCAAATATATGATTATGATCGCAAAGAATTGCATTGAAACTCGGTTTCGTTTTTTCTGGGACACGCTGTACATGTAGTACCGCAATTCATTAAAGGTCAATGTCATCTCATCAGGCCTCAACACATGGTACACGAACCGCTTACTAACCTGAGGGTCATGACGCAGCCGCGGGGAAGAGGAACAGACATTTTGGGCTTCGACACCCGGATGGGACGAAATGAGAACTTGCACCCAAAACTCAGGGCCGAGTCGCTGAGAAAGGATGCAGAGATGATCGGCCTGTCAAAGATGTGAATGGGGTCGACGTGGGACACGATGCATCCACCCGGCTGGTAGTCGTTGATCACGGCACTGTTTACAAACCCTGTGAGCATTCATGGTATAATAGGAATAAATTGATGTTTCTTTTATGTCGGAGAATGCACAAATTTCATTTTATAAAATTGAGGCAATTCAATATCTCTTAACAATGGAGAATGCATGCTTAGGACCCAAGGGATAGAATCATCTTCTTAGTGAAGGACTGTACTGTATACATTGTACTTTTCAGTGTTCTCGGCATTAACTTGTGTAAACAGTGTTTTTAGGGCTCCTTGAAACATTGACCAATGAAAATGGGTAGAATCAAGGCCACTTCTAATCCGAAATGACATCTAATCTGCTTTGTGTAAATTGTATGGCAAACTTCATTTCCAGAGTGTTACATTATAGATAGGTCAACAATAAGAAAACACAATGGGAAAAAAAAAGACTTGACAAAAACCAAACAAATACTGTATACGCTATAATTTTCGCGTACATAAATTTTCGCGAATTGCCGATGTCACACATTTTCGCGAGTGGTTAAATTCGCGATTGGGGGACCAGAGAAAATATGAAGTGGCAAAGAAAGTGTGAATTTTCAACTTACTAGCATATAAGAATGATACTAGTTATACACTACATGAAAAAGACTTGCCAAACTCTGCGAACTAGGAAGTTAGAATTCAACATTTTTGAAGTGGTTAAGTCCATCGCGCTAGATTTCTGACGAGTGGTCTCCTTGCGATAATGGATTGGCTCTCTACAGTATTCGTAAGTAGACGTGGACGTGCGTAAACAAGCTTAGCCAGTATGGTCTGTTCGGTGAGCCGTGACATGGTATTCTAGTACTGTAATGTTCGTATCATCAAGGCAAGGGATTCATTGTGGAAGGTAATATTTTCGCGTGTTGTTAATTTCGCGAATAGCTCCCGACTCGCGAAAGTCGCGAAAATAAAACCCCCGCGAAATATATAGCGTATACAGTATGCACTACTCCAGTAGTACTCACCATGGTTACCTTTTGCACCTGTCTGAGATGCCTTTCTGAAACAATCAAGTGCTATATAACAACTGCTGCAATGTACTGAAATTGCCATCAAACATGAGGAATATGTACCTTAAAATAAACAGAGATTCTAACAAAAAATCTAACACCTTTAAATTTATACATTATTACAAAAATTTATACACTAAAGCTAAGGGATTACAAAAATGCACACACCATTGGGAATAATTTCAGCCTGCACCAGCTTGCGAATCACCAGATCCTCAATCCAGTTAGGAATTTCATCCACTTCTCCTCGAGGGTAGAGTCTCTCTTGGCCAGGCCCCTTCCTGGTCAGCTGAGACCCATAGGTGTAGCCCTCCCCAAAGAAATATTTGTTTCGCAGAGGCGCTCGATCAACAGTATGATCACGGTAGACTCCCTTGGCTGCGATTTCAACCACCTCATTTATCTTTTCCTCAATCACATGACATTCTTCGTCAGAAAAGAGCTGCCTTTGGGTAACCCCTGACTGAATCTTTTTGACTTCTTCTATCTCTTCCTCATATGATTTAGGGTGCCAGTATCTTTCGCGACGTCGTTTCTTTCGTCGAGACGATGTCGAGGTGAATTTACCATTATCACCACCTGGCAACCGCTGTTGATCATGATGATTCGAGTTGCTGTGCCGATGGTGGTGCAAATCAAGTTTGATCCGCAAGTCTGTCTTCTCCCGGGCCATTGACATTGTGTTGTTCTGGTTCCCCAGACGTCCACCTCAGATGCTAGATAAACACGCAATCATCATATGACAATGAGTCATTGCACTTTTTAATTTTAGCAAAGATACGATTGTTAATCACTGTTGTTAACATGCAGAGTGTATCTGTGTACATGTACGTAACTACATGTACCCGGTAACGTTTGTTAGACAAATATACACAGCCCAGCTCAGTCAGTAGCTGACGCTGTATGAATAGCAGTGCTTCGCACGGCGTCTGGTTGGGCTACTACTGTGTACGGAGAGTAGACAAGACAGTAATGTAATTTTGTAAGTTGGAGTCTAACAGTAACACTAACAACAGTAAAGTAGACTGTCTAACATTCGTAACAAAAAGTAGAAAAAATGCCCAACAATACATCATCAGACTACAAAAAGGAAGTAGACTCGAGACTACAATGTAGATCGAAGTTCTAGACTATTCGTATCTGCTCTTCGTTCTCGAGTCCACGTAAGAAAACTTGAAATGAGCAACATGTCTTCTCTTGCTCAACAAACTGTTCGTGTTCTTATACAGCCATACCATAAAATTACTCAACGATGGGCATGACTGAATGAAGTGCACTCTCGGGCCGGGATCACGTCTGGTCTCCGCAGCTCCGACGCGACTCCGAGTCTGACTGATGTAGTTTGAGGAATATTTCAAATGCCCGACGTTCAGACTAATCGTTAGTCTTCAAAGATCGTCGTGTCTGTGAATATAGTTGAATTCCACCATCAGTCAACGTTCCAATTGCAATCTAATTCAGATCTTGATCCTGCCTGAGACCATTCCACATCTCAGTATCTGGTCCTCCTTCCTTCATTGCAATACTACGTAGCATGAATGCATGCGATACGTATACAGCATGCATACATGCAGCAGAGTACCGAACCGCGGATTAGCCACGCACTGATGTCTGCAGCATAGCACGGCCTTCCTCGGGCAGTTTGCCGGTCCGTCATCAACACACCACCGTTTTACATTACAAAAATCCCTCACTTCTTGGGATCTAACGTTAGTTCCGCTAGCATAGCAAGCACTCTCCGTCGAGTGAACGGCTAGTATGCGCGTGAGATTCAATGTGCGGGCTGAGCTTAGCAGAGCTACTGATACGTCCATTCGTGGTGTTGCCAAATTTTGTTTTTAACAAGAACACATGTAGCATTTCAAAGGATAAATTGTACACTTCAGAACACAGTATTTGTTTAAAAACTGTGCTGGTACATTTATAAGACAAAATTATTTTTGGTAATCAAAAAATGTTTTTTGTGTGAAAATGAATGTATTTATACTTGTGTAATTTTTTTATTAAATGGGAGTCAAGACGGCAAAACTCTTTACGTGACCGATTGATGACGCCGTACGTATGTACATATGTGCATACAATATGGACGTGTGTCCTTACACGATACACTGTACCATACCAGCGTCCAGTGGCGCGTGCAGTACTCGTTGTGTATGTTGTGGTTGTGGTGTGCAATCCTTATGTGGTACGGTGCGGGAGTGACGTGCGTACACTCGACACTGACGTCGACGACTAGACACCAAGGTTGTGTGGCATGTATTCCATGTAATGCGTTATGTGCCTGCCTGCTGCATGCTATCTGCTAACTAGCTAGCTAGCTACGTACATATCGATATAGATATCGCAAGCTAGCTAACAGTGCACAGTGTAGTACAGTACAGCACAGGAAGACAGGAAATCTTGCCACCAAATTCCCTGCACTTTTAAGAAGCCTTCGGTTAATGTTGCGGTGAAAGGACATCATGAAGGATCTTCTCGCCCATTGCAACTAAACTGTGAATGATGAAGTACCATCGCTGAACGCACGTAGAGAAAATATGATCGTGAAAACCCGACAGATAGCGTAAGGAGAATGAGCGACAGCGCGACAGAAACTGGACCGTCTTGTTCGGCTGGATTGCTGTACATGCGGGCTCCGCCACCCGTGATAAACATCATCGCTCCAAGTGACTCGCCGAACACTAACAATAATGTTGAGCCGGGCCCGTCGGGCGAAAACCATAGTCAACACAGCGTTGCTTCTGCCTCAGATATGTTGAGTTCTTGTGTTTTAGGACCAGGGGACAATTTTAAGTGTGACTTTTCAAACTGGTCTTCAGAAACCTCCAAAGGGTTCACTCTTGGAGGCGCTGTAGCATCATCAGCCAGCGCCAGCAGGGGTGCAGGGGGCCCAAGTCTTTCAACTCTACAAGTGCAACAGCCATATTTAGACCTTGAATATGCAATTTCACCGAATAACAATGAACTTACAGAGTTCCATGGCAAGATAAAAAAGAGACGATTGCGATGCCGCAGAGGTGCAGTGGTTCTCCAGCGATCACCTGTTGGTAGATACTTTCAAGGTATGACTGTTTTGTACGTGCATGACCAGGATTCCAGGAATGGACCAGGCCTTGGCATGACCAAGGCAAGACTGGCTTTGCCTTGATAGACAATAAGCACCATATTCAATAAATTTACATGATAATATTATTCGCAGTTCTAAAAACTCTTGATTTATTGTATTGTCAAGGTCAGTCCGGGAAACCCGCTCACGAAGACTGCCCCGCCTCATGAGGCCTGGGGGGGGGGGGGGGGGGGCCTCAAGAAGCCCCCCATTCACTTTTTATTCATCTCACATCTGACATATAAATTGTCGCAACTTTGCACATTCATTTTTTTGTTACACACACATGTCCACTATCCATGATGAAAAGAAGAAAAAATTCTGTCTGTTTTTTTTCTTAAAAAATCGAGTTTTAATCAACCGATGCAGAGCGATCCATCAAAACACGGGTGCCAGCGTGTTCGCACAATGCAAGATTGCCGCACGTAGCGGCCTGATCCGACTAAATACTTTCGGTGCTTTTTTCTGCAGCTCTCACCTCTCCGCGCAGGAATCGGCCTCTTGAAGCTGAAGTCTGACATCTTTTTACAGAAATTCGTAACAAGAAAAATAAAATCAGTACCAACCTGATCTTGTGCATAATGATCCAAATTACTATTCCACACTGATAGAGTACTCCAGTTTGTTTTCTGGAATCCCACGACGTGTGTTACCTCACATCATGCATCCAGCACACGAGACAGCGCGCAAGCTGTGAGAGCGAACTTGCGCCCGCACCGGAGGATCCTCCGGTGCGTGCGCAATCTCATGACTGTTTTTAAATTAAAATAGGCTTTAGAAAGATGTGGCAATCTAAAAAGTTAGTTACAACATTAATTCAAATAACCATAACATTGTTGCTTGTTTAGAATTTGTCAGTTCTACTTTTATTGAGGGTGCTATTAATGTATTTATCAGTGATCAAGTTATGAAGAAATATGTCAGATGAGGACGTGGTGCTGATATTACAAACTCATTTTGGACTGCTTTCCCACCATCAGGCAAATAAAATGAATGGGCATTTGCTTGTTCCGTACATGTAAGTCTTTACCTACACCAGCTACACTCAAATGTCTGTACACAGGCAAGTAGGAGAGTGGCACCAGGGTGGCACTGTGTATAGATTTCGGAAGTGCAATGCTCCTACGGTGAAGCTCTGTGTAAGGTACAATGTAGCCCAACCAAACGCTGTGTGTAGCACGTACAGTGACAGGGCTGTGTTTGTAAGTAAGCAATGTCACAGTCATTCTTTGGAGACAATCGAGGTGTTCATTTACAAGCTTCTCAGTATTTGATTTGTGCTCAAATCATCACAAATATGTAGCTCTTGTTTTATTTCTCTTACAAATTGAATCCTTGTTGTGTCTTTTTCGTAGATAAAAGAGAAGTAAGCCATAGATACCTCCTTTGAAATTCCAGTGTGGAGGGCTGCATATACCTCATTAATATATGAGATGGTAATTAAGTACCAGGTATTATTTTCCTGTTATTAGAAAAAAAAAAAATCACAAAAATCCTTCTCCCCCCCCCCCCCCCCCAAAAAAAAAAAAAAAAAAAAAATCAAGAATCAAAAATCAAAAATCAAACAGAAACAAAAAACAAAAGTCCATTGTTCAGTACTTTAGCCAAAAGATGAGTATGGTATGGTCTTGGAGTATACTGTATACTGTTACATTGTTATAAAGTAATGACACATCAGATGACTTAATTGTAGGGGTTCCATGCTGTAGTGTGGGTGCTATATAGTAGAACAAGCAGTATCTTACAAAAAAAGAAAAGAAAAGATGGTTAGGAATTTCATTTGCTATGTAAATACCATCTGAAAATAAAGGAATGGCACATTGTACATAATCTAAGAGTGCACTTCCAATCTTTATTTCCTTTACACATAGGTATCATATTGATATTTAGCCATTTGCATGACTGGCGATCACTATCTCTCTTTTGATAAGAAAACTTTTCCAAACTCAAACGTGCAATACCCATTTGTAATATTTGACATCGCTGGCAAAACAAAGTTTTAAGAAGAATTAACCAAAACCAATTAAATGGGAAATCAAATGCATAGTACATACTAAGGATCAATTGCAAAAGAAAATCACAACATGAGTGGTTTTGCATTTTTCTTGTGATGACACAGTATTTGTTTTTTGAAGTAATATGTTTCATTCATGAGATGATTTTCCTGTCTGAGTATTTATTTTCCACACATGTTTCATCATGACACATACTGAATTTTCCCTCAAAATTAAAAGGAAAGCAAAGCTCAAAGGCATTATAATTACAGCATCTACAACTTGTATGTGACTCCAGTGGTTTTCTCAATCTGTACATTTTGTACACTGAGCACTGGGCTTGAACACAAGCGGCTGTCAGGGTAGTGACAGATGGTATTATATTTAAAATGATGTAAGATCAGTGTTTTAGTACAATTGTACATCAGAACGTTTCTTCTTTGATAGTTTGTCAATGGTCTGCTTGCATACTGTGCTACGTGTAAGTTTGGGTGTCACTGTGGACCCCATTTTCATCCCTAAAGCCCACTGCATGCTACACAACTTTAGGTTGCACGACTAAGCGACTTTGGATCTGAAATAAACAAGCGTGTTTATTCTGAGGCTATTGTTATTTATTTCGGATCCAAAGTCTGTTAGTCATGCAACCGAAACTCGTACAGTGTGGGTGGCCTTAAGCAGATGAACTGAAATCCCATCAGTCTGCACTGCACTAGTCATGGAACCTACATGTAGACCCTGTTTCATATTTTAAAAGCACATTTTTGCTTAAAATTGTGTCTATGATTGAAGTACAGTCACCATTCCTGTATTCACTTTCTTCCTGGGCTTTTGAACATTTTATACTTAATGGAATTGGCTTGCACTTGATAATCTTGCAAGGATTATTACAGCTGTGTTTTGTTCTTTTTCCTCATCATCATCAACTCCTGATAGCCTATGAAATTAATGCTTTATGATTTGTGGTTGTTGTTGTTTCACTTGCCCTAGAGACTGTGAATGCAGTTAACTATTGGGCATCAATAAAACTTTGAAGAGTTGAGTGAGTACTGCACCTGGTCTACTCTCAAGTAATGTGAACATCTAAGTTTTTTTTTTTTTTTTTTTAAGCCTGAGAAGCCAGAGTAATTGCTTCAATATCAGCCTTCCCAATGGTCCAGTGTAGAGATTTTTAACATAAAAAAGTGGTAGACATCCACTGTGCAAGAGATGTGTAGGAAATCACCTTGGAAAAATATATTTTAGTGCAGGTCAAACATACTATAATGAAAAAGTACAAAAAAAAGCATGTAATATGATTCAAGGGTTCAACACTTTTTTTTTTTTTTGGGGGGGGGGCACTGATGTCTTTAAATCTTAAATTTTGGTTGCCCAAAAAGATTTGTAGTGGCCTGAAATTAAAACAAAAGTAACAATTTATTTTGAAGCTTTAGTTCCCAGAACGGGCCACCTAAAAAAAACCTGCTAGCCCAGCACGAATTTTTAATGGCCCTGGGCCACAGGGCCACTACTGATGCTAAATCCTGGATTATGTATCACATTACTGGTAAATAATGTTTATGTACAGGAGCATTGTACATCTGCTTATATGCGATAGTAGAATGTGCAATTTTGTACAGAGAATGCTACTGCCTTGTTCTGGACTTTGTGTTTCAAAGATAATGATAAAACTAAAAGTGTGACCTGTGCATGACCCAGCCACCATCATCATTGGTCATTCTTAAACCAAGCCCCAGCTGGTAGTGGGCAAGTGGCTGATTAGTGAGCTGGTGTGAATTTCGATGAAGATCCACAATTGAATGTAAGCGGTGTCTTCCAGGGCATGGCTCACGGGAGGTGCGACGATGTTCCCTGTCATGTGTGTGGTTTTGTGTGGCAAGCAGATCCAGGAAAGACCTGTCTGGAGTGGAAGACACAAGTAATCAAATGCCAGGCGGCTCAGTGAACTGAAGGCCCCTTGCTAGGGCGTCTAATGGGATGAAACAGGTGCCTGACAAGCCGAGTCACTCCTTGGTTTAAAGGCAGTTGCCTAGCAATCAGTTCGCCCGGGCCTCCCACTTCATTACCACAAAATAATTCAACCCATTGAAAAACAGGATTTGTTCCACTGTCCACATAAAACTGATGTCATGTTTGGTGTGGATATGCAGAGAAGGAGTCTTGAGAAAAGTGTATCTTTGGATTTTCTTTGACTATGTACCTCATCACTCAGTCTGTTGCTATAAAACCAATTACAAGTTTATGATGTGATATTTTTAATGGTCTTCTCTTTGCACCCATGCAGTATAGATTTGTTTGTGTGCATTGCAATCATGCAATCTTAAAGTGAACATAAAGCCAGTGCTGTTACCCACTAATATCTTTTTATTTTATTTTTTTCTTGGACGTTAGAAAAGATAAATCAGGTGGTACATATTTCACAATCAGTATGCAGACATTTTGCATTAACTGGTATTGCTTTACAAATTTGATGATGGAAAAATGCATGTAACAAAAATGGAAATTGATTCGTGTAATAATGTTGAGTATTGAGCTTGAAGTATGTAATCGTGTGAGCCCAAATTTGGCTCAATGAACTTTATAATATCTTCATGCCACCAAATAGCATGGAACTAGGCAAGACTTATTGGAGAGGTTCTCAGCCATTCCTTCTTCCTCTGAACTCTTGAGTTTGTGGTAATCTCTTGCAGAAGTATCAATGCAAACATTCAACCTTTAACTATGTGATCATATTAAGATATGTGCAAGTTAAATCATTTTGAAAACATTAGAAATATAATTTCAAGAATATTATTGAAAGACCAGAATTACAGAACTCATTGTTTTACTAACAAGAAAAATGAATAAATCAATGAATAGAGTTGGGGAAAATAAGGAAAGAAAAGAACACACAATACAGTACAGTCTGTATGTGGTTACATGCATCCCTTTCCCTTTGTGCCGAGCATGTTTAAGGAGCCTGTTTGACTGCTACTGGATTTTGTCATATTTTGTATCATTTCAGGCAATCAAAATTATTCAGAATGTACATAGTTAAGCATACATAAATAATGAAAGTGATGGAGCACTTGTAACAGCATTAGGGCAACAAACCATCCAAAATGTAACTAATGACTGCAAATATATCCTAGGGCTTTAAGGAGACCAATGATTTTGCCCTGTGCTTGAACTGCGATTCTTGGAGCAGGAAGAGAGTGTTTTAAAGCCTCACAACGCCGTGTAATTGCACTTCCTTGGCTACATTTAAAGCAGGACTGTGTATTGAATTAGCAGTCCTGGGTCTCTTGGTGCAGGCAATGCCAGCCACCATTTACATCATCTTCTGGGGGCATAATTGTCTTGTTTACAGGTGTACTGTTCCAGGAAGAGCTAGATGAGAGAGAGAGAGGGAGATGATAGAAAGAGAGAAAGAATGAAGAGAAAGAGGGGAGAGTGAGAGATGGAGAGAATTAGGGAAGAGAGGAAAGAAAACCAATACTTGCAGTACAAATGATATTTGAAGCTTTTAGAAGTGCTTGTCCATTTCATGAGTCCATTGAGGACGAGTCTTGAGTATACTCGGGCAGGTGTCTATGAGAAATGCGTGTTGTAGCGAAATCAGTCCATCCTCAACTGGTTAAGATTAAATCTGGCATCCATTTTCTTGGCGTGAGGATGTACGGCAATAAAGTCAAGCAATTGGATAAAAAGAAAAATGCTCTATTTGCTTTATAATCATTCAAACTCATATCAATTTGATGCTTGTAGAATGCAAATAAGTTGTACACTTAAATAAGATTTTATGAGCTCTATTTGATATATTTAATGTAGTAGAATAAAAAATACTTGTTAACTGATTTGTATTTGTTGGAGTATTTCATTGTAAGGAAGCTAGAGTTCATACCTGATAGTTGGTGATTTTAAGGATGTGCTTCTGGAGTAGCATTACAATCTTGTACCTTTGTTGTGATTAATTCATGAAGCTGACACTTTGTTTGCCTGTGTTTTATTGCCAGGTGAAAGAAAGCTGAGACTTGCTGCACAACAAGGGGAATACCATGAAGGTAAGTCTGTTGAACACTTGCCAGAATTTCACTGTGGGAAGAAATCACACAGAATATGATATAGCCCACACACCCTTGAACACTATGCACATGATGTTTGTTGATCAATTCTCATATTTCTTTGTGGCAATCTTTGTGTGTGTGTTTTTTTCCCCCATGGAAATGGGGGTGGGAGATAAACATTAACATACTTTTTAATGACGTAAAATGTCAATGCAGTATGGCTTGTATGTGGTCAAGACAAGAAATGTCGTCTCCAAGACGTACATACAAAAGGAATGATGGAGATTAAAAGAGATAGTTGTAAAGAACATGACATTCTTATAACTTTTACAGATCTGACCAAACAAAAGAACATTGATAATAACTTTTGTGATTATATAATTTGCTAACTTAAATGATTGTAGTATACATGTATATTTCAACATGTCATAACCAATCCTACCATGATACACCCATGTTTCTATTTCATTTAATCTTTATCTTTTATTCTTTTTTCCATCTGTCTACCTATCCAAGTATCTATCTACCTACCTACCTATGTAGATCTATCTTTCTATATCTCTATCCATCTCTTTATCTAGCTACTGTTCATAGTGTATGTTTCCATCCATCCATCCATCTATCTATCTATCTTATTTTATCTCTATCCATCTATCTATGCATCTATCTACCCTTTTGACAAGATATTTGTTCATTCCTTTATTCTGTACATGTCTGCCAGGATTCACTTGAATGATTCTCACCATCCTTCTCTCCCTTGTCCTGATTAGTTTTAAGGTTGCTAGACGAGGGCATCAACCCGAACCGAGGAGACGACCGAGGGAGGACAGCTCTTCACTTTGCAATCACCAAGGGCTTCCGAGATATAGGTATGACAGGGCTGCACACTAACCAGGGAGGTGGGAAGAGATTCCCGCCTCCTTGCACTAACCCATTTTTCTACAGGTCCAACCTGTCTGTTGGACCAGTAGGTGCCCATTTTTTTCTATCTTTTACTGGTCCATTCCTGAAAAAGTTACTGGTCCAACAGTAATTTTTACTGGCCAGGGACTGTTGGACCTGTGCCAGTGTGTAGTGTTGGTTATGACGATACCACCGACAGGGGTAGATGAGTTTGGTCCACAGATCCATAGTACCTGGTATGCTCATGTACAGGCAGAGTTCTAGAAGTGACAAAGCATGTCTGTGGCAGACCTGTACATTTGTCTGGTGTCTACTGCACTGTGTGAAGGGTTTAATGGCATTGGTCTTGTTATCCAATATATGCCAAATATTTTGCAAGGTTTGTTTGTTTTTTTGTTTGTTTTTTTGTTTGTTTTTTGATACAAATTTTGTTACTCTAGTGATGAAATGGGTAAATTTAACAAAATCCTAGAATATTAACTCTGAACCAGGCGTGAATGTGACATGCACGCTTATATTTCTCTGTTGACTTCTGTACCTTACAATTGGGAATTCAGCCACTGAGGATATTGTCGGGGAAGTCCCAATTCACACACACACACACACACACACACACACACTTTTTTTTTGTTTTTCAACGATGTTTATTCTGTTCCATTCAAAGTAATAGAAAAAAAAATAACAATTTTCATTTGCTACAATTGAAATGACGAAAATATACATTTGTGATCATAATAGCAAATTTGCTATTGCTGTACATAATGACATAACAAAAATTACATTTTCATGAACAATTATCAATTTACATACAGTCACTTCCCCTATGCTCTCAAAAAATTGCTTAAATTTAACAGTGATAATTCAATTCTTCTAGCATTAATCTTAATAATCATCCAAATGAATTATGCAGCAAAATTATACAGTAATAAATAATGGAACCATATTATTTATCAACCAATACCCGCCCATACACCTACTAACTCATATCCCTTACTGAGTCCCTATGACCACCCCCACCAGTTCCCTCCCTTCCTGTTTCCTCCCCCACCCCTATCTGTACACATGCAACACACAAACACACACAAACACACCCATACACACACATACACATGCACCTAATTTGGTTAACTGCTCTTGCCTACGCATCACAATATAGTAAATATAGTTATATAATCAGCCCGCCAACAGGCTGACAGGAACGCATGGGAAAGGAGGGGGAGAAAATACAAAACAACACAAGAGAAAAAAAAAAGAAGAAGAAGAAGAAGAGGAGGAGGAATGAAGGAAAGGGAAAAAAATGAAGAAAAGAAAGAGTGGAATACTATGGAAACATTACTATTTTCTTAAAAGTCACAGACGTTGCACGTAGCTTCAGACTGGTTTATTCAACACACACACACACACACACACACACACACACACACAAAGAAAATATAGGCTTGCTAAATTTGGCATATACAGTAAATCATTTGGAATGTCTTGGTATTACTTCAACTGAAGATGATTACGTGAAACATCATTTTGCAGTGCAGCATTGTGAGGAGATCGAAGAAATTTTAAGGTTTGAGGTATAAAGGGAATGACGGTATGTGAAGATTCCAGTGACAGACTTACAAGTGGCAAGTGTAGTCCCATTGGTGGGTGGAGCCTAAATCCACCTGTCTTCATATCAGCCCAACTTGCATCTCCTTATGAGTGTTGTTAATTAATGTATACTGCACTTTGCAAGCATAATATTTTGTGAACTAAGACTTGTAAGACAATGTTGCTAACGATGGAATTCATCATCTACTGTAAATGCAGATATTTTTGGGGTACATGAATTTTCATGTATTTCACTCTACTTCTGGCCAGCACAACTCTAAAACCCGCGAAAATGTCTTCACAATTTTCTCTGCTTATTTTGAATGGGTTGGCAATTGCATAGTGCAAATTCAAAAATCCGCGTATACAGTAGATGCATGTTTTGAGCTGCTCAGCCCCCAAGAAGAAGAAGATAATAATCACACAAAAGTATTGACGTTTGCAGTAGTACAGAATGAAAAATGAAAGAATTGTCCCTTTTCAGGAGAGAAGTTTGTGATTTCTTTCTATGGAGAGACTATGTACACTGTACAGCAGATTTATGCTATGGGAGGCAGTGGTTACTGTTATGTATCAGCAAACTTGGGGATTTTGTGAAAATAGAGAACATCTTAGAATACCACATATTCAGTAATTTTTGTTTTTTGTGAAAGAAGCAAAGACTGTGGGGCAGTATTAAATGTCTTGTGTCAAACATCACCACCCCCCCCCAAAAAAAAAGTATGAATCAGCAAAGCTTTGTAATATTTATCGAAAAAACAAGATTTAAAGGGTAGCTGAGCAAGGGTGAATTGCCCACTGTTGATGCGTGCCACACTCCTCACACCGCATATAGAATCAAGTCTTTGATTTTATGATGAAAGGCGTGACTTGGCCTGACCCATCAAGCTTCCCGGGAATGTCATCAGACATTTTGTACATTTTTTGAAAGATGAAAAACACTGTACATAACATTCAGATCTTCAGGACAGCAGTGGTGTGCTGTTAAAGGTCCTGTTTACCTTTGGGAGCAGTGATTTAAAACATGTTCAAGATATCACATTTGATGCATTATATGTGTAGGTCTGTTTTGTCACATAGCATCCTGCCATATACAATTTTTGCAATAAAGCCTATTTAAAATATTTGTAAGGAGATATCAGAATTTTTCTCATTAGACCATAACTGGAGAGGGTTTAGTCTGGAAACATTTTTGAATAACTTTTGTTCACATTTTGTGTAGTTAGCAATACTCAACATTGATTATACAGATTCAAATTTTTACAGTGGTTGTTTATATCCCTGACTCACATTTAGAACTATTTTAAAGTACTGATGCTGAGTTTTTGTTTTTTCTGCAAATGGTGAATTATGCCTTTAATGAAGGGTCAGAGACTCTGATAAGATAGGTACCCCCCCCCCTCACCCTGAAGAGTGTGACGTGTGACGACGTGCTGTCGATGATCCCATACCCTGTAGGCAGAGCCGTGACATACTTTGATTGATTGCACTCCCTATGTCACATGTCACATCAGTGGTTTGTGTCACGAATAGTTCCTACCCAAGGCCTGTATGTTTACGTCACGTTTAATGTCAGGGGAAAAAAAATGAAAGTGCGTCACAATATTATTCTTGCATGCCCAAGATCAAACCTAGTCAGATTATTTTTCTCAAGGCCACAGCTGCTCCCAGTATCGTAAATGACTGCAGAAGATATAGCTGTACATAGAGAGTTCTCATCAGTCGTTTAGAAGAACTTTTATACATTGTAATTCCGATTGTAGTTGTAGAGTTCCCTGTTGGATAAACCTGTGATAAACAGTAATGTGTACACTTTATCACTTCAGGAAAAACTCCTCACATACCACTATGATATCTTCTGAGTAGAGGCACATTATTTTGTGCCTTTTCATATCCATAGGCTGCTCCATTGTGCAACATATACAGACCTATATAAATTTTCTGTTGCAACTGATTGACAAATTGCCATTTGTCAGTCAGTTGCAAAAAGTTTCTCTTGTTCCTTTACACATCACAAAGAATAATCACACTCCTCATTGCTAAGAAACAGCTTCCATAGTAACTTCAAGCACATATCAAGGTTCAGTCTCATTCCATCTCAGACACTCTAAAACCAGAAATTTTTGCATGCCTCAAACTTTTGCAAATGTTGCAAGGAGCCAAGATTCGCAAAAGTAAACTTTGTGCAAAAGTTCTTGTCTATGCACAATGCAGTGAATGGTAGTCACCAATTTGCAACAGTTTCATGCCACGAAAAAGGCCATCGGCTCCAATTTCCCATGCTGAGATAACAAATGTCTTGCTGTACAGTATTGTGTTCATTCAATAACTTTCCACAGCTTTGAGCTATGACCACAAAACTCAGACCACAGGTACATCACCTATTTAAAAGATGCCAGTCAGATTCGAATATTGGTGAAGTCAGACAAGGTCAAAGGTCAAAAGTCAATGAACTTACATTAAAAACCCTTTAATCACAGCTTGCGATAATGTGGGCAAGACAGTGCATGGTGTTTGTCTTGTTCTGCAGTATCTTGTAGGACTTTTATTGTGATGCATTCAGCAACAGTCGAGTGCCATGGATACTGGGAAGTATACTGTAAAACATGATATATTCGCGGCACGAAATTTTCGCGAATTGGAGCCGACGGCCTTTTTCGCGGCAAGAAATTTTCGCGAATTGCCTCTTGCGTTCAATGCATATAATGTAGATAAGAAGTTTCGCATGCATTTTCATTTCGCGAATCTTGGCGCTCACGAAATTCGCGAAATTAAGATGCACGTGAAAATTTCTCGTTTTACAGTAATGTTTGGTGTGTAAGTCGTGAGAATCGTTACATGTCACCAGAGTGTAACATAGACTTGTCATAAGTAGTACTGCTTTCTTACATCAGAGAGTTAAACTGCTCGCATTTGATACTGCAGTTATTGAGGTCATTGTTGTTGTTATCTGTTTATGTTTTGTTTGTGTTGCTGTTACCCGTCTAGTATTCTGATTTCCTTTGTGACTCTTGCCTAGTTTTTATGTCGCTGTTACGAAGTAGGTAAGTTTGCAACAAACACAAATTGGTCTCTTACTATTTGCATGGAGACAAAGTAGGACATAACTTTTCTGTTTGAAAGCTGCTTATAAATCTGAGGTCATGTACAGGTGTAGATAGAGTTGTGATACAATCTTATATGGTCAGATAACCTAGTTTGAATTTCAACAGGTGCTAATAGCTCGGAGACATGTGTATCGTGTTTGTACCTACATACATTAACAGTACCTTTGGTATCCTTAATAGGTACATGTATGACACTATTCCCGCTGATTTACATATTAGTTTAGAACAAGAGAGCTTTGCATTGAGTGGAAGCTGAGCTAGTGTGGAAGGAAATGTTCTCTAAGCTTTTTGTGCAAACAGAAAAGTAAAATGTTAGTTGCATATAGCCTATGTCAGGAAATTTATGACCTTTAGTTAGCACTTCCTTTACTACCACAGACACTTAAATGTGTTGTGATTCTGACTTGTGGCTTAGAGCAAACACACCATACTGCAGGAACAAGCATATTATGTGAGACGTAACCATGTCCTTGGTGCCGTAACCATGTCCTTGGTGGCAATGCTTTACGTAGTTTAGTCGTGACCTCTCTGGTATTTGCTTCTCGCTGGAAAAAAAAATGGGTTAGCGAAAATAGAAAAGGAGAGGAAGAGGGATGCTGGGTGAGAGATGAATTTTTAGAGTACATGTTGTAGAGTTCAGTGTACTGTCACTGGCCAAGAATGATGTGTGTACTTGTGTAGGGCATACTGTAAAATAAGGAATGTTTGCATGCATTTTAATTTCGCAAATTTCGTGAGAGCCAAGATTCGCAATTATTAAAATGCATGTGAAAGTTCTTGTCTACACTATACGCATAGAATGTTAGAGGCAACTCGCGCAAATTTCATGTCGGGGAAAAAGTCAGTCGGCTCCAATTCGCGAAAATTTCATGCCACAAAAACATTGTGTTTTACAGCACTCTGCTCAATAATGTAGGGTCACTGTGTTGTGAAGGGTTCAGGTACTGATGATTTAAAATTTTCTCCAGTGTTAATTTTCACAAATTACCTGCAATGTCTGCCTCTTTCCTGCATGGAGGCGAGCAAAATGCAGAGACTCCAACTCTCCCATTTTCGACGGGAGATCTCCCGCCGAAAGCCCATTTTTGCAAAATCTCCCGTTCTCCCGTTTGAGATTTGATTTCTCCCGCCCTGGCTCTGTGTCTCCCGGTGGAAAGGATTTCTTCATTATTGCTATCGTATGTTGAAAAATAAGCCTTAGATAGCACCAGAGAACATCTAGAACCATAGAAACTTCGCGCTTCGCACACATCAACTTGGAGTCTCCCGTTTGCTAGGGGTTTCGGGCGGGAGAATCTCCAGATCAGAAGGTGCTTGGGGTTGGAGTCTCTGAAAATGTCCTCTGCTCTGTAATGAGCTACTCAAGAACTGATATGAATTGCAACCAAAGAAACTGACATTAAATGATTGGTAGATTACGACTAGACCTCTATCCTTGAAAATTCATGATATGGAAAAAAAAAAAACTGGCTTCTTGCCTGCCCTGCTCTTTGAATATATGAGCGGTATTGTCAAACAGTAATCTGTGGCATAACGACTGCAAATCAATGTTATGTGTAGGCTGAAGAAGAATAGCGGGAAAAGATATTCACAAGGGGAAGTAATGAAACAAAAACATCAGGTGATGACAATTGAACAGAGTAGAGGAGCCATCACAAGAGTAGCATATGAAGGGTTGCTATGGTTACTAAGGTTGCTACGGTGGCGGGAAGGATGCAGTGAAAAGATGGGTAAGGAGTGAAAGATTAAAGTGGGTGTGAGACGGGTGCTCAAAGTCATGAAAATGGATCATGTAAAGTTCATTCTCCTCATTGGTTTATCGTGTATTTAGTTTGTTTCTGTGGCGATGTTTATTTAAGCACCAGACGACAGGAAAATGTACTCTGTTGCCAAGCTGAAGAAGTTGGTTGTTTCTGGCCACCTAATGTACATTTCCAGCTTATTTATCCAGTGTTTTATCTTCTTGTGGTATTAATCTCACCCCTCTCATTAGAGGAAGGAAGAAAATGAGCTGAGAATCACCTAGTAGTCTGGAATCAGGACTTCTTTATGATAGCTTTATTTGAGCTCCTAAACCTGAATGTGTCAAGTTGAGTGATGGTGCGAAGCCAAGAACCTGAGACAAAAAGAGTCCATATGTATTGCTCTCTAGAAGCTGATAACTTTCCCTAAGAATATTGATGGAGCGTACTTCTAATTTACAAAGGCGTGAACTTTTGAACTCTGTCAGCATCTGAGAGCGATTGGTCTGGACTCTTTTTCTTCCCGTTCTTGGGATCGTGCCATCACACAACTTGATGCGAATTGGTTTAGCAGCTCCAGTAAAGATCTGTCGTAAAAAGAGTCCAAAATCTAGAATATGACTCACCATACTTCATGCCAAGATTCTCTAATGGCTGCCATTTTCTTCTCACATCTATTGTTAATGTAGGTGTTAGTGTGTGTTTGGGGGGATGTAATGCTACAATTGTAGTTATCATCTTCTGTACATGACTGTTCATGTAGGCCCTACTGCCCAGTGAAAAGCGAGAGAGAGAGAGAGAGCTTTGCGGTCTCACTATTCCCCCATTGCGATAAAAATGCTTTTGGTCTTATCGTGTAACAGTCATTGTTGCTCTTCTTTGTATTTGCTTACAACTTGAATACTATTTTTGAATACTACTACTTTTGAATACATTTACAGCTACAGTGTATGTACATCAACAGAATCTTTCAAGAGAAACGTAAAGACATACTTATTTTCATTGTTATGTAATGATATTGGAGAGCTGTATGTAAAGCGCATAGAGCAGTTTTTAATTGATTATGCGCTATGTAAATGCCAGTTTATTATTATTATTATTATTATTATTATTATTATTATCATCATTATTATTGTTATCATTATTATCATCATCATCATTAACATCATCATCATCATTATTATTGTATAATAAAAGATTTTTGTGTGCATGAAATTTCGCAGGAGCCAAGATTCGCGAAAGCAATATGCATGCAAAAGGTTGTGTCTCAATGTAAAGCATTATGTGAATGCCAGTGGCAATTCGCAAAAGTTTCATGCCATGAAAATGGCTGTCAGCTCCTATTTGAAAAAGTTTCATGCCGCGAATGTTTTTGTTTTATAGTAGTTACCCTGCGTGTTCATGAAATATGGGCAAATAGATATAATTTTTGTGGTTTGGAGCCGTATTCCATGAGGCTGAAGGCCAAATGGAATGTGGCTCCAGAAATGCAGCTGAGATGTACGCACATCATATCAACAATGCACAGCACAAAACACACCAGAGCAATGACCTCATTCACAAAATACAAGAAATATTCAGTGGATGATTGACATTCATGATCACTTAAAGATATATTGTATTCCTTTTAATTCAAAGACAGAATGTGAAGTGGTTTTTTCTTACCATTTGTGGCCAGGACATTAGGAGACTTGTTAGCCAACATCACATCATCATCGTCTCATCTTCGTAGTAAAAAAGTATATGATTATGAACAATATCACCATTTTGTATGAATATGTGTGACTAGAATTCCATTGTACTCTCTGTTTTTGTGTGCAATATGAGTGATGTATGCGTGGGTTTGATTTTGCTCTGTGGTGTTCAGTTGACATTAAAATTGAGTGGGTTGAGTGGGCACATCATGTCAACATTTTGTATGGATCCAGTGGAGAGAAGGAAGGTAGCCCAAAGGTCTTCTACTGTTATGTCTGTAGTATACTAGTAGTTTTGCAGCTATTGTTTTTGTCTCTGGTAAGAATTATATGTTGGCTAGTCAACAGTCTTATTTCTTAACATAATTTGTCTGTCAGCATACAAGTGTGCTTCATTCAATTTTTTGACTTGTAGAAAGAGCCAGGGGAAAGTAATTATGTCATATGTTGTAACATTCTTTTTTATGTCTTTATAATAAATAATGATAATACAGGGTACTAATAATCACATGACTAAAGTGCTCAAGGTGTAGTGGATAAGAATGAATTATGAAATACAGAAATCATAATGAGCACATGTACATGCCTAGTAAGAGAATTGAAGTATATTTAGTAATGAGACATTTATATAGATCTACTGAAAAACAGTTTTTATGAGTCTTGCTTGTATGCTTTGCTACTATACTGTTCATCCATGCAAGTGTTCATGTTTATACAGTATGTATTCACATTTTTTTTGTCAAATCTAGGAGATACAATGTAGGTATGAACACAGTAATGTGTTTCCCATGGTAACATTCTCTTTCGATGTCATGTATTTTGATGTGATTCTTCTTGCCACTTTACAATTTGTCACTTAAAACCTGACAAATAAAGAGAATGTGTGCAAGATTAAAGCAGGCTGTCCCCTCCTGTGAGAAGTATGAAATCTATTTCAGTTGTCAACTCCAGTTATGCCTGTCTGACATCAAGACATGATAGGAGGAAATGAGTGTAACAGGAACATTTAGTGGCCAAATCAAGTCCATCTTATGTTTGAAAGTATTCAGAGAAAAACACTACGTGTATGTTTGCTGCCGAGCTAAATCATTCAATGTCAATGATAAATTCAGTGTGTGGGGGATCTTTGGTTTCAGTGGTTTTCTTCTCTTCCAGCTATTCTTAGGAACTGATTATTCTTTTCCTGAGCTTGCCTTGCTCTTAGCTGTTCTGTCAGGATCATTTTCCATCATCAACTCTGATTTTAAGTGCAGACTTAGAACATTTATTTTGCTTAAACATTCCTTCATGTGTTATTTGTATTCATGATTCATGTTTATCTATGTCTATACATATAAAATGCCAGTGAATATCGTACTAACAAATTGTTTCATGCATTTGTAACTGTGATTCATTTGTTCATTTAATTTCTGTTTGGTTATAATATAGTAATTAATATTTTGCCATCCATCAAAATATATTCACTCATTCATCCAAGCAATCAGTCAGTCATTCATTCTTCCATTCATTCATTCATTCATTCATTCATCCATTCATCCATTCATCCATTCATCCATTCATCCATTCATCCATTCATCCATTCATCCATCCATCCATTCATTCATTCATTCATCCATTCATCCATCCATCCATTCATCCATCCATTCATTTGTTCATTCATTCATCCATTCATTCATTCATTCATTCATTCATTCATTCATTCGTTCATTTATTCATTCTTCCATCCATCCATCCATTCATTCATTCATTCATGTATTCATTAATTCTTTCTTTCTTTCTGTCATTCATCTGTAAATGATTCGTTCAATCAATCACTTATTCTATAGATCAGTCAGTCAGGTAATCAGTCAATCAATTAATCAAATGATCAGCCAACCAATCAAGCAATCATTAAGTCAGTCATTCAGCTAGCCATGTCATCATTCATTCATGATTATTTGCTGTCTCAACTTGTATTCCTGCAGTGCAATTACTCCTGGACCGAGGGGCTGATGTGAACCAGAAAGACGGTATTGGCAATACACCATTACACTTAGGTGAGTCTTTGAAAAGGGAAAGCAGGTATGGTGGTTGCATAGCCTTCTCAAAGCCAAGAGTGCTCAGTCATATGATATGTTCAGCGTAATCTTTTCCAATATGTATAGTTGCAGGGCTGCCAACATTGGAAACTAGTTGAGAGTGAGACTCCCATAGGCCAATGCTGTAATTTAGGAGTCAAAATGAGTGAGATCAATAGAAATGCATGCATGCAAATGAAATAAAGTTTTAGAGTGAGAAAGGACCAAAATGAGTGAGTCTCACTCTCAATGAGTGAGAGTTGGCAGCCCTGAGTTGGGTGTCCAACACGTCGACACCCTACTGTTTTTTCTGTCAGTAAATACATAAAATATCTCACAATTTGTCTGAAATTTTGCTCACATGTAAAGAAAATACTCTCAATTCACAAGTGCGCATTAAAAATGCAATTTGCGGTACATGCTCCAAGATAACTGCTTTGAACTCGTGGGTTGTTATTTTGACCCACTCAGTTGTGCCATAGTTTTGAAACCAACACCCTTACCCTCCATTGACAATACGTGTGAAATGCACGTAATACTTTTCCAATGTGCATTCATAATCTACGGTATCATTATTTTGCTGTTGATCTTGTTTATTATCAGGTTTTTCAGTAATATTTCGGCATCATCAAATCGCCAGTGAAGAATGCAAAACCACTGCGCGTAGTCTCATGCGTGAAAGTTCATTCTTTATGGGCAGTGCTATAAATAGAGGGTTGTCGGTTTCAATGTACAGTGTCAATGTGTTGGACACCTACTATACATTGTAGGTCGTACTTTTTAGAAAAAGAACCTTCATTGTAAATTATTGTGTTGTTTTTTTCCAGCTCAGAGCTTTAAATAAACAGTGTCATTTTTATCTCATGCTGTGTAGTTTTGTAGCGATATGATTTTGGTGAGTCCATAAATAAGGGCTTGCAAAGACAAAAGTTGGCAGTAACATGCACATGTAGCCTGTTTGAGGGATGGAAATATTTTTCCTCGGTTTCATTCTTCATCAGAGCTTCTTTTCTCTTATTACATTCCTGCCCACATTAATCTTGGCTCACCCATACCTAGTAGTTGTGAAAGAGCATGCCTATGGGTATCTCTTTCTTTCTTTTTAGCAAGAAAGCATATTTTATGAAATATGGACTCAAAGATAATACATTAACAGATACCATGTTTGTTTATTGCATGTCATGGTCACATTGAATGCAAGCCACATTTGAGATGTCAAAAGACTGTGTTATGTTGTACAGATAGTTGTGTAAAACTTTCATGTGTGGCTCCATTCAAGTGTAATTTCAGTGAAAATGCATTGTTAACATTCATTCCTGCATTTTTGTCCATCTCTCTGGACAGCTGCAATAGGGAGTCACATCTCCATGGTAACGACCCTCCTCCAAGCTGGTGCCAATGTGCAGGTCCTGGACAGGGGAGGCCACACCCCTTTCCACCTGGCTCTGAGTCGTCTCCAACATCTACGCACCAATCCCTCGCTGGAAGGGATCCAGTTTAGGCAAGAGATACTCCAGGTAGGCCTTAGTCCCACACATGCATTTTTTATGTGTTCTGTTTGCCTGCTGTCCATGATTATATGATTTTTAAAAGGTACTCAGGCAGTGTATGCAAGTCATCTGTTGTCTGATTAATCCTAAGAACTGGCAAATAATGTTGCCTTTTTGATAAATTTACAGGGAGAATGGAGAACAGAAAAGTTGTATTGTGATTTGCAAACATAATTCCAGAACGAGCAGATACTATCTTGATATTGTTTGCTGTGTTTGTCTCGATACCTTGTATATCAAAGTATTTTATCTAGGATGTATATATTGGGCAGCATTGCTAATATTGACTACGGTACTGCCAAGATTCACAAATCATGTTATGCTGTTCTGTGCTGCACCAGCGCAACATGCAGAATTACACTGCGGAGACCTGTACGTTATGTACAGCAGAACTGGCCAAATTTAAAGGTACAAAACACTAATCTGAAGTGTTCATAAAAGTACAGGCAACTCCAATTGTAATAAAGTCCTTGGGACCGTCATTTTTCTCTCATTACATGTATATCAAAATTTCGTTATTGCCGAACAAATGAAATATATAATTTATTTTGGGACCTAAATTCTTACTTTGTTGTAACAAAATTTCGTTAAAGCCATTTTCTTTAATTACAGGAGCGCACTGTAATATAATTTGCTGCCTTCAGTAGTGATCACACTGTATTACACCTTACAGTAGGTCTTGCATACTCTTGTGTAAGGCCTACACATCATTGCAAGCCACGTAAACACAACTAGGTGTGTGTGTTTGTGTATTTACGTGTCTGTGTATTTATGTGTGCCCAAATTGTGTAAATGATCTTACTACAAGAACGCTACACTCTCACAGCTAGACATGTTTTGCATGCATTGTATCAACCATGTGCAGCTTACGTCGTGGTGAATTCCTTAATTAAGTTTATTAGCCAAGACCGCTAGCAAGTGCCTTTGGCTCACAAACACTATTCATGGCTAGAATGCCTGTTGCCAAAGCTAACACTATTTGGAAGAGGGGAACCGAGTTAAGTGTGGGTTGTGTTTCTTTGTGAGTGCACCAATGTGGGGATGTTGGTCCTTTAAACTGGGAAGGTTGGAGTGGTAATCAAATTACATGGAAGTATGCCAGCAGTCTATTACTAATCTATCGATGGATGGTTTTTATCAGCACAGGTTAAGTGAAAAAAAAAAGAAATTGACTAGAGGTGATTATCACACTTTCTGCTCAGGAAACTGACTTTGATGGTGTTTTACCTACAATATATTAGCCAAAGAGCAAATTCAAAAATTGGTTGACTGTATATTGCTAAAAAATTCAAGTGAATATATTATTGCTGAAAGATTTAAAATGGAACAAAATCACTTCAAGGGATTGTATAGTTTTGGTTGAGATCCAACTTCAGGTTTCTAACATCTTTTGTTCACTATATTTTGTTCACATAGTGAGAAACCTCTTAAGAAATGTGAAAGAGCATGTAATTCCAAGAGGAATTCAAAGTTTATTTGATGAAAATTGGTTTTGAAATGGTAGAGATATCCAAAACAGAGCAATCCTCATAAAAGATGGGACCCACCTTTTATTATGATCGCTTTGTTTTACTTTGTATTTGGATGTTTCAACCATTCCCAAACCGATTTTTATCAAATAAACTTTGAATTCCTCTTTGAATATCATGCTCTGTACTATTTCATGAGTGGTTTCTTGGTATCTCACAAAAAGTTAAAAGCCCAATTTTCATCTCCACCAATAGTGTACCATCCCTTGCTCAGGGAAGTTGATACTAATGAAGATTGCCCCAGCAGTAGTGAGTGAAGTGTAATAATGTACTCTACTGTCTTTCATTTATTGAACTTGGATTGCTATGATTGACTTTGGTCCACCATAGATCATGGGGATGCTAAGGGTGTATGTGTCTTGTCGGGGCCAGCAAGAGAACGCCATACAGCTGGAGCAGATGTCAGCCAAGCTGAAGGAGACAGAGAGGAAAGAGGAGGTGGGTACCATGGCAACCATGTCATGATGTTGTTCTTATCTCAAATAGCATCCCTTTGACTGGCCCCATCCTCTGTCAGTGTGGAAAATTAGGGGAAATGGTCCTTGTAGGAGATTAAACTGCCCTCTTCACGGAGTATAAAACAGTGCAGACACTTGAATAGATGTGATTGGATGTTTCTTTTCATTGTTGGTGTGCAAATGTCAGAAGCTAAAAATGTATTGGCCATGAAATGAGATGATGGTTTCTTTCATGATTTTACAGAATAGATATTTCCTTCTGATCTAACTTGAGGTATATAAAAAATTCCATTTCAGACAGATTGAGTGAATCTCCTTACAAGATTAGGCTTTTTTATATAACACCTACAAAGAATGTAGCTATCCGATTGGTCAATTACCCATCACGTGACATTTAGTTAAAAGTTCCATCGCATGTGGTGGCTGTCAGCCATGCAATTTTGTTTGAGCAAAAATGGTTAGTGCATGGCTGAAGTCACCCATTTCCATTGACTCTCGTATTAAACTCACGATTGAGTCCAAATTTTTGTTCCATTGCACGGCTCTGATTTCACAATAAACAAACATTTGCCGCGCTCACTCAACAATTACAAGCACGCTTAGGCAAAAAAAAAAAAAATTGTTGCATTGGCGTAACCCGCCCGACCCTAAAAATTCCGCCGACCCCATGTTTTTTTATTTTTTATTTTTGCTATCGATATCAAATATCTTGTTGATTGCGATCGCGATCGCACAAACCCGGAAGTGGAAACGGCTCTGGGGATATCGGATGTACGAGGGAGAGATCTAGCGCCTCGCATAAGCCTTCCTTGATCAGTACGTCATCTGTTTCCAACACGGACACGTACTCTAACAAGATTTATTCAGTGTATACGTAGCATTCAGACTGCGATGTATTGTGCACAGTTTTGCCGTAGGTTTCTTGTGTGGAGAACTTACACGAATCTGTATATGTGGGACTGTAATAGAGATCGCCGTGTGCGATGAAAAGATCGTACATATGGGTCAATTTGCATCTATCTTATCTAAGTCAAAATAGTAAAATATGAAGTGAAAACATTCAGGATAGGGATTTCAACATCTTTAAATTCTGTGAAGGGGTATAATTCCAGTAATATCGGCCTCATAAATGATTTATAGAATAGATGAACACAGCACATTCGGTGCAGCAGTTGTAACTGTTTACTGAGCTGAGCACGAGTTTTACACGTAAAATGCAGGTAGCAAAAAAAAAAAAAAGATAATCCGCCCGACCGACCCTATTTGAAAATCTCATGTTACGCCAATGCAACAATTTTTTTTTTTTTGGCCTTACAAGCATGTACTTTTGTCACTGATTTTTGTAAACAACTTCAACTGATCGGCTTTGCGTATGTACGTACACTGTGACTGACTGTGCGACTACTCATTCGTCTTTCACAGAAATGGTTGCCATTCTGTGCTAAATTCAAGAATCTGTGTGGACCACATCTGTTGACGTACAAAGTGTTGTATAAAACAAACAGCGTATGGTCTTTACTCATGCAGTGGAACAAGATTTCGCACTCGTTGAAAGATGAGGCGCACTATTCAACTAGGATTCGCCTCGTTGAATAGAGCGACTCTATCTTTCACCTCGTGCAAAATCTTGTACCATCGCGCTGGTGACCATTCACTATTTGTATATTAGTCTGTGTGCAAAGCGAATGATGAGCCCTAGACAAATGACATTTAAGCCACATAACCTAGAGAACTGCTTTAGGCTTCCATGCTTAATGATGTACTGCCATACAAATGGTCATATCTTTTCTGTCACTCCAGAAGATCTCATTACTATCTTATTTTTGCCTCGTCTATGTAATTACAACATTTACCAACTCGCCTTGACCCTTTCTTATTTGGTCCATCCTTATTTTATTCATTTTCCCTTAAATTTTCTCATTTTTCATGTCATTTTTTTTTCTCTATCGTCTTCTTACGTACATACATCAGGTCGACCTTCTCCAAGACATGTTAGAAGGCTTCACCAAGATGAACCTCACCAAGCAATGAGTGTCCACCAGCTATGGTGCAACAAGAAAATGGACAAATCCCAAGGGTATTCAAGAGGTTGAAATGACGTATTCACCCTTCTCCAAGTATGACAGCCGCTGCTTAAGTTGGACAAGATGCTGCGACATTTACGTATGACTCGCATGTTTCAAACTCGGTGCTCTGAAATGCCAAGGGGTACCTTTCTAGTATCTGCTTGCCTGCTTATGAATGTCTCCCAGAATTGGTTACTTAAGAAGAAACATGTAAAACTCTCGTCGTCAGAGTATGTGTGCTGCTTGCTGGCAATGTGACAAGCGTTTCTCGCACAAAATGTCATCAAATTCCCCCCCCCCCCTCCTTCCATGCAAAATGTTTCTCAGGACTAGACTGAGAAATGCCCATGGCTAGTCATGTGACATTGTTGCGTGTTTGCCAACTACTTACGATGAGTAATAGAGTAGGTTGAGTCTGCGTTTGGCTGCATTGGTGCTTACAAGAGGTGCAGTCAATGTACATTGTTTACTGTTGACGTTATCCCAATATTTTGTATTCATCAAAGCTCTAGGATTTCATGCTGCAGTCAGCTTTGTCAAATTTCTCACTGTCATATGACCATGTTTGCCTCCCCATGGCAATGAGTGGGAGTGTAATTATTCCTGCAGTAAAAGTGAGAATGGTTAGATCAATGTCACATGTTAGGGTCGCTTGATTTCAGCAGTGTGGGTGTATGACGTGTTGGATTTCATATGCTGATGCCAGACAGAGAGCCACATTCATATGTTTCCTTCCATACAATGCATCAGCTAACATTTCTGTGTTTGCCAACAGTTTGAATGCTCTGTATGCATGAGATAATGGATCTTTTTATTTTATTTTATTTTGAATTTTACCTGTAGCCATGACACAACCTTTGTATACCAGTACCTGACTTGGTTTTGTAGCTTCCAGTGTGTGGCGATCATTTTCTTTCTTTTCTTCTCTCCGGCTTTTGTCTTGAGCCTCCAGCAATATTCATGTAGCCGTCCAAGGATGCAAGTCATTATAATACTGAGTGTGAGCAGAGAGACTTTTTTTTTTTTACCCAGTGCTGCTTAACAGAGTATGTCATAATATCAGGATACAACACAGATCCAAGTTTGCACAACTCGTGAAAGTTATTGAGAATTCTCAACAGATATTTCACTCCAAATGATTGACAAATTACCCTACATCGACGTAAATAAGCACTGAATTGATCAGTGTTTTAGTAGTAGCCATGATAAAAAATCATGGGCGTACATTTAGATATTGCACTGTTTGTCAAGCCCATGATATTTTATGAATATTAAAGATCTGTCAGATATCCCTAGTTTTAAAATCATATACCTTCCACTATGCTGGTGGGCCAAATGAAACAGTGATGGTGAACATGAACTCTTTCTGGCAGTCAATATAACATTTAAACCTGGTCAGCATATTTTGTTATGTCAAAGGCTTGAAGAGACCTTGTACTAAGCACTTTAAGGCTTAGGCCAAAACAAAAAAAATCGTATTGGCGTAACCCACCCGACCCTAAAAAAAACCCCGACCCTGAACTTTTCAGAAAAAAAAACAGGAAATACATCGTTTTTACCGAGAGAGGGCGCGATACGGGTTTGCGAATTATCAAAAAAACAACAGCTGGTGTCGGAAAATGGCCGCGCAGTACAGCGTGTCGGCGACCGGCAAGTCCGGTTCGAAGATTTTGTTTAATATTATTCGGAGAATCGATTTGTCTGTGGCGCTGGGTGATTTAGCCCAGGAATTTGTTCGTTTGTATTCTGACCGGTATGTCGTGACGGCTTTTAAAACCGGTGATATAACAAACTTTGGATGCAACAGACCCTCTCTACCGAATGGGGTTTTGTTAAATATGAGTTTTACACGTAAGATACAGGTAGCAAAAAAAAAAAAAAAAAAATCCGCCTGCCCGACCCTATTTGAAAATCTCATGTTACGCCAATACAACATATTTTTTTTTTTGGCCTTAGTGTGGTGTATGTAACAGCATCAACCACAGCTTGGCACAAAACCTTTATTCATATTACTGTATATTCCAATGCCATTAAAGGAACCAAAGTGTGTTTATTTTCCTTTCAGTGGCACTTGTCCTCATCTTAAGAAAAGTAAGGAAATACCATAGCTCTTTCAAAACGAAAGGATGGTCTAGCTCTTACAGTGGAATACAGTGCAAAGCCGTGTGTCAGCTAAGCAAAGATAGCTACTTTTGTCATTATGTGCTTGCATAACCCAGCGAGAGTTTTTACCATTAGTTTGTGGCAGTATTTGTGATTGCATTCCCCAGAGATATTGCTAAATAGAAGTCTTAGGTGCCATGGCTTATCCCCTAACCTGCCATGTAGAATCTAATTTCCTGCTCCTAATTATGCATTCTGTGTGTTCCAAGTCCAGCATATCCCAAATGATGGTGGGTTAGGAATGTGAATGGAGTTTTATACTGCTTGAATTATTGAAGACTGAGTATTTTCAGCCATTTCACATGTGACTGACTTGCTGTATGATGCAGACATTTATATGAAGTGATTGCTGGTAAAGATTATAGTTTCAGTGACCAACTGGAAGAGACTGGTGGTTTTTATATGAGGAATTGTTATTTCAAATACATGATCTTTTGGGAGTTGATCATTTATACAAATATCCAATTGTTGTATATACATTGTTAGTTGTGGAGAATTTGAAGGATAGAGAGTGGAGTCTTGTCATATGGAATTCTCATATGTTAAATGTCTAGGTTGAATTTCCTTTGTAGCTCCCGATCAAACAACATCAAGACTTGGGTCTGGGATGTTTGGGATGTGTGGACACCATGTATCAAATTGCTGTGAGAGGGAGCGCTTGTTAACAAAGACAATGTGTCAATGTTGAGCCTAATTCTTTCATGTAGGTTTTGGGGGGGGGGGGGATGGGGGAGAACTTCAGACAAAGTTTGTATTCAGTGATTTCATTCTCTGGTTCCCCTTTGTGTTACACCACATCAGTAGAGCTTGAAATTGGTGAATTCCTTTACGTGTTGTATTAGATGAATTGGGTAAACATTAGCACTCTGCAAGAAAGTAATGTTTTACTTCATTGGAAAAGCCATGTTTAAAATAATAAACTTTTGTACTCCCCACCCCAAAGTCATAATTCTTGCCAGCAGTGCTGTTGGGTGAACAGGTAAGACTAAACGAGCCTCTCCAACAGATCTCAAGGCCAAGGTGTCCATCCTTTGCAAGTTTCTTTGCATTTCACACCAACCTCCACTTCCCAAAAAAAAAAACAAAAAAAAAAACAAAAACAACAACAACAACAACAAATGCATCAGTTTTTTAAGAAGAAAAGTTTGATGTTTTTTGCTTACTTTATTGCTTTTGCTACAGAAAAAAAGCCAAAAACAAAAAGCGCAAGATGGTGCAGCGGAAGCTTGACTGGACGGAAAGGGCAGTCCGAGGAATAACTGATTTTGAATTTTAGAATCACATAACCCCTGCGGAACGATTGGTTGCCCTATCTTCTCTTGTAGGGTGAGAACCAAATACTCAGCCTTTAGCAGTCTGCTGTTTTCTCTTCATCCATACAGTGTAGAGTCTGGGCTGATATTGTCTCATGTCTCATGTCTCATGTCTCATGTCTCATGTCTCATGTCTCATGTCTCATGTCTCATGTCTCATGTCTCATGTCTCATGTCTCATGTCTCATGTCTCATGTCTCATGTCTCATGTCTCATGTCTCATGTCTCATGTCTCATGTCTCATGTCTCATGTCTCATGTCTCATGTCTCATGTCTCATGTCTCATGTCTCATGTCTCATGTCTCATGTCTCATGTCTCATGTCTCATGTCTCATGTCTCATGTCTCATGTCTCATGTCTCATGTCTCATGTCTCATGTCTCATGTCTCATGTCTCATGTCTCATGTCTCATGTCTCATGTCTCATGTCTCATGTCTCATGTCTCATGTCTCATGTCTCATGTCTCATGTCTCATGTCTCATGATCTCCAGTAGTTGTGTTTGTACAATTATTAGACTGTATGTCATTGTCTGATGTTGTATATTCTGGTTCAAATAGGAGACTGTATCCCAGTACCAACACAGGAGTAGTGAAGGTACTGAAACCTCCTGATCTTTGAAGAGGCTGTGTGACTGCTACCATACGTTGATGATGTATTGCAAGAGAGAATTGTATCATTCTTTGTCAATTGGTAACTTAAAGGGTGGTAATGCAGTAGAAATTGTATGATGAGTTTGTACACCTTTGGCTCACCTGAGTCAAAGGCTCAATTGTGCTATTGTGATCATTCATGATCCAGCATTTGGTGTGCATAAATTTAGTACATTTTCAGCTTCTTCGTGAAAACCCCATGACAGACTTTTTTATTTTTTATTACCAAACTTGGCAGGTAGCGTCCTTAGGATGATAGGATCTCATTTTGTGCAAGTAGGCACTATGCCTTCCTGGAGGTTCCCCAGAGCTCCTTGAGATTGCGATGTTCTTCTTGAATAGGTAATAGTCCGCAAGAATGTAGGGAAGGTGAACTTACTACATGTGTACACTCTGATGAGTTCCCCAGACCCCCCCCCCCCCCCCCCAATTTTGTTCGCTATTAGGTGTCTTCCAAAGATAATGCATCATCCTGCAGTCAGACCTAGTTTGTGCATTCCTCGTGGCGCTCTGGAAATGGTGTCACGGCAAAGTTCTCAATAATCAGTGCTGTTTTTCTAAAGAGCAGTTTACAACATGTGCAACATACAAAGCTGCAGAGTGTGCTGTCACAGTTTGGCAACAAACGCTCAGTTGTAAGCATTTAAGTTGTTACTGACATCTTTCCAAGTCTTATAGTTTTCAAAGGATTGCGCTCAAGATGGTAGAGTTATCAAACCCTTTTTGTAGGGTTACATTTGTTTGTAAAATTATAATCAATAACTATAAAAGCACTTGCAGAGCGCAGACCTCCGCCAAGCCAGCAACTCATTTCCACCCATACATGCATGCAATTTACCAATATAGAAGCTTTTTGTTTACATCATCACCTTCCAGCTGTGCTGCGCCTTGCCCGAGCAGAGCACACGCTTAAGTGCACGTATGTAAACCTCCAGTACGTGCAGCTTGAAATCCCAAGTTCATTGACCTTATATGTCAAAAGATAAAAATCCTTTTAAAAACCCATACAAATTTCCGGACGACTACCAAAAGTAAATAATCATCTGTTCTTTGTGTCATTATCAACTTTTCCTGCAAGTTTCATTTAAATCCATTCACAACTTTGTGAGTTAATTTGCAAACAGACAAATCAAAACCGATGATCGCTTAACCTCCTTGGCGGAGGGAGTAAAGCAAAGACAAACTTCTGTTAAGCATTTGTATCAAATTGTCGTCAGTTTTTACTAAACTCTGTGATTCAGATCAGAGGTTTAATTTTTCTTTCTGAAGAGGGAGTCAAAAGTTTCATTTTGTGTGTTCATCAGTGCTTGTTTGTGCCATAGGACGGGAACTGAAATTATTGACTTTCTGTTGATCATAGATGGTGTTTACTTAATGTATTGCTTACAGTTGTTGAGATGGGTGTGTACAGTTTGTATGATAAAAGAATCTTGTGATATTTTTCAAAATTAGGATAGCTGGTGAAACAGCGAAATGGAGTGAAACCTGTGTATAAAGACCGCCAAGCAAGAAATCAAGTGAAACCTGTGTATAAAGACCACCAAGGGAGACACAGAGAAGCAGTCTTACTGCTTTCAGTGGTCTCTGTAGACAGGTAGTACCTAAACCCTTTCTGTTGTGGAGATTTTGAATAGTGTGTACAACTCTATGGGGTTTTCTGAGCCAATCAGCAGTCAAAGCACCCAAAGGGTTAAACAGGTTGTCACTTGTAATTTGCTGGTTCCCTTACCAGCTAACTACTATTATGTGTGCAGTGGCCTGTAATGGGGGTCAGCGTCGTGAGTAGAGCATAGTCCAGAACTCTCAGCTGCCCTGCATACATCTGTGAGGAACTCACCCATCTTGATTTATGTTTGTGAATTGTAGACATTAGAGTGTATTTCTGAACATATGTCATCATTGTACCTACAGCTGAGGCGGTGTACTTGAAAACTCATGAACCGGAATGTACAATACTTGTATATTACTAATGTGTAATGTGTAACGTGTATGACAATCAGTTGTAATAAGCTGGGCAGGATTATTGTGCATTGTTGCGAGGAAGAGGTGCAATCAGCCTTACTTACCTTATAAAGTGAATCCATGCAAAATATAATGATGGCATCGCATTACATTGTAATCAATTTACACAACTGTCAATGTTGTTTTACAAGTGAAATTGAACGACATTGTATGAATGTAGTCACACTGAAGCTGCCAGTATTCACACACACTTCCTCATATTTTGGTAGCAAACTGCAGAAAATAGACACCGCTCTCCCTGATATTATAATAGTCCTTCAATTTAATACCCCTTCTCCATTGCCCCCCTCCCCCCCCCCCCCCCCCCCCCCCCCCGCATGTCTCGATGCCAAAGCCATTATGAATGGAATTCACCAAAGGAACTTTAAATCTAGTCCATGGATTGTGCAATTTCTGATTTTGTAAATGTGCATGGCACAGATATGCCAGCAGACATTCAGTAAAGAATACACCCTAACAGGAACACATGCACAAGGTACAAATATGCCTGTTTTATACTTGTTTTAGTCCGTGCT